>NC_133125.1:199420982-199735427 GCF_048418815.1 Hemitrygon akajei
ATTCACGGTGCAGGATCGCCACCTGCTGCTGGGATCCGGTACTGCAGGAACGGCGGCTCAAAATGCGGCCACTCTGCTGGAGCAAAGTCAATTTATTTCACGATGTACTACCTTGAAATTCATTTTCCTGTCAGCCTTTACAGCGAAATAAGTAAATACTATGGAATTTTGGGAAAAAATACAAGTAAACAAAAACAAGCAATCACTGTGCAAAAGAAGACAATTTCTGCAAATAGTCAACGAATCATAGAGCATTACAGCAGAGAAACAGACCCTTCGGCCCATCTAGTCCGTGCCGAACCATTATTCTGCCGAGTCTCACTGACCTGCACCTGGATAATAGTCCATCATACCCTTTCCATGCATGACCTTATCCAAACTTAGATATTGAAATCGATCCACTTCCACAGGCAGCTCGATCCGCACTCGCACCACTCTGTCAGTAAACACGATCCCCTCCAGCTTCCCCTTAAATGTTTCACCCTTCACCCTTAACCTATGAACTCTAATTGTAGTCGCATCCATAAACAGTGGAGATGTCTGCATCTATTTACCCGATATATACTGTTCCTCTCATAATCCTCTATCAAATCGTTCCTCATTCACCTGGGCTCCAGGGAATTATCTCCTCGTCTATTCAACCTTTCCCTATGACTAAGGTCCTCACGTCCTGGCAACATCCTTGTCAATTTTCTCTGTTCTCTTTCGATCTTGTTAATATCTTTCCTGTAGGCAGGTGACCAGGAGGACACACAATACTCCAAATTAGGCCTCACCAATATCTTATGCAACTTCGACATAACATCCCAACTCCAGTACTCAAAGGCTACTTTGATTTATGAACGGACTCTGTGCCAAACACTTTATTCACAACCTTTGTACCTGAGACGCCACTTTCAGGGAATTCTGGATCTGTATTCCCAGATCCCTCTGTTATACGACACTCCTCAGTGCACGAACATTCACCCAGTAAGTCCCAGTAACACACACAAAATGCTGGAGGAACTCAGCAGGCCAGGCAGCATCTATGGAGAAGAGTACAGTCGGGCCTGCTGAGTTCCTCCAGCATTTTGTGTGTGGTGCCTGAGCAACACCTCGCTTGTTTGTATTAAACTCCAACGGCCATTTTCAGTCTATTTTCTCCAGCTGGACCAGATCTCGCTGTAAGCTTTGATAGTCTGCCTCGCTGTCCACTGTGATGACTCTGGTCACCACACTATCAACCAGATCGTTGATATTGAAGACAAACAACAATGGACCCAGAACCGATCCCTGGGGCACATCACTAGTCACAGGCGTCCAGTCAGAGATACAAATAATTAAATAAACGCTGGAGTGCTGGAAAGCTGGTGTGTAGCCCGTGGAAAGAGTTCAGAGCTGAGGTGAGTGAAGTTACCCAAACCGGTTCAGGAAGCATAATTGTAGGGTAAATTTATTGTCAAAGTATAAAAACAGGGGCTAGAATTTATTGTTTACGGAATGTGGGCGTCGACAGCAGGGCCAACATTTACTGTCACCGACTGTCCTTGAAATGAGCGACTCCAGCTGCTACAGTCCGTGTCGTGTCATCCAGTTAAATCAATTTCTGATCTATAATGTTAAATGCTGTTTATTGAGGTTAGTATTCTATCAACAGATGAAGTTATTGGATAATGGACGTGACTATTAATGTATTGTCGCTTCTAACCTCTACACCCAAGAAAATTCTCACTGACCAACCATTTTCCTCTCTCTCTCTCTCTCCCCTCGGAATCCTGGTTTGTGTTTCTCTCCTTGCCGATGCCCTCTGATTGGTGAAGGCCCCGAATATCGGAATCTGTCCATTCTTCCTCTTCAACTCAGTTCTAGTTTAATTGTCATTTAACCACTTATAAATACTCTGAATATTCACGATGAATACAGCCAAATGAGATATTGGACCGCTGGAACATGATGCTGGTGAGGTAGTGATGGGGGACGAAGAAATGGCGGATGAACTTAATGGGTACTTTGCGTCAGTCCTCACTGTGGAATCACTAGCAGTGTGACAGAGGTCGGTGTGTGTCAGGGAGCAGGAGTGAGTGTCATTGATATTACAATGGAAAAAGTGCCAGACAAACTGAAAGGTCTTAAGGTGGATAAGTCCCCTTGGCCGGATGGACTCCTGGGGATGAATCCGTGGCTTTGAGGCCCAGTCCTCGCATATACAAGATATCAGTAAAAACACAAGTAGACAAATATATATTTATATAGTCCAGACTCCTCAGTCCATTTTAAATCTTCAGTCGCTACAAATGCTCTGCGCCGGCCCCGGTAGAGAGCGATGTTTCAAACGCCTCCCCTCCAGCGGCTGAAAACAAGCGACCCGACAGCCTGAGGCCCCAGCCCCCTGAGTGTCGCTGAAAAATCTGCAGTCGGCCAAAACAGAGTTTGTCTCTCATCCGTGGTTGGAATATGGGAGGATCCCGGTGCACACAGAGGAACTCCCCACGGTAACGGGAATAATACCTCACAGACAACGCGGGAATTGAACTCCGATCAATCATCGCCGGCGCTGTAAAGTAATTGCACTACCGCCAGGTTGCCGTGCCCAACTACCATAAATGTTCACACAACAGCAGAACATCAGTTTCCTGTAGGGATCGGTCTCTACGCGAATCCCTTTCCCACTCGTCAGTCTGCACTATCCCCAACCTGCAACATTTTGTTCCGACTCCTCCTGCAGTACCGGTGTCCAGCAGCGGGTGGCGATCCTGCACCGTGAATCTGCGCAGATCTTTGTGCCGCTCGCCATCGCCACCGTCTGGTTGCAAACGGCAATGCAATGAACTCACCTCAGCGCTGAACCGATTCCACAACCTCCGGACTCACCTTCAATGATTCGACAACCCATGTTCTCAGGATTATTTATTTATTCATTTATTATTTTCACAATACATTGGTTGTTTACCAGTCTCTGTGTGGATTTTCATTCTATTGTGTTTCTGCGTACTTACAGTGAATACCCGCAAGAAAATTAATCATAGGTCAGGATAGAATCTGGTGACACTGACAGACATTGATAATAAATTTACTTTGAATGTTTGAACTTTATGGCTGACCCGACCACAGAGGGTGATTTATCTCACAGGTTTCCCAAATGTCCTTGTTGACGGAGTTTTGCTGGTGCATTGTGTGTTATTTGATGTGTAACCTTGGCTTGTGCTCAACACCCTGACTGACGAGAGACTGCAATGAGAAACGTTTGGCCCCAAGCAATTAAACGTGTTGTGAGGGAGAATTTGAAAGCTGCTTTATGGAGATGGAATATGGCATGAATTAGACGTCAGTGCGATAATGGAGGCTGAATTCCGATGGAGAAACAAGTGCCAACAGGATAATGAGATCCACAGTTTAATTAGAAGACATTCAGGATGATGTAGGAAATTGGATCAACATTGGCTCAGCTGGAGAAGCCAGAGATGTTCCCTCTCTGACCAGAGGGCAGCACGAGTGAACACCACAGGGTAGGACAGAAATGAGCGAACACAGGAGGGCAGCACTGCCTCAGCGTCTCCTCCCCTGAGTGACTGCCACAGGCCACCCGCAGCCTCGGCCTAGGCCTAGACCTTCCCATAACCAATGCAACGCACCTCTCCCACCATCGGTCTCTCCAGTGGACCAGTGACCCGGTGACCCTTCTGCTGGGATTTGGGAATGAGGTTTAACTGGAGGAGGAACGGGACATAATTAGAGATGGGTAGAACGGTTAAAGCAGGAGTGAGTGGAAGGTGAGCACTCCACCGACTCCTGTGCCTCCGGGCCCACTGGGCGCCTCTCCACTGCCTACACACATTTTAATTATATTTTATTAACTTACTTATGGTAATATGAGCCATTTTGTGTGCGATACATGTGGGTGCTTGTGGTCTGGAGAAATGTTGTTTCATTTGGTTCTATATCTGTACAGTCGGATGACAATAAACTTGAACTTGAGAGGAAATCTTTTTTTTTTTGGAACATTTCAGACACTGTGTTGACCTGACAGGTTAACTACTGAGAGGATATTTGCCCTGGTGGTGCATGGTGCGAGGGGTGTGTCGGGGTTTTGAATAGCAGTCGGATCAGAGACATCAGAAATTCTGCAGATGCTGGAAATCCAGAGCAACACACACAAAATGCTGGATGAATTCAGCAGGTCAGGCAGCATCCATGGAGAGGAATAAAGAGTCGACGTTTCAGACTGAGATCTGAATTTTTTTCAGATTCAGATTGGGTTTATTTATCACACGTACAAGGCAACATACAGTGAAATACGTTGTTCGTATTAACAACCAACACAACCTCAGGATGTGCCGGGGGCAGCCCGCAAGAGTCACCACACATCCCAGCACCAACTCAGCATTTGCATGTCCACAATGTTCAGTAAAGCTACACAGACCACAGAGACAACACGACACAACAAACAACAACAGCAAAACAAGCCCCTTGCTGCTCTCCCATCACCCTCTCACACACAAAGTCTGACAACTACAGGACCGGCCTCTGGGCCTCCTGTCCAGGAGTTGCCCATCCAGTTGCAACTTCCGGACTTCCCAAAGACCGTTTGGGCTTTGAACGTCGGTATCGACTCTCACATTGATTGATGACGGGCGGCTGATTTGGTGTTGTTACCTACCCCATAACTGGGTGTCTGACCAGCAGAGAAAGAAGAATCCGTTGGAGTCTGGTGGTACCAAACTAAAGGTGTTTATTAATAAAAATAAGCAAAACCATATCAATAATGCAAATATATAGATAATACACGTTAGCAATAATACCTAAAAGTGTAGGAATAATAATAAGCAATAATAAACAAGCTCTGTCGATGTCTAGGGGATAATGAATTGTCATAGAAAAGTATAAAGTTCAGTTCAGTTCATACGTGCTGAGGTAGATATTGGTTGTTGTTATTGTAATCGTTGGAGAGAGAGAGAGCGAGAGCGAGAGAGAGAGAGAGAGAGAGAGAGAGAGAGAGAGAGAGAGAGAGAGAGAGAGAGAGAGAGAGAGAGAGAGAGAGATGTAACAGCTACAGTCAGGCAATCCTTCCTTTGCGTTCTTGATCCCTCGTTTCGTTGTGGCCATTCAGGTATGACCCCTCTGTCCTTCAGCTGGACCGTTCTTCCGTGGTGGACTCGTCACTCTGGCATGAGTGGACACACACACAAGCCCCCACCGGCCCTGCTGTAACACTGTGAGCTAAACTGACCGATCTCTTTGTTCGTTCCCGATGCCCCACACCTTCACGTGGGTTCCAACACTCAAGCAGTGCTCACTAGTGTGTCTCCTGGTGTGTCTGAAGGGTGTCTCTCCAGACCTCACTTTTATCCCTACTCACGGGGTTTCAGTTGTCAATCAATTTTGAATGGCTGTGTCCATCAAACCAGCCCACTCCGGCTGTCCACTGAGGAATGTTAATGAACAGAATGGTACAAGATAAATAACCCTCTCAGAAGTCATAATATGGTGAATCAACAAGTCTCTCTCCCATCCCTTGTCTCTCTCTTATCTGTAGCAGATGTTCTTGCATGTTTTCTTTTCCATCTCTCTCTCTCTCATGAGCAGCATAGCAACAGTAATGGTTTGTGATTCTCCCGTGGGGGGGGGGGGGGAACATGGGCAACTCCGCACCCTTCTGCCCAACAGAGCTGTTCATCCTTTGTAACAGTGTCATCGGCAAACTTACTAACCAGGTGATCTGCTTTTTCACTCTCATCGTTAATATACAGGACACGAGTAACAACGGTGACCCAGAACTGATCCTGTGGTACAGGCTTCACAGGTCACAGGCTTCTAGTCTGAAAAACAAACCTCCACTCTCACCCTCTGAATCCTCCCAACGAGCTGACTTTAGAACACAGAATGGTTTTAGTACGGGGGGGCATGGTAGCACGGTGGTTAGTGTTAATGCTTCACAGTGTCAGTGACCTGGGTTCAATTCCTGCCGTTGTCTGTAACGAGTTACAACCATCGACACTCTCCTCAGCTCTGACCTCACCCCGTGGCTACGGCCTGTGGCCATCGGGCTCCTGGACCAGTTTCTCTCACTGTCCCTGACCAGACGAAGGTCATCGAGCCGCATCTCCAGTTCCGTGACCCGGTCCCTAAGGAGCTGCAGCTCGACGTACCTGGTGCAGATGTGGCTGTCCGGGAGGCTGTTCTCACTAATATACCCTCTCTTTGGCTTTTACTGATAAGTCTGATTTAGCTTCTTCTCAGATTTCAGGGTGAATTCGATCACATTATGGTCACTTTATCTGAAACTCTCTGATCAATTCTGGTTCAGTGTACAACACCCAATCCGGAATTGCTGATCCCCAAGTGGGCTCGACCATGAGCTGCTGTAAAAAAATCATCTCGCTGACACTCCAGCAATTTCCCTGCTGGAGTCCAACACCAATATACCTACATATTGAAACCCCTTTGACGATCGTAATATTGCCCTTTTGACATGCATTTCAGTCTCCTGTGTAATTTGTAGACCGTATCCTTACCACTGTTTGGGGGTTTGTATGCAACTCCCATCGGGGTCTTTTTACTCTTGCCGTTCCTTAGCTCCGTCCCCACTGATTCAACACCTTCCGACACCATGTCACCTCCTTCTAATGATTTGATTTCAGTTTTTATTACCAACAGAGTGACACCACCCCCCCCCCCCACGCCTTCCTGTCTGTTCAATCTGTATCCTTGGACATTAAGCTCCCAGCTATAATCTTCATTTCAGCCGTAATTCAGTGATGCCAATACCTGCCAGTCTGTAACTGTGCTACAAGTTCATCTCCTTTATTCCGTATACTGAACACATTCAAATATAACACTTTCAGTCCTGAATCCTTTTCAGCTTTGTCTGCCTTTTACATTACAACTCATCCAGTTGATTTTAGTTTTGCCTTATCAACAGCCTCCCCTCACTACACATTGCCTCTGTTTGTAAACCAGCCACCTCATCTTCAGCCCTGTCACCTGCCTTTCCTACGACACTTCTTGCATTGAAATACAGGCAGCTCAGGACACTGGATGCACAATGTCCAGCCTTTCATTCCTGACTTTGAGGTCTTACCAGCATCTGCCTCCACAACCTCTCCACGAACTGTTCTGACACTCTGGTTCCCATTCCCCCGCAACTCTAGTTTAAACCCCACTGTACAGCATTAACAAACCTTCCTGCCCGGATATTATTCCCCCTCCAGTTCAGGTGCAAACCGTCCCTTCTGTACAGATCCCACCTTCCCTGGAAGAGAGCCCAATGATCCAAAAACCTCTGCCCTCCTTAACACAGCAACTTCTTAGCCAGGTGTTAAACTGCATAATCTTCCTAGTTCTGACCTCACCAGCACGTGACATGTGTAGCAATACTGAGATCACAACACTGGATGTCCTGCCCTTTAACTTATCAGCGAACTCCCTGTGCAGAGCCTCATCACTCGTAAATAATACTATTGTTGTCCGCGTGATTTGTTTTCTCTCTCTGCACATTGGGTGTTCAATGTCTTTTTCTAAAATGTGTTCTGTTGGGTTTTTGTTCTGTGGCTGCCTGTAAGGAGACAAACCTCATGGTTCCATAATGTATACGTACTTTGATAATAAATGTACTTTAAACGGTGAAATCTGAAGGCCTCCTTCCTACACCAGCTCCTTAGCCAGGCGTTAAACTGTATGATCTTCCTGTTTCTGGCCTCTCTAGCACGTGGTACGGGCAGCAATCCTGGGATCAGAACCCCGGGTCCTGTCCTGGAACTTAGCACCGAACCCCTTAAACTCAGATGGAGGGACTGCTTTGTCGAGCACTTTCACTCCATCCGCCTCAAAATGCACCATTTCTTGGTGACCTCCTACTTCAACTCAATCTCTGATTGCAGAATCTCGTGTTAAATGCTCGAGAAACTAAATCAAAAACAGAAAATATCAGAATCCACAGGACGGGTGGTGTTTGAATAAAAGATGCTGGCTGTCGAGAGCAACACACACAAAATGTTGGAGAAACTCAGCAGGCCAGGCAGTGACTGTGGAGAAGGGTAAACAGTCAACGATTCAGGCTGAGACCCTTCATCAGGGCAGGAAAGGAAGGGGAAAGGTGGGGGGAGGGGAGGAAGAAGTACAAAGTGACGGGTGATAGGTGGAGATTTCGGGAGAGATAATCGGTGTGAAATATGAACTCCATGGATTGTGACTGACCGGGTGAATGCTTCCGACATTTTACCCTCCTCACTCACCCTCTCCATCTGCCCATCAACTTTGTCACTGCCACTATTGAGAAATATACCTGATATATTCATTATATATACCTGAACTATAATCGCTATGTATTAGCTATTTACTATACTATGTAATCACTTCCAGGTACCGAATATTAATATGTATAATTTTAGTGGGCACATTTTGCTATGTGTTGTTTTCACTAGATACTTTGTACTCTCTGAGCTGCATATTATGGCACTTACAGTACACCTGCTTGTTTTGCAACACTATTAGCTGCGATGTATCCCATGTATTACACTCAGCCTTTGTTTAGTACGAGATAACGGTGGCGGACAGGATGCTGCGAGCAGGAATGTAATGTGAGGGAGGTTGTCTGAAAAACATCATCTTGGCCACGAATAAGGCCCCAATGCGAACGGGTGAAAAACAATGGTGACGTACCGCGGTTAGGCAAGAGCGATTAATTAATTCATATATAGATGATATGCAACTAAAAATTGATTGGGTATGCTGATAAAACCGAAATGTAACTGAGATAAGAAATTACTATAAAGAATGCTGTACACCGGAGCTTGGTGGGCTTTCGGTGACAAGTTCATTGATTGCCTCAGCCTTTGTTTGCAAATAAAGGTTTAATTTTCTTGAAGAATTGTCTGTGTCTCAAAGTCATTTCAAGTAACCACGACACCACCTCCCACCTCACAGCTTCTGACACATTTCCACACTCCACCCCTCCCTCGTGTCTTTATCACCCCCTCACCTGCCAGCTCTTACCCTGGCTTTCCATCCAAATCCTACACCGGTCATCTCCGCTCTCACTTTCAGTCCAGTGGGAGGACATTGAGCCAAAACGTCAATTATCCATTTCCCTCTATAGATGCTGCCTGACACGCTGAGATTCTCCAGCCTGTTACCGTCACGTGTCCCGCCTCCCCAAGGTTCACCTTGACCTCCCTCTCCCGGTCAGCATCACCACCACTTGTCCCACTTCACCTGTCCCGGGGCGGGTGGACTTTAGCACCCGGGGGAGCCGGGGAGCTCAGGACCCGCCGCCCGCGGCTGCTGCTGAATCCGCAGTGTTTCTGTTCCGTTGACGAATGCGGTGAACGAGTTAAAATTAATGGATCGATAATTCTCACATTGTGTTTATTTCACTCTCCGCACATTTATAATTACACTGACTTACTCCTGACGCCGGTCCCGGACCCGACCCGTTTACAGACCCGGAGCGGAACCGGAGCAGATTCTCAGCTACTGGTTTGGATATACAGTCCAGAAGAAAGGATAAAGTTTCTCCGTGAATTTATTCCCAGTGAAGGTGTGGAGATGGGACTTAGTCTCCGCGTTGTAAAATGAAACTGTCCCGGACTCGTAACTGAGATAAACTCCCACCCTCCCGGGGATGGGATCGGCCCAGAGACTGGAGAAGCGGGAGGTGAAAACCCACATCACGTCATCAAACCGCCCGATGAACCAGAATCCGGTCTCCGGACTCGGTCCGACCCCTCCCTTCCTCTTTACAGACTCTGCGGCGACTCCCAGACACCAGCCCCGATTCCCCGTCACCTCCACCTCCCAGTAATGTCTCCCCGATGTGAATCCCTCCGATCCCAGCACACAAAACCAGTCCGTGAACCACTTCGCGGTGTCAGGGAGATCCCTCCGTGTCCCAGTCCGTCTCACACTCTTCCGATCCTCAGACACCTCGAGCCGCGGATTCGCCGTTTCCACATCCAGGGTGACAGAGACTGGGGGGAGAAGCAGAGAATTAGAGAGTCCCCGGGATCGGGGGGAGACTCGGGCAGCGCGGCCCCGGGACAAGGGGGAGACTCGGGAGGTGCGGCCCCTGGACCGGGGGAGACTCGGACAGCGTGGCCCCGGGACCGGGGGAGACACGGGCAGTGCGGCCCCGGGACTGGGGGAGACTCGGGCAGCGCGTCCCCGGGACTGGGGGAGACTCGGGCAGCGCGTCCCCGTGACCGGGGGAGACTCGGGGAGCGCGGCCTCTGGGACCGGGGGAGACTCGGGCAGCGCGGCGCAGGGACCGGGGGGAGATTCAGGCAGTGCGGCCCCGGGACCGGGGGCAGATTCGGGAAGCGTAGCCCTGGGACCTGGGGAGACTCGGGCAGCGCGGCCCCGGGACCGGGGGAGACTCGGGCAGCGCGACCCCCGGGATCGGGGGAGACTCGGGCAGTGCGGCCCATTGACCGGGGGAGACTCGGGCAGTGCGGCCCCGGGACCGGGGGAGACTCGGGAAGCGCGACCCCCGGGATCGGGGGAGACTCGGGCAGTGCGGCCCATTGACCGGGGGAGACTCGGGCAGTGCGGCCCATTGACCGGGAGAGACTCGGGCAGCGCGGCCCCGGGACCGGGGGAGACTCGGGCAGCGCGACCCCCGGGATCGGGGGAGACTCGGGCAGTGCGGCCCATTGACCGGGGGAGACTCGGGCAGTGCGGCCCCGGGACTAGGGGAGACTCGGGCAGCGCGGCCCCGGGATCGGGCGAGACTCGGGCAGCGCGGCCCCGGGACCGGGGGAGACTCGGGCAGCACGGCCTCTGGGACCGGGGGAGACTCGTGCAGCGCGGCCCCGGGACCGGGGGGAGATTCGGGCAGCGCGGGCCCGGGACCGGGGGAGACTCGGGCAGCGCGGCCCCGGGATTGGGGGAGACTCGTTCAGCGCGGCCCCGGGACCGGGGGGAGATTCGGAAGGTGCGGCCCCTGGACCGGGGGAGACTCGGGCAGCGCGGCCTCTGGGACCGGGGGAGACTCGGGCAGCGCGGCCTCTGGGACCGGGGGAGACTCGGGCAGCGCGGCGCAGGGACCGGGGGCAGATTCAGGCAGTGCGGCCCCGGGACCGTGGGGAGATTCGGGAAGCGCGGCCCTGGGACCGGGGGAGACTCGGGCAACGTAGCCCCTGGCATCGGGGGAGACTCGGACAGCGCGGCCCCGGGACCGTGGGAGACTCGAGCAACGCAGCCCCTGGCATCGGGGGAGACTCGGACAGCGCGGCCCCGGGATCAGGGGAGACTCGAGCAGCGCGGACCCTGGGACCGGGGGAGACTCGTTCAGGGGGTCCCCGGGACCGGGAGAGACTCGGGCAGCGCGGCCTCTGGGACCGGGGGAGACTCGGGCAGCGCGGCGCAGGGACCGTGGGAAGATTCAGGCAGTGCGGCCCCGGGACCGTGGGGAGATTCGGGCAGCGCGGCCTCTGGGACCGGGGGAGACTCGGGCAGCGCGGCCTCTGGGACCGGGGGAGACTCGGGCAGCGCGGCGCAGGGACCGGGGGCAGATTCAGGCAGTGCGGCCCCGGGACCGTGGGGAGATTCGGGAAGCGCGGCCCTGGGACCGGGGGAGACTCGGGCAACGTAGCCCCTGGCATCGGGGGAGACTCGGACAGCGCGGCCCCGGGACCGTGGGAGACTCGAGCAACGCAGCCCCTGGCATCGGGGGAGACTCGGACAGCGCGGCCCCGGGATCAGGGGAGACTCGAGCAGCGCGGACCCTGGGACCGGGGGAGACTCGTTCAGGGGGTCCCCGGGACCGGGAGAGACTCGGGCAGCGCGGCCTCTGGGACCGGGGGAGACTCGGGCAGCGCGGCGCAGGGACCGTGGGAAGATTCAGGCAGTGCGGCCCCGGGACCGTGGGGAGATTCGGGAAGCGCGGCCCTGGGACCGGGGGAGACTCGGGCCACGCAGCCCCTGGCATCGGGAGAGACTCGGACAGCGCGGCCCCGGGACCGGGGGAGACTCGGGCAACGCAGCCCCTGGCATCGGGGGAGACTCGGACAGCGTGGCCCCGGGACCGGGGGAGACTCGGACAGCGCGGCCCCGGAACTGGGGGAGATCCGGGCAACGCGGCCCAGGGACCGGGCGAGACTCGGGCAGCGCGTCCCCGGGACCGGGGGGAGATTCGGAAGCTGCGGCCCCTGGACCGGGGGAGACTCGGACAGCGCGGCCCCGGGACCGGGGGAGACTCGGGCAGCGCGGCCTCTGGGACCGGGGGAGACTCGGGCAGCGCGGCACAGGGACCGGGGGGAGATTCGGAAGCTGCGGCCCCGGGACCGTGGGGAGATTCGGGAAGCGCGGCCCTGAGACCGGGGGAGACTCGGGCAACGCAGCCCCTGACATCGGGGGAGATTCGGACAGCGCGGCCCCGGGACCGGGGGAGACTCGAGCAACGCAGCCCCTGACATCGGGGGAGACTCGGGCATCGCGGCCCCGGGACCGGGAGAGACTCGGGCAGCGCGGCAACTGGGATCGGGAGAGACGCGGGCATCGCGGCCCCGGGACCTGGGGAGACTCGGGCATCGCGGCCCCGGGACCGGGGGAGACTCGGGCATCGCGGACCCGGGACCGGGGGAGACTCGGGCTGCGCGGCCACGGGATTGGGGGAGACTCGGGAAGCGCGGCGCAGGGACCGTGGGGAGATTCAGGCAATGCGGCCACGGGATCGGGGGAGACTCGGGCAGCGTGGCCCTGGGACCGGGGGGAGATTTGGGAGGTGCGGCCCCTGAACCGGAGGAGACTCGGGCAACGCAGCCCATGGCATCGGTGGAAACTCGGGCAGCGCAGCCTCTGGGACCGGGGGTGACTCGGGCAGCGCGGCCTTTGGACCGGGGGGAGATTCGGGAGGTGCGGCCCCTGTACCGGGAGAGACTCGGGCATCGCGGACCCGGGACCGGAGGAGACTCGGGCAACGCAGCCCATGGCATCGGTGGAGACTCGGGCAGCGCAGCCTCTGGGACCGGGGGTGACTCGGGCAGCGCGGCCTTGGAACCGGGGGGAGATTCGGGAGGTGCGGCCCCTGTACCGGGAGAGACTCTGGCAGCGCGGTAACTGGGACCCGGAGAAACTCGGGAAGCGTGGCCCCGGGACCGGGGGAGACTCGGGCAGCGCGGTAACTGGGACCCGGAGAAACTCGGGAAGCGTGGCCCCGGGACCGGGGGAGACTCGGGCAGCGTGGCCCCGGGACCGGGGGGAGATTCGGGCAACGCGGGCCCGGAGATCGGGGGGAGACTCGGGCAGCGCGGGCCCGGGAGCGGGGGAGACTCGGGCCGCGCGGCCCCGGGATTTGGGGAGACTCGGTCAGCGCGGCCACGGGACCAGGGGAGACTCGGGCAGCGCGGCCCCGGGACCGGGGGAGACTCGGGCAACGCAGCCCCTGGCATCGGGGGAGACTCGGACAGCGTGGCCCCGGGACCGGGGGAGACTCGGGCAGCGCGGCCCCGGGACTGGGGGAGACTCGGACAGCGCGGCCCCGGGACCGGGGGAGATTCAGGCAGTGCGGCCCCGGGACCTTGGGGAGATTCGGGAAGCGCGGCCCTGGGACCGGGGGAGACTTGGGCAACGCAGCCCCTGGCATCGGGGGAGACTCGGACAGCGCAGCCCCGGGAGCGGGGGAGACTCGAGCAGCGCGGCAACTGTGATCGAGAGAGACTCGGGCAGCGCGGCCCCGGGACCTGGGGAGACTCGGGCATCGCGGCCCCGGGACCGGGGGAGACTCGGGCGGCGCGGTCACGGGATTGGGGGAGACTCGGGAAGCGCAGACCCGGGACCGGGTGAGATTCGGGAAGCACGGCCCTGGGACCGGGGGGAGATTTGGGAGGTGCGGCCCCTGAACCGGAGGAGACTCGGGCAACGCAGCCCCTGGCATCGGTGGAGACTCGGACAGCGCGGCCCCTGGGACCGGGGGAGACTCGGACAGGGGGTCCCCGGGATCGGGGGTAGACTCGGCAGCGCGGCAACTGGGATCGGGAGAGACTCGGGCAGCGCGGCCCAGAGAGCGGGCGAGACTCGGGCAGCGCGGCCCCGGGACCGGGGGAGACTCGGGCAGCGCGGCCTCTGGGACCGGGGGAGACTCGTGCAGCGCGGCCCCGGGACCGGGGGGAGACTCGGGCAGTGCGCCTCCGGGTACGGGTTAGACTCGAGCAACGCGGACCCGGAGATCGGGGGGAGACTCGGGCAGCGTGGCCCCTGTACCGGGGGAGACTCGGGCAGCGCGGTAACTGGGACCCGGAGAAACTCGGGAAGCGTGGCCCCGGGGACCGGGGGAGACTCGGGCAGCGCGGCCCCGGGACCTGGGGGAGACTCGGGCAGTGCGCCTCCGGGTCCGGGGGAGACTCGGGCAACGCGGACCCGGAGATCGGGGGGAGACTCCGGCAGCGCGGGCCCGGGAGCGGTGGAGACTCGGGCAGCGCGGCCCCGGGATTGGGGAGACTCGGTCAGCGCGGCCCCGGGACCAGGGGAGACTCGGGAAGCGCAGCCCCAGGACCGGGTGAGATTCGGGAAGCGCGACCCTGGGACCGGGGGGAAACACGGGCAGCGCGGCCCAGGGACCGGGGGGAGATTTGGGAGGTGCGGCCCCTGGACCGGAGGAGACTCGGGCTACGCAGCCCCTGGCATCGGGGGAGACTCGGACAGCGCGGCCCCGGGACCGGGGGAGCCTCGGGCAACGCAGCCCTTGGCATCGGGGGAGACTCGGACAGCGTGGCCCCGGGACCGGGGGAGACTCGGACAGGGGGTCCCCGGGATTGGGGGGGGGGAGACTCGGTCAGCGCGGCAACTAGGATCAGGAGAGACTCGGTCAGCGCGGCCCCGGGATGGGGGAGACTCGCAGCGCGGCCCCGGGACCGGGGGAGAGTCGGGAAGCGCGGCCTCTGGGACCGGGGGCAGACTCGGGCAACGCGGCCCCGGGATCAGGAGAGAGTCGAGCAGCGCGGCCCCGGGACCTGGGGAGACTCGGGCATCGCGGCCCCGGGACCGGGGGAGACTCGGGCGGCGCGGTCACGGGATTGGGGGAGACTCGGGAAGCGCGGCGCAGGGACCGTGGGGAGATTCAGGCAGTGCGGCCACTGGACCGGGGGAGACTCGGGCAGCGCGGCGCAGGGACCAGGGGGGGGGGGGGGGAGATTCGGGAAGCGCAGACCCGGGACCGGGTGAGATTCGGGAAGCACGGCCCTGGGACCGGGGGGAGATTTGGGAGGTGCGGCCCCCTGAACCGGAGGAGACTCGGGCAACGCAGCCCCTGGCATCGGTGGAGACTCGGACAGCGCGGCCCCTGGGACCGGGGGAGACTCGGACAGGGGGTCCCCGGGATCGGGGGTAGACTCGGTCAGCGCGGCAACTAGGATCAGGAGAGACTCGGGCATCGCGGCCCCGGGACCGGGGGAGACTCGGCAGCGCGGCAACTGGGATCGGGAGAGACTCGGGCAGCGCGGCCCAGAGAGCGGGCGAGACTCGGGCAGCGCGGCCCCGGGACCGGGGGAGACTCGGGCCGCGCGGCCCCGGGACCTGGGGAGACTCGGGCATCGCGGCCCAGGGACCGGGGGAGTCTCTGGCAGCGCGGCCCCGGGACCGGGGGAGACTCGGGTAGCGCGGCAACTGGGATCGGGAGAGACTCGGGCATCGCGGCCCCGGGACCTGGGGAGACTCGGGCAGTGCGGAAACTGGGATCGGGAGAGACTCGGGCATCGCGGCCCCGGGACCGGGGGAGACTCGGACAGCGGGGCCCCGGGACTAGGGGAGACTCGGGCAGCGTTGCCCAGGGACCGGGCGAGACTCGGGCAGCGCGGCCCCGGGACCGGGGGAGACTCGTGCAGCGCGGCCCCGGGACCGGGGGGAGATTCGGGAGGTGCGGCCCCTGTACCGGGGGAGACTCGGACAGCGTGGCCCCGGGACCGGGGGAGACTCGGGCAGCGCGGCCCCTGGGACTGGGGGAGACTCGGGCAGCGCGGTCCCGGGACCGGGCCAGACTCGGGCAGCGCGGCCCCGGGACCGGGGGAGACTCGGGCAGCGCGGCCTCTGGGACCGGGGGAGACTCGGGCAGCGCGGCCACGGGATTGGGGGAGACTCGGGCAGCGCGGCGCAGGGACCGGGGGGAGATTCGGGAAGCGCAGCCCCGGGACCGGGTGAGATTCAGGAAGCGCGGCCCTGGGACCGGGGGAAACACGGGCAGCGCGGCCCAGGGACCGGAGGGGAGATTTGGGAGGTGCGGCCCCTGTACCGGGGGAGACTCGGACAGCGTGGCCCCGGGACCGGGGGAGACTCGGGCAGCGCGGCCCCTGGGACTGGGGGAGACTCGGGCAGCGCGGTCCCGGGACCGGGCCAGACTCGGGCAGCGCGGCCCCGGGACCGGGGGAGACTCGGGCAGCGCGGCCTCTGGGACCGGGGGAGACTCGGGCAGCGCGGCCACGGGATTGGGGGAGACTCGGGCAGCGCGGCGCAGGGACCGGGGGGAGATTCGGGAAGCGCAGCCCCGGGACCGGGTGAGATTCAGGAAGCGCGGCCCTGGGACCGGGGGAAACACGGGCAGCGCGGCCCAGGGACCGGGGGGAGATTTGGGAGGTGCGGCCCCTGGACCGGAGGAGACTCGGACAGCGCCACACACTCCTCCCCACCTCTCTATCTGCCCATCACCCACACACTCCGCCCGACCCTCTCCATCCGTCCATCCCCCACACACTCCTCCCCACCCTCTCCATCTGCCCGTCTCCCACACAGTCCTCCCCACCCTCTCCATCTGTCCATCACCCCCACACACTCCTCCCCACCCTCTCCATCTGCCCGTCCCCCACACACTCCTCCCCACCCTCTCCATCTGTCCATCCCCGATTCTCCAGCACGTTACCATCACGGGTCCCGCCTCCGCAAGATTCATCCTGACCTCCCTCTCCCAGTCAGCAGCACCACCACTTGTCCCAGTTACCCTGTCTCGGTGCGGGTGGACTTTAGGACCTGGGGGAGCTCAGGACCCGCCGCCCGCGGTTGCTGCTGAATCCGCAGTGTTTCTGTTCCGTTGACGGATGCGGTGAACGGGTTAAAATTAATGGACCGATAATTCTCAAATCGTGTTTATTTCACTCTCCACACATTTATATTTACACTGACTGACTCCTGATGCCATCCCGGACCCGACCCGTTTACAAACCCGGAGCGGAACCGGAGCAGATTCTCAGCCACTCGTTTTTATATCCAGTCCAGAAGAAAGGATAAAGTTTGTCCGTGAATTTATTCCCAGTGAAGGTGTGGAGATGGGACTTGGTCTCTGCGCTGTAAAATGAAACTGTCCCGGACTCGTAACGGAGATAAACTCCCACCCTCCCGGGGATGGGACCGGCAGGGAGACGGGACTCAGGGGAGGTGAAAACCCACATCTCGTTATCAATCCGCGCGATGGTACAGAATCCGGTATCCGGACTCTGTCTGACCCCCTTCTTCCTCTCCACAGACTCTGCTGCGACTCCCAGACACCAGCTCCGATTCCCCGTCACCTCCACCTCCCAGTAATGTCTCCCCGATGTGAATGCCTCCGATCCCAGCACACAACCCCGGTCTGTGAATCTCTTCCCGGTGTCAGGGAGATCCCTCCGGGTTCCGGTGTATCTCACACCCTTCCGATCCTCAGACACCTCGAGCTTCGGACTCGCAGTTTCCACATCCAGTGTCACAGAGACTGGGGGGAGAAGCAGAGAATTAGAGAGTCCCCAGGAGTGTGGGGAGAATCCGGCAGCGCGGACCGGGGACTGGGGGGAGACTCCGGCAGCGCGGCCGCGGGATCGGGGGGGAGACTCGGGCAGCGCGGCCCCGGAGATCGGCGGGAGACTCGGGCAGCGCGCCCCGGGATCGGGGGGAGACTCGGGCAGCGCGGCCCCGGGGATCGGGGGGAGACTCGGGCAGCGCGGCCCCGGGGATCGGGGGGAGACTCGGGCAACGCGTCCCCCGGACAGGGGGGAGACTCCGGCAGCGCGGTCCTGGGACCGGGGGAGGGGGGAGACTCGGGCAGCGCGGCCCCGAGACTGGAGGGGAGAGTGATGATGAGACGAGTCTGAGGTGACTGTGGACTGAGGAGAGATGAGGGGTGATAAGACGAGTCTGAGGTGACTGTGGACTGAGGAGGGTGAGGGATGATGAGGCGTCTGAGGTGACTGTGGACGGAGGAGAGGTGAGGGATGATGACATCAGTCTGAGGTGACTGGACTGCGGAGGGTGAGGGATGATGAGATGAGTCTGAGGTGACTGTGGACTGAGGAGGGGTGAGGGATGATGAGATGAGTCTGAGGTGACTGTGGATTGAGGAGGGGTGAGTGATGATGAGGAGCATAAGGTGACTGTGGACTGAGGAGGTGAGAGCGATGATGAGATGAGTCTGAGGTGACTATGGACTGAGAAGGGGTGAGTGATGATGAGGAGCCTGAGGTGATGTGGACTGAGGAGGGGGGAGGGATTATGAGACGAGTCGGAGGTGACTGTGGACTGAGGAGGGTGAGGGATGATGAGATCAGTCTGAGGTGACTATGGACTGAGGAGGGGTGAGGGATGATGAGATGAGTCTGAGGGGACTGTGGACTGAGGAGGGGTGAGTGATGATCACATGAGTCTGAGGTGACGGTGGACTGAGGAGGGGTGAGAGATGATGAGATGAGTCTGAGGGGACTGTGGACTGAGGAGGGGTGAGTGATGATCACATGAGTCTGAGGTGACTGTGGACTGAGGAGGGGTGAGGGATGATGAGATGAGTCTGAGGGGACTGTGGACTGAGGAGGGGTGAGGGATGATGAGACGAGTCTGAGGTGACTGTGGACTGAGGAGGGGTGAGGGGTGATGAGGAGTCTGAGGTGACTGTGGACTGAGGAGGGATGAGGGATGATGAGATGAGTCTGAGGTGACTGTGGACTGAGGAGGGGTGAGGGATGATGAGTCTGAGGAGACTGTGGACTGAGGCGGGGTGAGGGATGATGAGGAGTCTGAGGTGACTGTGGACTGTGGAGGGGGGAGGGATGATGAGACGAGTCTGAGGTGACTGTGGACTGAGGAGGGGGAGGGATGATGAGACAAGTCTGAGGTGACTGTGGACTGAGGAGGGGTGAGGGATGATGAGACAAGTCTGAGGTGACTGTGGACGGAGGAGGGGTGAGGGATGATGAGACGAGTCTGAGGTGACTGTGGACTGAGGAGGGGTGAGGGATTATGCAGAGTCTGAGGTGACTGTGGACTGAGGAGGGAGGAGGGATGATGAGACAAGTCTGAGTTGACTGTGGACTGAGGAGGGGTGAGGGATTATGCAGAGTCTGAGGTGACTGTGGACTGAGGAGGGGTGAGGGATGATGAGACGAGTCTGAGGTGAGTGTGGACTGAGGAGGGGTGAGGGATTATGCAGAGTCTGAGGTGACTGTGGACTGAGTAGAGATGAGGGGTGATAAGACGAGTCTGAGGTGACTGTGGACTGAGGAGGGTGAGGGATGATGAGGCGTCTGAGGTGACTGTGGACGGAGGAGAGGTGAGGGATGATGAGATCAGTCTGAGGTGACTGGACTGCGGAGGGTGAGGGATGATGAGATGAGTCTGAGGTGACTGTGGACTGAGGAGGGGTGAGGGATGATGAGATGAGTCTGAGGTGACTGTGGATTGAGGAGGGGTGAGTGATGATGAGGAGCATAAGGTGACTGTGGACTGAGGAGGTGAGAGCGATGATGAGATGAGTCTGAGGTGACTATGGACTGAGAAGGGGTGAGTGATGATGAGGAGCCAGAGGTGATGTGGACTGAGGAGGGGTAAGGGATTATGAGGAGTCTGAGCTGACTGTCGACTGAGGAGGGGGGAGGGATGATGAGACGAGTCGGAGGTGACTGTGGACTGAGGAGGGTGAGGGATGATGAGATCAGTCTGAGGTGACTATGGACTGAGGAGGGGTGAGGGATGATGAGATGAGTCTGAGGGGACTGTGGACTGAGGAGGGGTGAGTGATGATCACATGAGTCTGAGGTGACTGTGGACTGAGGAGGGGTGAGGGATGATGAGATCAGTCTGAGGGGACTGTGGACTGAGGAGGGGTGAGGGATGATGAGACGAGTCTGAGGTGACTGTGGACTGAGGAGGGGTGAGGGGTGATGAGGAGTCTGAGGTGACTGTGGACTGAGGAGGGATGAGGGATGATGAGATAAGTCTGAGGTGACTGGACTGAGGAGGGGTGAGGGATGATGAGTCTGAGGAGACTGTGGACTGAGGCGGGGTGAGGGATGATGAGGAGTCTGAGGTGACTGTGGACTGTGGAGGGGGGAGGGATGATGAGGAGTCTGAGGTGACTGGACAGGAGGGGGAGGGATGATGAGACAAGTCTGAGGTGACTGTGGACTGAGGAGTCTGAGGGATGATGAGACGAGTCTGGGGTGACTGTGGACTGAGGAGGGGTGAGGGATGATGAGACGAGTCTGAGGTGACTGTGGACTGAGGAGGGGTGAGGGATTATGCAGAGTCTGAGGTGACTGTGGACTGAGGAGGGAGGAGGGATGATGAGACAAGTCTGAGTTGACTGTGGACTGAGGAGGGGTGAGGGATTATGCAGAGTCTGAGGTGACTGTGGACTGAGGAGGGGTGAGGGATGATGAGACGAGTCTGAGGTGAGTGTGGACTGAGGAGGGGTGAGGGATTATGCAGAGGCTGAGGTGACTATGGACTGAGGAGGGGTGAGGGATTATGAGACGAGTCTGAGGTGACTGTGGACTGAGGAGGGGTGAGGGATGATGAGATGAGTCTGAGGTGACTGTGGACTGAGGAGGGGGGAGGGATTATGCGGAGTCTGAGGTGACTGTGGACAGGAGAGGTGAGGGATGATGAGACGAGTCTGAGGTGACTGGACTGAGGAGGGGTGAGGGAAGATGAGACGAGTCTGAGGTGACTGTGGACTGAGGAGGGGTGAGGGAAGATGAGACGAGTCTGAGGTGACTGTGGACTGAGGAGGGGTGAGGGATGATGAGACGAGTCTGAGGTGACTGTGCACAGAGGAGGGGTGAGAGATGATGAGATGATTCTGAGGTGTGGTGGACTGAGGAGGGGGTAGGGATTATGCGGAGTCTGAGGTAACTGTGGACTGAGGAGGGGTGAGGGATGATGTATAGTCTCAGGTGACTGTGGACTGAGGAGAGGTGACGGATGATGAGACAAGTCTGAGGTGACTGCGGACTGAGGAGGGTTGAGTGATGATCAGACGAGTCTGAGGTGACTGTGGACTGAGGAGGTGTGAGTGATGATGAGATGAGTCTGAGGTGACGTGAACTGAGGAGGGGTGAGTGATGTTGAGATGATTCTGAGGTAAATGTGTACTGAGGAGGGGTGAGTGATGCTGAGACGACTTTGAGGTGACTGTGGACTGAGGAGGGGTGAGGGATGATAAGACGAGTCTGAGGAGACGTGGACTGAGGTGTGGTGAGGAATGATGAGACGAGTCTGAGGTGACTGTGGACTGAGGAGAGGTGATGGATGATGAGACGAGTGTGAGGTGACTGTGGACTGAGGAGGGGTGAGGGATAGTGAGACGACTTTGAGGTGACTGTGGACTGAGGAAGGGTGAGGGATGATCAGACGAGTCTGAGGTGACTGTGGACTGAGGAGGTGTGAGTGATGATGAGATGAGTCTGAGGTGACGTGAACTGAGGAGGGGTGAGTGATGTTGAGATGATTCTGAGGTAAATGTGTACTGAGGAGGGGTGAGTGATGCTGAGACGACTTTGAGGTGACTGTGGACTGAGGAGGGGTGAGGGATGATAAGACGAGTCTGAGGAGACGTGGACTGAGGTGTGGTGAGGAATGATGAGACGAGTCTGAGGTGACTGTGGACTGAGGAGGGGTGATGGATGATGAGACGAGTGTGAGGTGACTGTGGACTGAGGAGGGGTGAGGGATAGTGAGACGACTTTGAGGTGACTGTGGACTGAGGAGGGGTGAGGGATGATGAGTCGAGTCTGAGGTGACGAAGACTGAGGAGGGGGTAGGGATTATGCGGAGTGTGGTGACTGTGGACTGAGGAGGGGTGAGGGATGATGAGGAGTCTGAGGTGACTGTGGACTGAGGAGGGGGGAGGGATGATGAGAGGTATCTGAGTTGACGTGGACTGAGGAGGGGTAAGTGATGACAAGATGAGTCTGAAGTGACGTGGACTGAGGAGGGGTGAGTGATGATGAGACGAGTCTGAGTTGACTGTGGACTGAGGAGGGATGAGAGACGATGTGACGAGTCTGAGGTGACATGGACTGAGGAGGGATGAGAGACATTGTGACGAGTCTGAGCTGACTGTGGAATGAAGAGATGTGAGCGATGATGAGATGAGTCTGAGGTGATTGTGGACTGAGGAGGGGTGAGCGATGATGAGATGAGTCTGAGGTGACTATGGACTGAGAAGGGGTGAGTGATGATGAGGAGCCTGAGGTGATGTGGACTGAGGAGGGGTGAGGGATTATGAGGAGTCTGAGCTGACTGTCGACTGAGGAGGGGGGAGGGATGATGAGACGAGTCGGAGGTGACTGTGGACTGAGGAGGGTGAGGGATGATGAGATCAGTCTGAGGTGACTATGGACTGAGGAGGGGTGAGGGATGATGAGATGAGTCTGAGGGGACTGTGGACTGAGGAGGGGTGAGTGATGATCACATGAGTCTGAGGTGACGGTGGACTGAGGAGGGGTGAGAGATGATGAGATGAGTCTGAGGGGACTGTGGACTGAGGAGGGGTGAGTGATGATCACATGAGTCTGAGGTGACTGTGGACTGAGGAGGGGTGAGGGATGATGAGATGAGTCTGAGGGGACTGTGGACTGAGGAGGGGTGAGGGATGATGAGACGAGTCTGAGGTGACTGTGGACTGAGGAGGGGTGAGGGGTGATGAGGAGTCTGAGGTGACTGTGGACTGAGGAGGGATGAGGGATGATGAGATGAGTCTGAGGTGACTCTGGACTGAGGAGGGGTGAGGGATGATGAGACGAGTCTAAGGTGACTGTGAACTGAGGAGGGGTGAGGGATGATGAGTCTGAGGAGACTGTGGACTGAGGCGGGGTGAGGGATGATGAGGAGTCTGAGGTGACTGTGGACTGTGGAGGGGGGAGGGATGATGAGACGAGTCTGAGGTGACTGTGGACTGAGGAGGTGTGAGGGATGATGAGCCGACTCTGAGGAGACTGTGGACTGAGGAGGTGTGAGGGATGATGAGGAGTCTGAGGTGACTGTGGACTGAGGAGGGGTGAGGGATGATGAGGAGTCTGAGGTGACTGTGGACTGAGGAGGGGTGAGGGATTATGCAGAGTCTGAGGTGACTGTGGACAGGAGGGGGAGGGATGATGAGACGTCTGAGGTGACTGTGGACTGAGGAGGGGTGAGGGATGATGAGACGTCTGAGGTGACTGTGGACGGAGGAGGGGTGAGGGATGATGAGACGAGTCTGAGGTGACTGTGGACTGAGGAGGGGTGAGTGATGATCACATGAGTCTGAGGTGACTGTGGACTGAGGAGGGGTGAGGGATGATGAGATGAGTCTGAGGGGACTGTGGACTGAGGAGGGGTGAGGGATGATGAGACGAGTCTGAGGTGACTGTGGACTGAGGAGGGGTGAGGGGTGATGAGGAGTCTGAGGTGACTGTGGACTGAGGAGGGATGAGGGATGATGAGATGAGTCTGAGGTGACTCTGGACTGAGGAGGGGTGAGGGATGATGAGTCTGAGGAGACTGTGGACTGAGGCGGGGTGAGGGATGATGAGGAGTCTGAGGTGACTGTGGACTGTGGAGGGGGGAGGGATGATGAGACGAGTCTGAGGTGACTGTGGACTGAGGAGGGGTGAGGGATTATGCAGAGTCTGAGGTGACTGGACAGGAGGGGGAGGGATGATGAGACAAGTCTGAGGTGACTGTGGACTGAGGAGGGGTGAGGGATGATGAGACAAGTCTGAGGTGACTGTGGACGGAGGAGGGGTGAGGGATGATGAGACGAGTCTGAGGTTACTGTGGACTGAGGAGGGGTGAGGGATTATGCAGAGTCTGAGGTGACTGTGGACTGAGGAGGGAGGAGGGATGCTGAGACAAGTCTGAGTTGACTGTGGACTGAGGAGGGGTGAGGGATTATGCAGAGTCTGAGGTGACTGTGGACTGAGGAGGGGTGAGGGATGATGAGACGAGTCTGAGGTGAGTGTGGACTGAGGAGGGGTGAGGGATTATGCAGAGGCTGAGGTGACTATGGACTGAGGAGGGGTGAGGGATTATGAGACGAGTCTGAGGTGACTGTGGACTGAGGAGGGGGGAGGGATTATGCGGAGTCTGAGGTGACTGTGGACAGGAGAGGTGAGGGATGATGAGACGAGTCTGAGGTGACTGTGGACAGAGCAGGGGTGAGGGAAGATGAGACGAGTCTGAGGTGACTGTGGACTGAGGAGGGGTGAGGGAAGATGAGATGAGTCTGAGGTGACTGTGGACTGAGGAGGTGTGAGGGATGATGAGGAGTCTGAGGTGACTGTGGACTGAGGAGGGGTGAGGGATGATGAGGAGTCTGAGGTGACTGTGGACTGAGGAGGGGTGAGGGATTATGCAGAGTCTGAGGTGACTGTGGACAGGAGGGGGAGGGATGATGAGACGTCTGAGGTGACTGTGGACTGAGGAGGGGTGAGGGATGATGAGACGTCTGAGGTGACTGTGGACGGAGGAGGGGTGAGGGATGATGAGACGAGTCTGAGGTGACTGTGGACTGAGGAGGGGTGAGTGATGATCACATGAGTCTGAGGTGACTGTGGACTGAGGAGGGGTGAGGGATGATGAGATGAGTCTGAGGGGACTGTGGACTGAGGAGGGGTGAGGGATGATGAGACGAGTCTGAGGTGACTGTGGACTGAGGAGGGGTGAGGGGTGATGAGGAGTCTGAGGTGACTGTGGACTGAGGAGGGATGAGGGATGATGAGATGAGTCTGAGGTGACTCTGGACTGAGGAGGGGTGAGGGATGATGAGTCTGAGGAGACTGTGGACTGAGGCGGGGTGAGGGATGATGAGGAGTCTGAGGTGACTGTGGACTGTGGAGGGGGGAGGGATGATGAGACGAGTCTGAGGTGACTGTGGACTGAGGAGGGGTGAGGGATTATGCAGAGTCTGAGGTGACTGGACAGGAGGGGGAGGGATGATGAGACAAGTCTGAGGTGACTGTGGACTGAGGAGGGGTGAGGGATGATGAGACAAGTCTGAGGTGACTGTGGACGGAGGAGGGGTGAGGGATGATGAGACGAGTCTGAGGTTACTGTGGACTGAGGAGGGGTGAGGGATTATGCAGAGTCTGAGGTGACTGTGGACTGAGGAGGGAGGAGGGATGCTGAGACAAGTCTGAGTTGACTGTGGACTGAGGAGGGGTGAGGGATTATGCAGAGTCTGAGGTGACTGTGGACTGAGGAGGGGTGAGGGATGATGAGACGAGTCTGAGGTGAGTGTGGACTGAGGAGGGGTGAGGGATTATGCAGAGGCTGAGGTGACTATGGACTGAGGAGGGGTGAGGGATTATGAGACGAGTCTGAGGTGACTGTGGACTGAGGAGGGGGGAGGGATTATGCGGAGTCTGAGGTGACTGTGGACAGGAGAGGTGAGGGATGATGAGACGAGTCTGAGGTGACTGTGGACAGAGCAGGGGTGAGGGAAGATGAGACGAGTCTGAGGTGACTGTGGACTGAGGAGGGGTGAGGGAAGATGAGATGAGTCTGAGGTGACTGTGG
The DNA here is from genome assembly GCF_048418815.1 of Hemitrygon akajei. Taxonomy (NCBI): domain Eukaryota; kingdom Metazoa; phylum Chordata; class Chondrichthyes; order Myliobatiformes; family Dasyatidae; genus Hemitrygon; species Hemitrygon akajei. Next base: position 199,446,681 of record NC_133125.1, read on the forward strand.
ACTGAGGAGGGGTGAGGGATGATGAGACGAGTCTGAGGTGACTGTGGACAGGAGCGGTGAGGGATGATGAGACGAGTCTGAGGTGACTGTGCACAGAGGAGGGGTGAGAGATGATGAGATGATTCTGAGGTGTGGTGGACTGAGGAGGGGGTAGGGATTATGCGGAGTCTGAGGTAACTGTGGACTGACGAGGGGTGAGGGATGATGTATAGTCTCAGGTGACTGTGGACTGAGGAGAGGTGACGGATGATGAGACAAGTCTGAGGTGACTGCGGACTGAGGAGGGTTGAGTGATGATCAGACGAGTCTGAGGTGACTGTGGACTGAGGAGGGAGGAGGGATGATGAGACAAGTCTGAGTTGACTGTGGACTGAGGAGGGGTGATGGATTATGCAGAGTCTGAGGTGACTGTGGACTGAGGAGGGGTGAGGGATGATGAGACGAGTCTGAGGTGAGTGTGGACTGAGGAGGGGTGAGGGATTATGCAGAGGCTGAGGTGACTATGGACTGAGGAGGGGTGAGGGATTATGAGACGAGTCTGAGGTGACTGTGGACTGAGGAGGGGTGAGGGATGATGAGATGAGTCTGAGGTGACTGTGGACTGAGGAGGGGGGAGGGATTATGCGGAGTCTGAGGTGACTGTGGACAGGAGAGGTGAGGGATGATGAGACGAGTCTGAGGTGACTGGACTGAGGAGGGGTGAGGGAAGATGAGACGAGTCTGAGGTGACTGTGGACTGAGGAGGGGTGAGGGAAGATGAGACGAGTCTGAGGTGACTGTGGACTGAGGAGGGGTGAGGGATGATGAGACGAGTCTGAGGTGACTGTGCACAGAGGAGGGGTGAGAGATGATGAGATGATTCTGAGGTGTGGTGGACTGAGGAGGGGGTAGGGATTATGCGGAGTCTGAGGTAACTGTGGACTGAGGAGGGGTGAGGGATGATGTATAGTCTCAGGTGACTGTGGACTGAGGAGAGGTGACGGATGATGAGACAAGTCTGAGGTGACTGCGGACTGAGGAGGGTTGAGTGATGATCAGACGAGTCTGAGGTGACTGTGGACTGAGGAGGTGTGAGTGATGATGAGATGAGTCTGAGGTGACGTGAACTGAGGAGGGGTGAGTGATGTTGAGATGATTCTGAGGTAAATGTGTACTGAGGAGGGGTGAGTGATGCTGAGACGACTTTGAGGTGACTGTGGACTGAGGAGGGGTGAGGGATGATAAGACGAGTCTGAGGAGACGTGGACTGAGGTGTGGTGAGGAATGATGAGACGAGTCTGAGGTGACTGTGGACTGTGGAGGGGTGACGGATGATGAGACGAGTCTGAGGAGGGATGAGAGACGATGTGACGAGTCTGAGCTGACTGTGGAATGAGGAGATGTGAGCGATGATGAGATGAGTCTGAGGTGATTGTGGACTGAGGAGGGGTGAGCGATGATGAGATGAGTCTGAGGTGACTATGGACTGAGAAGGGGTGAGTGATGATGAGGAGCCTGAGGTGATGTGGACTGAGGAGGGGTGAGGGATTATGAGGAGTCTGAGCTGACTGTCGACTGAGGAGGGGGGAGGGATGATGAGACGAGTCGGAGGTGACTGTGGACTGAGGAGGGTGAGGGATGATGAGATCAGTCTGAGGTGACTATGGACTGAGGAGGGGTGAGGGATGATGAGATGAGTCTGAGGGGACTGTGGACTGAGGAGGGGTGAGTGATGATCACATGAGTCTGAGGTGACGGTGGACTGAGGAGGGGTGAGAGATGATGAGATGAGTCTGAGGGGACTGTGGACTGAGGAGGGGTGAGTGATGATCACATGAGTCTGAGGTGACTGTGGACTGAGGAAGGGTGAGGGATGATGAGATGAGTCTGAGGGGACTGTGGACTGAGGAGGGGTGAGGGATGATGAGACGAGTCTGAGGTGACTGTGGACTGAGGAGGGGTGAGGGGTGATGAGGAGTCTGAGGTGACTGTGGACTGAGGAGGGATGAGGGATGATGAGATGAGTCTGAGGTGACTCTGGACTGAGGAGGGGTGAGGGATGATGAGACGAGTCTAAGGTGACTGTGAACTGAGGAGGGGTGAGGGATGATGAGTCTGAGGAGACTGTGGACTGAGGCGGGGTGAGGGATGATGAGGAATCTGAGGTGACTGTGGACTGTGGAGGGGGGAGGGATGATGAGACGAGTCTGAGGTGACTGTGGACTGAGGAGGTGTGAGGGATGATGAGCCGACTCTGAGGAGACTGTGGACTGAGGAGGTGTGAGGGATGATGAGGAGTCTGAGGTGACTGTGGACTGAGGAGGGGTGAGGGATGATGAGGAGTCTGAGGTGACTGTGGACTGAGGAGGGGTGAGGGATTATGCAGAGTCTGAGGTGACTGTGGACAGGAGGGGGAGGGATGATGAGACGTCTGAGGTGACTGTGGACTGAGGAGGGGTGAGGGATGATGAGACGTCTGAGGTGACTGTGGACGGAGGAGGGGTGAGGGATGATGAGACGAGTCTGAGGTGACTGTGGACTGAGGAGGCGTGAGGGATTATGCAGAGTCTGAGGTGACTGTGGACTGAGGAGGGAGGAGGGATGATGAGACAAGTCTGAGTTGACTGTGGACTGAGGAGGGGTGAGGGATTATGCAGAGTCAGGTGACTGTGGACTGAGGAGGGGTGAGGGATGATGAGACGAGTCTGAGGTGAGTGTGGACTGAGGAGGGGTGAGAGATGATGAGATGAGTCTGAGGGGACTGTGGACTGAGGAGGGGTGAGTGATGATCACATGAGTCTGAGGTGACTGTGGACTGAGGAGGGGTGAGGGATGATGAGATGAGTCTGAGGGGACTGTGGACTGAGGAGGGGTGAGGGATGATGAGACGAGTCTGAGGTGACTGTGGACTGAGGAGGGGTGAGGGGTGATGAGGAGTCTGAGGTGACTGTGGACTGAGGAGGGATGAGGGATGATGAGATGAGTCTGAGGTGACTCTGGACTGAGGAGGGGTGAGGGATGATGAGTCTGAGGAGACTGTGGACTGAGGCGGGGTGAGGGATGATGAGGAGTCTGAGGTGACTGTGGACTGTGGAGGGGGGAGGGATGATGAGACGAGTCTGAGGTGACTGTGGACTGAGGAGGGGTGAGGGATTATGCAGAGTCTGAGGTGACTGGACAGGAGGGGGAGGGATGATGAGACAAGTCTGAGGTGACTGTGGACTGAGGAGGGGTGAGGGATGATGAGACAAGTCTGAGGTGACTGTGGACGGAGGAGGGGTGAGGGATGATGAGACGAGTCTGAGGTTACTGTGGACTGAGGAGGGGTGAGGGATTATGCAGAGTCTGAGGTGACTGTGGACTGAGGAGGGAGGAGGGATGCTGAAACAAGTCTGAGTTGACTGTGGACTGAGGAGGGGTGAGGGATTATGCAGAGTCTGAGGTGACTGTGGACTGAGGAGGGGTGAGGGATGATGAGACGAGTCTGAGGTGAGTGTGGACTGAGGAGGGGTGAGGGATTATGCAGAGGCTGAGGTGACTATGGACTGAGGAGGGGTGAGGGATTATGAGACGAGTCTGAGGTGACTGTGGACTGAGGAGGGGGGAGGGATTATGCGGAGTCTGAGGTGACTGTGGACAGGAGAGGTGAGGGATGATGAGACGAGTCTGAGGTGACTGTGGACAGAGCAGGGGTGAGGGAAGATGAGACGAGTCTGAGGTGACTGTGGACTGAGGAGGGGTGAGGGAAGATGAGATGAGTCTGAGGTGACTGTGGACTGAGGAGGGGTGAGGGATGATGAGACGAGTCTGAGGTGACTGTGGACAGGAGCGGTGAGGGATGATGAGACGAGTCTGAGGTGACTGTGCACAGAGGAGGGGTGAGAGATGATGAGATGATTCTGAGGTGTGGTGGACTGAGGAGGGGGTAGGGATTATGCGGAGTCTGAGGTAACTGTGGACTGACGAGGGGTGAGGGATGATGTATAGTCTCAGGTGACTGTGGACTGAGGAGAGGTGACGGATGATGAGACAAGTCTGAGGTGACTGCGGACTGAGGAGGGTTGAGTGATGATCAGACGAGTCTGAGGTGACTGTGGACTGAGGAGGTGTGAGTGATGATGAGATGAGTCTGAGGTGACGTGAACTGAGGAGGGGTGTGTGATGTTGAGATGATTCTGAGGTAAATGTGTACTGAGGAGGGGTGAGTGATGCTGAGACGACTTTGAGGTGACTGTGGACTGAGGAGGGGTGAGGGATGATAAGACGAGTCTGAGGAGACGTGGACTGAGGTGTGGTGAGGAATGATGAGACGAGTCTGAGGTGACTGTGGACTGAGGAGGGGTGATGGATGATGAGACGAGTGTGAGGTGACTGTGGACTGAGGAGGGGTGAGGGATGATGAGACGAGTCTGAGGTGAGTGTGGACTGAGGAGGGGTGAGGGATTATGCAGAGGCTGAGGTGACTATGGACTGAGGAGGGGTGAGGGATTATGAGACGAGTCTGAGGTGACTGTGGACTGAGGAGGGGTGAGGGATGATGAGATGAGTCTGAGGTGACTGTGGACTGAGGAGGGGGGAGGGATTATGCGGAGTCTGAGGTGACTGTGGACAGGAGAGGTGAGGGATGATGAGACGAGTCTGAGGTGACTGTGGACAGAGCAGGGGTGAGGGAAGATGAGACGAGTCTGAGGTGACTGTGGACTGAGGAGGGGTGAGGGAAGATGAGACGAGTCTGAGGTGACTGTGGACTGAGGAGGGGTGAGGGATGATGAGACGAGTCTGAGGTGACTGTGGACAGGAGCGGTGAGGGATGATGAGACGAGTCTGAGGTGACTGTGCACAGAGGAGGGGTGAGAGATGATGAGATGATTCTGAGGTGTGGTGGACTGAGGAGGGGGTAGGGATTATGCGGAGTCTGAGGTAACTGTGGACTGACGAGGGGTGAGGGATGATGTATAGTCTCAGGTGTCTGTGGACTGAGGAGAGGTGACGGATGATGAGACAAGTCTGAGGTGACTGCGGACTGAGGAGGGTTGAGTGATGATCAGACGAGTCTGAGGTGACTGTGGACTGAGGAGGTGTGAGTGATGATGAGATGAGTCTGAGGTGACGTGAACTGAGGAGGGGTGAGTGATGTTGAGATGATTCTGAGGTAAATGTGTACTGAGGAGGGGTGAGTGATGCTGAGACGACTTTGAGGTGACTGTGGACTGAGGAGGGGTGAGGGATGATAAGACGAGTCTGAGGAGACGTGGACTGAGGTGTGGTGAGGAATGATGAGACGAGTCTGAGGTGACTGTGGACTGAGGAGGGGTGATGGATGATGAGACGAGTGTGAGGTGACTGTGGACTGAGGAGGGGTGAGGGATAGTGAGACGACTTTGAGGTGACTGTGGACTGAGGAGGGGTGAGGGATGATGAGTCGAGTCTGAGGTGACGTGGACTGAGGAGGGGGTAGGGATTATGCGGAGTGTGGTGACTGTGGACTGAGAAGGGGTGAGGGATGATGAGTCGAGTCTGAGTTGACGTGGACTGAGGAGGGGTAAGTGATGACAAGATGAGTCTGAAGTGACGTGGACTGAGGAGGGGTGAGTGATGATGAGACGAGTCTGAGTTGACTGTGGACTGAGGAGGGATGAGAGACGATGTGACGAGTCTGAGGTGACATGGACTGAGGAGGGATGAGAGACGATGTGACGAGTCTGAGCTGACTGTGGAATGAAGAGATGTGAGCGATGATGAGATGAGTCTGAGGTGACTGTGGACTGAGGAGGGGTGACGGATGATGAGACGAGTCTGAGGAGGGATGAGAGACGATGTGACGAGTCTGAGCTGACTGTGGAATGAGGAGATGTGAGCGATGATGAGATGAGTCTGAGGTGATTGTGGACTGAGGAGGGGTGAGCGATGATGAGATGAGTCTGAGGTGACTATGGACTGAGAAGGGGTGAGTGATGATGAGGAGCCTGAGGTGATGTGGACTGAGGAGGGGTGAGGGATTATGAGGAGTCTGAGCTGACTGTCGACTGAGGAGGGGGGAGGGATGATGAGACGAGTCAGAGGTGACTGTGGACTGAGGAGGGTGAGGGATGATGAGATCAGTCTGAGGTGACTATGGACTGAGGAGGGGTGAGGGATGATGAGATGAGTCTGAGGGGACTGTGGACTGAGGAGGGGTGAGTGATGATCACATGAGTCTGAGGTGACGGTGGACTGAGGAGGGGTGAGAGATGATGAGATGAGTCTGAGGGGACTGTGGACTGAGGAGGGGTGAGTGATGATCACATGAGTCTGAGGTGACTGTGGACTGAGGAGGGGTGAGGGATGATGAGATGAGTCTGAGGGGACTGTGGACTGAGGAGGGGTGAGGGATGATGAGACGAGTCTGAGGTGACTGTGGACTGAGGAGGGGTGAGGGGTGATGAGGAGTCTGAGGTGACTGTGGACTGAGGAGGGATGAGGGATGATGAGATGAGTCTAAGGTGACTGTGAACTGAGGAGGGGTGAGGGATGATGAGTCTGAGGAGACTGTGGACTGAGGCGGGGTGAGGGATGATGAGGAGTCTGAGGTGACTGTGGACTGTGGAGGGGGGAGGGATGATGAGACGAGTCTGAGGTGACTGTGGACTGAGGAGGTGTGAGGGATGATGAGCCGACTCTGAGGAGACTGTGGACTGAGGAGGTGTGAGGGATGATGAGGAGTCTGAGGTGACTGTGGACTGAGGAGGGGTGAGGGATGATGAGGAGTCTGAGGTGACTTTGGACTGAGGAGGGGTGAGGGATTATGCAGAGTCTGAGGTGACTGTGGACAGGAGGGGTGAGGGATGATGAGACGTCTGAGGTGACTGTGGACTGAGGAGGGGTGAGGGATGATGAGGAGTCTGAGGTGACTGTGGACTGAGGAGGGGTGAGGGATTATGCAGAGTCTGAGGTGACTGTGGACAGGAGGGGTGAGGGATGATGAGACGTCTGAGGTGACTGTGGACTGAGGAGGGTGAGGGATGATGAGACGTCTGAGGTGACTGTGGACTGAGGAGGGGTGAGGGATTATGCAGAGTCTGAGGTGACTGTGGACAGAGGAGGGGTGAGGGATGATGAGACGTCTGAGGTGACTGTGGACTGAGGAGGGGTGAGGGATGGTGAGACAAGTCTGAGGTGACTGTGGACGGAGGAGGGGTGAGGGATGATGAGACGAGTCTGAGGTGACTGTGGACTGAGGAGGGGTGAGGGATTATGCAGAGTCTGAGGTGACTGTGGACTGAGGAGGGAGGAGGGATGATGAGACAAGTCTGAGTTGACTGTGGACTGAGGAGGGGTGAGGGATTATGCAGAGTCTGAGGTGACTGTGGACTGAGGAGGGGTGAGGGATGATGAGACGAGTCTGAGGTGAGTGTGGACTGAGGAGGGGTGAGGGATTATGCAGAGTCTGAGGTGACTGTGGACTGAGGAGAGATGAGGGGTGATAAGACGAGTCTGAGGTGACTGTGGACTGAGGAGGGTGAGGGATGATGAGGCGTCTGAGGTGACTGTGGACGGAGGAGAGGTGAGGGATGATGAGATCAGTCTGAGGTGACTGGACTGCGGAGGGTGAGGGATGATGAGATGAGTCTGAGGTGACTGTGGACTGAGGAGGGGTGAGGGATGATGAGATGAGTCTGAGGTGACTGTGGACTGAGGAGGGGTGAGGGATGATGAGATGAGTCTGAGGTGACTGTGGATTGAGCAGGGGTGAGTGATGATGAGGAGCATAAGGTGACTGTGGACTGAGGAGGTGAGAGCGATGATGAGATGAGTCTGAGGTGACTATGGACTGAGAAGGGGTGAGTGATGATGAGGAGCCTGAGGTGATGTGGACTGAGGAGGGGTGAGGGATTATGAGGAGTCTGAGCTGACTGTCGACTGAGGAGGGGGGAGGGATGATGAGACGAGTCGGAGGTGACTGTGGACTGAGGAGGGTGAGGGATGATGAGATCAGTCTGAGGTGACTATGGACTGAGGAGGGGTGAGGGATGATGAGATGAGTCTGAGGGGACTGTGGACTGAGGAGGGGTGAGTGATGATCACATGAGTCTGAGGTGTCGGTGGACTGAGGAGGGGTGAGAGATGATGAGATGAGTCTGAGGGGACTGTGGACTGAGGAGGGGTGAGTGATGATCACATGAGTCTGAGGTGACTGTGGACTGAGGAGGGGTGAGGGATGATGAGATGAGTCTGAGGGGACTGTGGACTGAGGAGGGGTGAGGGATGATGAGACGAGTCTGAGGTGACTGTGGACTGAGGAGGGGTGAGGGGTGATGAGGAGTCTGAGGTGACTGTGGACAGGAGGGATGAGGGATGATGAGATGAGTCTGAGGTGACTGGACTGAGGAGGGGTGAGGGATGATGAGACGAGTCTAAGGTGACTGTGGACTGATTAGGGGTGAGGGATGATGAGTCTGAGGAGACTGTGGACTGAGAGGGGTGAGGGATGATGAGGAGTCTGAGGTGACTGTGGACTGTGGAGGTGGGAGGGATAATGAGACGACTCTGAGGTGACTGTGGACTGAGGAGGGGTGAGGGATTATGCAGAGTCTGAGGTGACTGTGGACAGGAGGGGGAGGGATGATGAGACAGGTCTGAGGTGACTGTGGACTGAGGAGGGGTGAGGGATGATGAGACAAGTCTGAGGTGACTGTGGACTGAGGAGGGGTGAGGGATAATGAGACGAGTCTGAGGTGACTGTGGACTGAGGAGGGGTGAGGGATTATGCAGAGTCTGAGGTGACTGTGGACTGAGGAGGGAGAAGGGATGATGAGACGAGTCTGAGGTGAGTGTGGACTGAGGAGGGGTGAGGGATTATGCAGAGGCTGAGGTGACTATGGACTGAGGAGGGGTGAGGGATGATGAGGAGTCTGAGGTGACTGTGGACTGAGGAGGGGTGAGGGATGATTGAGGTATCTGAGTTGAAGTGGACTGAGGTGGGGTAAGTGATGACGAGATGAGTCTGAAGTGACGTGGACTGAGGAGGGGTGAGTGATGATGAGACGAGTCTAAGGTGACTGTGGACTGAGGAGATGTGAGCGATGATGAGATGAGTCTGAGGAGAAATGGATTGAAGAGGGGTGAGGAATGATGATATGAGTCTGAGGTTTATTGTGGACTAAGGAGGGTTGAGGGATGATGAGACGGGTTTGAGGTGACTGTGGACTGAGGAGGGGTGAGGGATGATGAGACGAGTTTGAGGTGACTGTGGAATGAGGAGTGGTGAGGGATGATGAGCCGAGTCTGAGGTGATTGTGGACTGAGGAGAGGTGAGGAATGATGAGACGAGTCTGTGGTGACTGTGGACTGAGGAGAAGTGAGTGGTGATGAGACGAGTCTGAGGTGACTGTGGACAGAGGAGGGTTGAGGGATGATGAGACAAGTATGAGGTGACTGTGGACTGATTAGGGGTGAGGGATGATGAGATGGGACTGAGGTGACTGTGGACTGAGGAGGGGTGAGTGATGATGAGATGAGTCTGAGGTGACGTGTACTGAGAAGGGGGGAGGGATTATGCGGAGTGAGGTGACTGTGAACTCAGGAGGGATAAGGGATGATGAGGAGTCTGAGGTCACTGTGGACTGAGGCGGGTTGAGGGATGATGAGACGAGTCTGAGATGACGTGGACTGAGGATAGGTGAGTGATGATGAGATGAGTCTGATGTGACATGGACTGAGGAGGGGTGAGGGATAATGAGACGAGTCAGATGTGAGTGTGGACTGAGGAGGGGTGAGTCATGATGAGATGAGTCTGAGGTGACGTGGACTGAGGAGGGGTGAGGGATGATGAGACGAGTCTGAGGTGACTGTGGTCTGAGGAGGGGTGAGAGATGATGAGATGAGTCTGAGGTGACGTGTACTGAGAAGGGGGGAGGGATTATGCGGAGTGAGGTGACTGTGAACTCAGGAGGGATAAGGGATGATGAGGAGTCTGAGGTCACTGTGGACTGAGGAGGGGTGAGGGATGATGAGAGGTGACCGAGTTGACGTGGACTGAGGAGGGGTGAGTGATGATGAGATGAGTCTGAGGTGACTGTGGACTGAGGAGGGGTGAGGGATGATGAGACGAGTCTGAGGTGACTGTGGACTGAGGAGATGTGAGCGATGATGAGATGAGTCTGAGGTGACTCTGGACTGAGGAGGGGTGATTGATGATGAGATGAGTCTGAGGTGACGTGGACTGAGGAGAGGTGAGTGATGATGAGACAAGTCTGAGGTGACATGGATTGAGGAGGGGTGAGGAATGATGAGATGACTCTGAGGTGACTGTGGACTGAGGAAGGGTGAGGGATGATGAGACGTGTCTGAGGTGACTGTGGACTGAGGAGATGTGAGCGATGATGAGATGAGTCTGAGGTGACTGTAGACTGAGGAGGGGTGAGGGGGTGATGAGATCAGTCTGCGGTGACTGTGGACTGAGGAGGGGTGAGGAATGATGAGACGAGTCTGAGGTGACTGTGGACTGAGGAGGGGTGTGGTATGAGACGGGTTTGAGGTGACTGTGGATTGAGGAGGGGTGAGGGATGATGAGACGAATTTGAGGTGACTGTGGAATGAGGAGGGGTGAGGAATGATGAGATGAGTCTGAGGTGACTGTGGACTGTGGAGGGGTGAGGGATGATGAGACGAGACAGAGGTGAATGTGGACGGAGGAGGGGTGAGGGATGATGAGACGAGTCTGAGGTGACTGTGGACTGAGGAGGGGTGATGGATGATGAGACGACTTTGAGGTGACTGTGGACTGAGGAAGGGTGAGGGATGATGAGACGAGACTGAGGTGAATGTGGACGGAGGAGGGGTGAGGGATGATGAGACGAGTCTGAGGTGACTGTGGACTGAGGAGGGGTGAGGAATGATGAGATGAGTCTGAGGTGACATAGATGGAGGAGGGTTGAGGGATGAGACGAGTCTGAGTTGACGTGGACTGAGGAGAGGTGAGTGATGATGAGATGAGTCTGAGGTGACATGGATTGAGGAGGGGTGAGGAATAATGAGATGAGTATGAGGTGTCTTGTGGACTGAGGAGGGGTGTGGGATGATGAGACGAGTCTGAGGTGACTGTGGACTGAGGAGAAGTGAGTGATGATGAGACGAGTCTGAGGTGACTGTGGACTGAGAAGGGGTGAGTGATGATGAGAGGTATCTGAGTTGACGTGGACTGAGGAGGGGTAAGTGATGACGAGATGAGTCTGAAGTGACGTGGACTGAGGAGGGGTGAGTGATGAAGAGACGAGTCTGAGTTGACTGTGGACTGAGGAGGCGTGAGGGATGATGAGGAGTCTAAAGTGACTGTGGACTGCGGAGGGGTGAGGGATGATGAGAGGTGTCTGAGTTGACGTGGACTGAGGAGGGGTGAGTGATGATGAGACGAGTCTGAGGTGACTGTGGACTGAGGCGGGTTGAGGGATGATGAGACGAGTCTGAGATGACGTGGACTGAGGATAGGTGAGTGATGATGAGACGAGTCAAATGTGAGTGTGGACTGAGGAGGGGTGAGTCATGATGAGATGAGTCTGAGGTGACGTGGACTGAGGAGGGGTGAGGGATGATGAGACGAGTCTGAGGTGACTGTGGTCTGAGGAGGGGTGAGAGATGATGAGATGAGTCTGAGGTGAGGTGGACTGAGGAGGGGGTAGGGATTATGCGGAGTCTCAGGTGACTGTGGACTGAGGAGGGGTGAGGGATGATGAGAGGTATCTGAGTTGACGTGGACTGAGCAGGGGTAAGTGATGACGAGATGAGTCTAAAGTGACATGGATTGAGGAGGGGTGAGGAATGATGAGATGAGTCTGAGGAGAAATGGATTGAGGAGGGGTGAGGAATGATGAGATGAGTCTGAGGTTTCTTGTGGACTGAGGAGGGGTGAGTGATGATGAGACGAGTCAGAGGTGACTGTGGACTGAGGAGGTGTGAGTGATGATGAGATGAGTCTGAGGAGTCTGTGGACTGAGGAGGGGTGAGGAATGATGAGACGAGTCTGAGGTGACTGTGGACTGAGGAGGGGTGAGGAATGATGAGATGAGTCTGAGGTGACATAGATTGAGGAGGGTTGAGGGATGAGATGAGTCTGAGTTGACGTGGACTGAGGAGAGGTGAGTGATGATGAGATGAGTCTGAGGTGACATGGATTGAGGAGGGGTGAGGAATAATGAGATGAGTATGAGGTGTCTTGTGGACTGAGGAGGGGTGAATGCTGATGAGATGAGTCTGAGGTGACGTGGACTGAGGAGGGGTGAGGGATGATGAGACGAGTCTGAGGTGACTGTGGTCTGAGGAGGGGTGAGAGATGATGTGATGAGTCTGAGGTGACGTAGATTGAGGAGGTGGGAGGGATTATGCGCAGTCTGAGGTGACTGTGGACTGAGGAGAGGTGAGGGATGATGAGACGAGTCTGAGGTGACTGTGGGCTGAGGAGGGTTGAGTGATGATGAGACGAGTCTGAGGAGACGTGGACAGGTGTGGTGAGGAATGATGAGACGAGTCTGAGGTGACTGTGGACTGAGGAGGGGTGAGTAATGATGAGATGAGTCTGAGGTGACGTGGACTGAGGAGGGGTGAGGGATGATGAGACGGGTCTGAGGTGACTGTGGACTGAGGAGGGGTGAGTAATGATGAGATGAGTCTGAGGTGACTGTGGACTGAGGAGTGGTGAGGGATGATGAGATGAGTCTGAGGTGACATGGACTGAGGAGGGGGGAGGGATTATGCGGAGTCTGAGGTGACTGTGGACTGAGGAGGGGTGAGGGTTGATGAGACGAGTCTGAGGTGACTGTGGACAGAGGAGGGGTGAGGGATGATGAGACGAGTCTGACGTGACTGTGGTCTGAGGAGGGGTGAGAGATGATGAGATGAGTCTGAGGTGAGGTGGACTGAGGAGGGGGTAGGGATTATGCGGAGTCCGAGGTGACTGTGGACTGAGGAGGGGTGAGGGATGATGAGATGAGTCTGAGGTGACGTAGATTGAGGAGGGGGAGGGATTATGTGGAGTCTCAGGTGACTGTGGACTGAGGAGAGGTGAGGGATGATGAGACGAGTCTGAGGTGACTGCGGACTGAGGAGGTGTGAGTGATGATGAGATGAGTCTGAGGAGTCTGTGGACTGAGGAGGGGTGAGGAATGATGAGACGAGTCTGAGGTGACTGCGGACTGAGGAGAGTTGAGTGATGATGAGACGAGTCTGAGGTGACTGTGGACTGAGGAGGGTTGAGTGATGATGAGACGAGTCTGAGGTTGTGGACTGAGGAGGGGGGGAGGGATTACGCGGAGTCTGAGGTGACAGTGGACTGAGGAGAGGTGAGGGATGATGAGACGAGTCTGAGGTGACTTTGGACTGAGGAGGGTTGAGTGATGATGAGATGAGTCTGAGGTGACTGTGGACTGAGGAGGGGGGGAGGGATTACGCAGAGTCTGAGGTGACTGTGGACTGAGGAGAGGTGAGGGATGATGAGACGAGTCTGAGGTGACTGTGGACTGAGGAGGGTTGAGTGAAGATGAGACTAGTCTGAGGTGACTGTGGACTGAGGAGGGGTGAGGGATAATGAGATGAGTCTGAGGTGACTGTGGAATGAGGACGGTGAGGGATGATGAGATGAGTCTGAGGAGACGTGGACTGAGGAGTGGTGAGGAATGATGAGACGAGTCTGAGGTGACTGTGTACTGAGGAGGGGTGATGGATGATGAGACGAGTTTGAGGTGACTGGACTGAGGAGGGGTGAGGGATGATGAGACGACTTTGAGGTGACTGTGGACTGAGGAGGGGTGAGGGATGATGAGGAGTCTGAGGTGACTGTGGACTGAGGAGGGGTGAGGGATGATTGAGGTATCTGAGTTGAAGTGGACTGAGGTGGGGTAAGTGATGACGAGATGAGTCTGAAGTGACGTGGACTGAGGAGGGGTGAGTGATGATGAGACGAGTCTAAGGTGACTGTGGACTGAGGAGATGTGAGCGATGATGAGATGAGTCTGAGGAGAAATGGATTGAGGAGGGGTGAGGAATGATGATATGAGTCTGAGGTTTATTGTGGACTAAGGAGGGTTGAGGGATGATGAGACGAGTCTGAGGTGTCTGTGGAATGAGGAGTGGTGAGGGATGATGAGCCGAGTCTGAGGTGATTGTGGACTGAGGATGGTTGAGGGATGATGAGCCGAGTCTGAGGTGACTGTGGACAGAGGAGGGTTGAGGGATGATGAGACAAGTATGAGGTGACTGTGGACTGATTAGGGGTGAGGGATGATGAGATGGGACTAAGGTGACTGTGGACTGAGGAGGGGTAAGTGATGATGAGATGAGTCTGAGGTGACGTGTACTGAGAAGGGGGAGGGATTATGTGGATTGAGGTGACTGTGAACTCAGGAGGGATAAGGGATGATGAGGGGTGAGTGATGATGAGATGAGTCTGAGGTGACGTGTAATGAGAAGGGGGAGGGATTATGTGGAGTGAGGTGACTGTGAACTCAGGAGGGATAAGAGATGATGAGGGGTGAGTGATGATGAGATGAGTCTGAGGTGACGTGGACTGAAGAGGGGTGAGTGATGATGAGATGAGTCTGAGGTGACTGTGGACTGAGGAGGGTGAGGGATGATGAGACGAGTCTGAGGTGACTGTGGACTGAGGAGATGTGAGTGATGATGAGATGAGTCTGAGGTGACTCTGGACTGAGGAGGGGTGATTGATGATGAGAAGAGTCTGAGGTGACGTGGACTGAGGAGAGGTGAGTGATGATGAGACAAGTCTGAGGTGACATGGATTGTGGAGGGGTGAGGGATGATGAGATGAGTCTGAGGTGTCTTGTGGACTGAGCAGGGGTGAGTGATGATGAGATGAGTCTGAGGTGACTGTGGACTGAGGTGGGGTGAGGGATGATGAGGAGTCTGAGGTGAATGTGGACTGAGAAGGGGTGAGTGATGATGAGATGAGTCAGAGGTGACTGTGGACTGAGGAGGGGTGAGTGATGATAAGATGAGTCTGAGGAGACTGTAGACTGAGGAGTAGTGATGGATAATGAGACGAGTTTGAGGTGACTGTGGACTGTGGAGGGGTGAGGGATGATGAGACGAGACTGAGGTGAATGTGGACGGAGGAGGGGTGAGGGATGATGAGTGAAGTCTGAGGTGACTGTGGACTGAGGAGGGGTATGGGATGATGAGTCGAGTCTGTGGTGACTGTGGACTAAGGAAGGGTGAGGAATGATGAGACGAGTCTGAGGAGATGTGGACTAAGGAGGGGTGAGGGATGATGAGGAGTGAGGTGACTGTGGACTGAGGAGGGGTGAGGGATGATGAGACGAGTCTGAGGTGAATGTGGACTGAGGAGGGGTGAGGGATGATGAGAGGTATCTCAGTTGACGTGGACTGAGGAGGAGTGAGTGATGATGAGATGAGTCTGAGGTGACGTGGACTGAGGAGGGGTGAGTGATGATGAGACGAGTCTGTGGGGAATGTGGACTGAGGAGGAGTGAGGGATGATGAGACGAGTCTGAGGTGACATGGACTGAGGAGGGGTGAGGAATGATGAGACGAGTCTGAGGTGACATGGACTGAGGAGGGGTGAGGGATGATGAGACAACTCAGAGGTGACTGTGGACTGAGGAGGGGTGAGGAATGATGAGACGAGTCTGAGGTGACTGTGGACTGAGGAGGGGTGAGGGATGATGAGACGAGTCTGAGGTGACTGTGGACTGAGGAGGGGTGATGAATGATGAGACGAGTCTGAGGTGACTGTGGACTGAGAAGGGGTGAGGGATGATGAGAGGTATCTGAGTTGACGTGGACTGAGGAGGGGTAAGTGATGACGAGATGAGTCTGAAGTGACGTGGACTGAGGAGGGGTGAGTGATGAAGAGACGAGTCTGAGTTGACTGTGGACTGAGGAGGCGTGAGGGATGATGAGGAGTCTAAAGTGACTGTGGACTGCGGAGGGGTGAGGGATGATGAGAGCTGTCTGAGTTGACGTGGACTGAGGAGGGGTGAGTGATGATGAGACGAGTCTGAGGTGACTGTGGACTGAGGCGGGTTGAGGGATGATGAGACGAGTCTGAGATGACGTGGACTGAGGATAGGTGAGTGATGATGAGATGAGTCTGATGTGACATGGACTGAGGAGGGGTGAGGGATAATGAGACGAGTCAAATGTGAGTGTGGACTGAGGAGGGGTGAGTCATGATGAGATGAGTCTGAGGTGACGTGGACTGAGGAGGGGTGAGGGATGATGAGACGAGTCTGAGGTGACTGTGGTCTGAGGAGGGGTGAGAGATGATGAGATGAGTCTGAGGTGAGGTGGACTGAGGAGGGGGTAGGGATTATGCGGAGTCTCAGGTGACTGTGGACTGAGGAGGGGTGAGGGATGATGAGAGGTATCTGAGTTGACGTGGACTGAGCAGGGGTAAGTGATGACGAGATGAGTCTAAAGTGACATGGATTGAGGAGGGGTGAGGAATGATGAGATGAGTCTGAGGTTTCTTGTGGACTGAGGAGGGGTGAGTGATGATGAGACGAGTCAGAGGTGACTGTGGACTGAGGAGGTGTGAGTGATGATGAGATGAGTCTGAGGAGTCTGTGGACTGAGGAGGGGTGAGGAATGATGAGACGAGTCTGAGGTGACTGCAGACTGAGGAGAGTTGAGTGATGATGAGACGAGTCTGAGGTGACTGTGGACTGAGGAGGGGGGGAGGGATTACGCGGAGTCTGAGGTGACAGTGGACTGAGGAGAGGTGAGGGATGATGAGACGAGTCTGAGGTGACTTTGGACTGAGGAGGGTTGAGTGATGATGAGATGAGTCTGAGGTGACTGTGGACTGAGGAGGGGGGGAGGGATTACGCAGAGTCTGAGGTGACTGTGGACTGAGGAGAGGTGAGGGATGATGAGACGAGTCTGAGGTGACTGTGGACTGAGGAGGGTTGAGTGAAGATGAGACTAGTCTGAGGTGACTGTGGACTGAGGAGGGGTGAGGGATAATGAGATGAGTCTGAGGTGACTGTGGAATGAGGACGGTGAGGGATGATGAGATGAGTCTGAGGAGACTGTGTACTGAGGAGGGGTGATGGATGATGAGACGAGTTTGAGGTGACTGGACTGAGGAGGGGTGAGGGATGATGAGACGACTTTGAGGTGACTGTGGACTGAGGAGGGGTGAGGGATGATGAGGAGTCTGAGGTGACTGTGGACTGAGGAGGGGTGAGGGATGATTGAGGTATCTGAGTTGAAGTGGACTGAGGTGGGGTAAGTGATGACGAGATGAGTCTGAAGTGACGTGGACTGAGGAGGGGTGAGTGATGATGAGACGAGTCTAAGGTGACTGTGGACTGAGGAGATGTGAGCGATGATGAGATGAGTCTGAGGAGAAATGGATTGAGGAGGGGTGAGGAATGATGATATGAGTCTGAGGTTTATTGTGGACTAAGGAGGGTTGAGGGATGATGAGACGAGTCTGAGGTGTCTGTGGAATGAGGAGTGGTGAGGGATGATGAGCCGAGTCTGAGGTGATTGTGGACTGAGGATGGTTGAGGGATGATGAGACAAGTATGAGGTGACTGTGGACTGATTAGGGGTGAGGGATGATGAGATGGGACTAAGGTGACTGTGGACTGAGGAGGGGTGAGTGATGATGAGATGAGTCTGAGGTGACGTGTACTGAGAAGGGGGAGGGATTATGTGGATTGAGGTGACTGTGAACTCAGGAGGGATAAGGGATGATGAGGGGTGAGTGATGATGAGATGAGTCTGAGGTGACGTGTAATGAGAAGGGGGAGGGATTATGTGGAGTGAGGTGACTGTGAACTCAGGAGGGATAAGAGATGATGAGGGGTGAGTGATGATGAGATGAGTCTGAGGTGACGTGGACTGAAGAGGGGTGAGTGATGATGAGATGAGTCTGAGGTGACTGTGGACTGAGGAGGGGTGAGGGATGATGAGACGAGTCTGAGGTGACTGTGGACTGAGGAGATGTGAGTGATGATGAGATGAGTCTGAGGTGACTCTGGACTGAGGAGGGGTGATTGATGATGAGATGAGTCTGAGGTGACGTGGACTGAGGAGAGGTGAGTGATGATGAGACAAGTCTGAGGTGACATGGATTGTGGAGGGGTGAGGGATGATGAGATGAGTCTGAGGTGACTGTGGACTGAGGTGGGGTGAGGGATGATGAGGAGTCTGAGGTGAATGTGGACTGAGAAGGGGTGAGTGATGATGAGATGAGTCAGAGGTGACTGTGGACTGAGGAGGGGTGAGTGATGATAAGATGAGTCTGAGGAGACTGTAGACTGAGGAGTAGTGATGGATAATGAGACGAGTTTGAGGTGACTGTGGACTGTGGAGGGGTGAGGGATGATGAGACGAGACTGAGGTGAATGTGGACGGAGGAGGGGTGAGGGATGATGAGTGAAATCTGAGGTGACTGTGGACTGAGGAGGGGTATGGGATGATGAGTCGAGTCTGTGGTGACTGTGGACTAAGGAAGGGTGAGGAATGATGAGACGAGTCTGAGGAGATGTGGACTAAGGAGGGGTGAGGGATGATGAGGAGTGAGGTGACTGTGGACTGAGGAGGGGTGAGGGATGATGAGACGAGTCTGAGGTGAATGTGGACTGAGGAGGGGTGAGGGATGATGAGAGGTATCTCAGTTGACGTGGACTGAGGAGGAGTGAGTGATGATGAGATGAGTCTGAGGTGACGTGGACTGAGGAGGGGTGAGTGATGATGAGACGAGTCTGTGGGGAATGTGGACTGAGGAGGAGTGAGGGATGATGAGACGAGTCTGAGGTGACATGGACTGAGGAGGGGTGAGGAATGATGAGACGAGTCTGAGGTGACATGGACTGAGGAGGGGTGAGTGATGATGAGAAGAGTCTGTGGTGACTGTGGACTGAGGAGGGGTGAGGGATGATGAGACAACTCAGAGGTGACTGTGGACTGAGGAGGGGTGAGGAATGATGAGACGAGTCTGAGGTGACTGTGGACTGAGGAGGGGTGAGGGATGATGAGACGAGTCTGAGGTGACTGTGGACTGAGGAGGGGTGATGAATGATGAGACGAGTCTGAGGTGACTGTGGACTGAGAAGGGGTGAGGGATGATGAGAGGTATCTGAGTTGACGTGGACTGAGGAGGGGTAAGTGATGACGAGATGAGTCTGAAGTGACGTGGACTGAGGAGGGGTGAGTGATGAAGAGACGAGTCTGAGTTGACTGTGGACTGAGGAGGCGTGAGGGATGATGAGGAGTCTAAAGTGACTGTGGACTGCGGAGGGGTGAGGGATGATGAGAGGTGTCTGAGTTGACGTGGACTGAGGAGGGGTGAGTGATGATGAGACGAGTCTGAGGTGACTGTGGACTGAGGCGGGTTGAGGGATGATGAGACGAGTCTGAGATGACGTGGACTGAGGATAGGTGAGTGATGATGAGATGAGTCTGATGTGACATGGACTGAGGAGGGGTGAGGGATAATGAGATGAGTCAAATGTGAGTGTGGACTGAGGAGGGGTGAGTCATGATGAGATGAGTCTGAGGTGACGTGGACTGAGGAGGGGTGAGGGATGATGAGACGAGTCTGAGGTGACTGTGGTCTGAGGAGGGGTGAGAGATGATGAGATGAGTCTGAGGTGAGGTGGACTGAGGAGGGGGTAGGGATTATGCGGAGTCTCAGGTGACTGTGGACTGAGGAGGGGTGAGGGATGATGAGAGGTATCTGAGTTGACGTGGACTGAGCAGGGGTAAGTGATGACGAGATGAGTCTAAAGTGACATGGATTGAGGAGGGGTGAGGAATGATGAGATGAGTCTGAGGTTTCTTGTGGACTGAGGAGGGGTGAGTGATGATGAGACGAGTCAGAGGTGACTGTGGACTGAGGAGGTGTGAGTGATGATGAGATGAGTCTGAGGAGTCTGTGGACTGAGGAGGGGTGAGGAATGATGAGACGAGTCTGAGGTGACTATGGACTGAGGAGGGGTGAGGAATGATGAGATGAGTCTGAGGTGACATAGATTGAGGAGGGTTGAGGGATGAGATGAGTCTGAGTTGACGTGGACTGAGGAGAGGTGAGTGATGATGAGATGAGTCTGAGGTGACATGGATTGAGGAGGGGTGAGGAATAATGAGATGAGTATGAGGTGTCTTGTGGACTGAGGAGGGGTGAATGCTGATGAGATGAGTCTGAGGTGACGTGGACTGAGGAGGGGTGAGGGATGATGAGACGAGTCTGAGGTGACTGTGGTCTGAGGAGGGGTGAGAGATGATGTGATGAGTCTGAGGTGACGTAGATTGAGGAGGTGGGAGGGATTATGCGCAGTCTGAGGTGACTGTGGACTGAGGTGTGGTGAGGAATGATGAGACGAGTCTGAGGTGACTGTGGACTGAGGAGGGGTGAGTAATGATGAGATGAGTCTGAGGTGACGTGGACTGAGGAGGGGTGAGGGATGATGAGACGGGTCTGAGGTGACTGTGGACTGAGGAGGGGTGAGTAATGATGAGATGAGTCTGAGGTGACTGTGGACTGAGGAGTGGTGAGGGATGATGAGATGAGTCTGAGGTGACATGGACTGAGGAGGGGGGAGGGATTATGCGGAGTCTGAGGTGACTGTGGACAGAGGAGGGGTGAGGGATGATGAGACGAGTCTGACGTGACTGTGGTCTGAGGAGGGGTGAGAGATGATGAGATGAGTCTGAGGTGAGGTGGACTGAGGAGGGGGTAGGGATTATGCGGAGTCCGAGGTGACTGTGGACTGAGGAGGGGTGAGGGATGATGAGATGAGTCTGAGGTGACGTAGATTGAGGAGGGGGAGGGATTATGTGGAGTCTCAGGTGACTGTGGACTGAGGAGAGGTGAGGGATGATGAGACGAGTTTGAGGTGACTGCGGACTGAGGAGTGTTGAGTAATGATGAGACGAGTCTGAGGTGACTGTGGACTGAGGAGGGGTGATGAATGATGAGACGAGTCTGAGGTGACTGTGGACTGAGAAGGGGTGAGGGATGATGAGAGGTATCTGAGTTGACGTGGACTGAGGAGGGGTAAGTGATGACGAGATGAGTCTGAAGTGACGTGGACTGAGGAGGGGTGAGTGATGAAGAGGCGAGTCTGAGTTGACTGTGGACTGAGGAGGCGTGAGGGATGATGAGGAGTCTAAAGTGACTGTGGACTGCGGAGGGGTGAGGGATGATGAGAGGTGTCTGAGTTGACGTGGACTGAGGAGGGGTGAGTGATGATGAGACGAGTCTGAGGTGACTGTGGACTGAGGCGGGTTGAGGGATGATGAGACGAGTCTGAGATGACGTGGACTGAGGATAGGTGAGTGATGATGAGATGAGTCTGATGTGACATGGACTGAGGAGGGGTGAGGGATAATGAGACGAGTCAAATGTGAGTGTGGACTGAGGAGGGGTGAGTCATGATGAGATGAGTCTGAGGTGACGTGGACTGAGGAGGGGTGAGGGATGATGAGACGAGTCTGAGGTGACTGTGGTCTGAGGAGGGGTGAGAGATGATGAGATGAGTCTGAGGTGAGGTGGACTGAGGAGGGGGTAGGGATTATGCAGAGTCTCAGGTGACTGTGGACTGAGGAGGGGTGAGGGATGATGAGAGGTATCTGAGTTGACGTGGACTGAGCAGGGGTAAGTGATGACGAGATGAGTCTAAAGTGACATGGATTGAGGAGGGGTGAGGAATGATAAGATGAGTCTGAGGTTTCTTGTGGACTGAGGAGGGGTGAGTGATGATGAGACGAGTCAGAGGTGACTGTGGACTGAGGAGGTGTGAGTGATGATGAGATGAGTCTGAGGAGTCTGTGGACTGAGGAGGGGTGAGGAATGATGAGACGAGTCTGAGGTGACTGTGGACTGAGGAGGGGTGAGGAATGATGAGATGAGTCTGAGGTGACATAGATTGAGGAGGGTTGAGGGATGAGATGAGTCTGAGTTGACGTGGACTGAGGAGAGGTGAGTGATGATGAGATGAGTCTGAGGTGACATGGATTGAGGAGGGGTGAGGAATAATGAGATGAGTATGAGGTGTCTTGTGGACTGAGGAGGGGTGAATGCTGATGAGATGAGTCTGAGGTGACGTGGACTGAGGAGGGGTGAGGGATGATGAGACGAGTCTGAGGTGACTGTGGTCTGAGGAGGGGTGAGAGATGATGTGATGAGTCTGAGGTGACGTAGATTGAGGAGGTGGGAGGGATTATGCGCAGTCTGAGGTGACTGTGGACTGAGGTGTGGTGAGGAATGATGAGACGAGTCTGAGG
Source organism: Hemitrygon akajei (assembly GCF_048418815.1). Lineage (NCBI taxonomy): Eukaryota > Metazoa > Chordata > Chondrichthyes > Myliobatiformes > Dasyatidae > Hemitrygon > Hemitrygon akajei. The sequence continues at coordinate 199,468,908 of NC_133125.1, forward strand.
TGACTGTGGACTGAGGAGGGGTGAGTAATGATGAGATGAGTCTGAGGTGACGTGGACTGAGGAGGGGTGAGGGATGATGAGATGGGTCTGAGGTGACTGTGGACTGAGGAGGGGTGAGTAATGATGAGATGAGTCTGAGGTGACTGTGGACTGAGGAGTGGTGAGGGATGATGAGATGAGTCTGAGGTGACATGGACTGAGGAGGGGGGAGGGATTATGCGGAGTCTGAGGTGACTGTGGACAGAGGAGGGGTGAGGGTTGATGAGACGAGTCTGAGGTGACTGTGGACAGAGGAGGGGTGAGGGATGATGAGACGAGTCTGACGTGACTGTGGTCTGAGGAGGGGTGAGAGATGATGAGATGAGTCTGAGGTGAGGTGGACTGAGGAGGGGGTAGGGATTATGCGGAGTCCGAGGTGACTGTGGACTGAGGAGGGGTGAGGGATGATGAGATGAGTCTGAGGTGACGTAGATTGAGGAGGGGGAGGGATTATGTGGAGTCTCAGGTGACTGTGGACTGAGGAGAGGTGAGGGATGATGAGACGAGTTTGAGGTGACTGCGGACTGAGGAGTGTTGAGTGATGATGAGACGAGTCTGAGGTGACTGTGGACTGAGGAGGGTTGAGTGATGATGAGACGAGTCTGAGGTGACTGTGGACTGAGGAGGGGGGGAGGGATTACGCGGAGTCTGAGGTGACAGTGGACTGAGGAGAGGTGAGGGATGATGAGACGAGTCTGAGGTGACTTTGGACTGAGGAGGGTTGAGTGATGATGAGATGAGTCTGAGGTGACTGTGGACTGAGGAGGGGGGAGGATTACGCGGAGTCTGAGGTGACTGTGGACTGAGGAGAGGTGAGGGATGATGAGACGAGTCTGAGGTGACTGTGGACAGGAGGGTTGAGTGAAGATGAGACTAGTCTGAGGTGACTGTGGACTGAGGACGGTGAGGGATGATGAGACGAGTCTGAGGTGACTGTGGACTGAGGAGGGGTGATGGATGATGAGACGAGTTTGCGGTGACTGGACTGAGGAGGGGTGAGGGATGATGAGACGACTTTGAGGTGACTGTGGACTGAGGAGGGGTGAGGGATGATGAGGAGTCTGAGGTGACTGTGGACTGAGGAGGGGTGAGCGATGATTGAGGTATCTGAGTTGAAGTGGACTGAGGTGGGGTAAGTGATGACGAGATGAGTCTGAAGTGACGTGGACTGAGGAGGGGTGAGTGATGATGAGACGAGTCTAAGGTGACTGTGGACTGAGGAGATGTGAGCGATGATGAGATGAGTCTGAGGAGAAATGGATTGAGGAGGGGTGAGGAATGATGATATGAGTCTGAGGTTTATTGTGGACTAAGGAGGGTTGAGGGATGATGAGACGAGTCTGAGGTGTCTGTGGAATGAGGAGTGGTGAGGGATGATGAGCCGAGTCTGAGGTGATTGTGGACTGAGGAGGGTTGAGGGATGATGAGACAAGTATGAGGTGACTGTGGACTGATTAGGGGTGAGGGATGATGAGATGGGACTGAGGTGACTGTGGACTGAGGAGGGGTGAGTGATGATGAGATGAGTCTGAGGTGACGTGTACTGAGAAGGGGGAGGGATTATGTGGATTGAGGTGACTGTGAACTCAGGAGGGATAAGGGATGATGAGGGGTGAGTGATGATGAGATGAGTCTGAGGTGACGTGTAATGAGAAGGGGGAGGGATTATGTGGAGTGAGGTGACTGTGAACTCAGGAGGGATAAGGGATGATGAGGGGTGAGTGATGATGAGATGAGTCTGAGGTGACGTGGACTGAAGAGGGGTGAGTGATGATGAGATGAGTCTGAGGTGACTGTGGACTGAGGAGGGGTGAGGGATGATGAGACGAGTCTGAGGTGACTGTGGACTGAGGAGATGTGAGTGATGATGAGATGAGTCTGAGGTGACTCTGGACTGAGGAGGGGTGATTGATGATGAGATGAGTCTGAGGTGACGTGGACTGAGGAGAGGTGAGTGATGATGAGACAAGTCTGAGGTGACATGGATTGTGGAGGGGTGAGGGATGATGAGATGAGTCTGAGGTGTCTTGTGGACTGAGCAGGGGTGAGTGATGATGAGATGAGTCTGAGGTGACTGTGGACTGAGGTGGGGTGAGGGATGATGTGGAGTCTGAGGTGAATGTGGACTGAGGAGGGGTGAGTGATGATGAGATGAGTCAGAGGTGACTGTGGACTGAGGAGGGGTGAGTGATGATAAGATGAGTCTGAGGAGACTGTAGACTGAGGAGGGGTATGGGATGATGAGTCGAGTCTGTGGTGACTGTGGACTAAGGAAGGGTGAGGAATGATGAGACGAGTCTGAGGAGATGTGGACTAAGGAGGGGTGAGGGATGATGAGGAGTGAGGTGACTGTGGACTGAGGAGGGGTGAGGGATGATGAGACGAGTCTGAGGTGAATGTGGACTGAGGAGGGGTGAGGGATGATGAGAGGTATCTCAGTTGACGTGGACTGAGGAGGGGTGAGTGATGATGAGATGAGTCTGAGGTGACGTGGACTGAGGAGGGGTGAGTGATGATGAGACGAGTCTGTGGGGACTGTGGACTGAGGAGGAGTGAGGGATGATGAGACGAGTCTGAGGTGACATGGACTGAGGAGGGGTGAGGAATGATGAGACGAGTCTGAGGTGACGTGGACTGAGGAGGGGTGAGTGATGATGAGAAGAGTCTGTGGTGACTGTGGACTGAGGAGGGGTGAGGGATGATGAGACAACTCAGAGGTGACTGTGGACTGAGGAGGGGTGAGGAATGATGAGACCAGTCTGAGGTGACTGTGGACTGAGGAGGGGTGAGGGATGATGAGACGAGTCTGAGGTGACTGTGGACTGAGGAGGGGTGATGAATGATGAGACGAGTCTGAGGTGACTGCGGACTGAGGAGAAGTTGTGTGATGATGAGACGAGTCTGAGGTAACTGTGGACTGAGGAGGGTTGAGGGATGATGAGACGAGTCCGAGGTGACTGTGGACTTAGGTGGGGTGAGGGATGATGAGACGATTTTGAGTTGACGTGGACTGAGGAGGGGTGAGTGATGATGATACGAGTCTGAGGTGACTGTGGTCTGAGGAGGGTGAGGGATGATGAGACGAGTCTGAAGTGACTGTGGACTGAGGAGGGGTAAGGGATGATGAGACGAACCTGAGGTGACTGTGGACTGGGGAGGGGTGACGTATGATGAGACGAGTCTGAGGTGACTGTGGACTGAGGAGGGGTGAGTGAAGATGATATGAGTCTGAGGTGACATGGATTGAGGAGGGGTGATGGATGATGAGATGAGTCTGAGGTGACTGTGGACTGAGGTGGGGTGAGGGATGATGAGGATTATGAGCTAACTGTGGACTGAGGAGGAGTGAGTGATGAAGAGATGAGTCTGAGTTGACGTGGACTGAGGTGAGGTGAGGGATGATGAGATGACTCTGAGGTGTCTTGTAGACTGAGGAGGCGTGAGGGATGATGAGAGAAGTCTGAGGTGACAGTCAACTGATGAGACGAGTCTGAGGTGACTGTGGACTGAGCAGGGGTGAGTGATGATGAGATGAGTCTGAGGTGACGTGGACTGAGGAGGGGTGAGTGATGTTGAGACGAGTCTGAGGTGACTGTGGACTGAGGAGATTGAGGGATGATGAGGATTCTGAGCTGACTGTGGACTGAGGAGGGGTGAGGGAAGATGAGACGAGTCTGAGGTGACTGTTTACAGAGGTGGTGTGGGGGATGATGAGACGAGTCTGAGGTGACAGTGGACTGAGGAGGGGTGAGGGATGATGAGATGAGTCTGAGGTGACGTAGATTGAGGAGGGATGAGGGATGATGAGGAGTCTGAGGTGACTGTGGACTGAGGAGAGGTGAGGGATGATGAGTCGAGTCTGAGGTGACTGTGGACTGAGCGGGGTGAGTGATGATGAGATGAGTCTGAGGTGACGTGGACTGAGGAGGGGTGAGGGATGATGAGACGACTTAGAGGTGACTGTGGACTGAGGAGGGGTGAGGGATGATGATTCGAGTCTGTGGTGACTGTGGACTGAGGAGGGGTGAGGAATGATGAGACGAGTTTGAGGTGACTGTGGACTGAGGAGGGTTGAGGGATGATGAGTCGAATCTGTGGTGACTGTGGACTGAGGAGTGGGGAGGGATTATCCGGAGTGAGGTGACTGTGGACTGCGGAGGGGTGAGGGATGATGAGTCTGAGGTGACGTGGACGGAGGAGGGGTGAGTGATGATGAGACGAGTCTGAGGTGACTGTGGACTGAGGAGGGTGAGGGATGATGAGACGAGTCTGAGGTGACTGTGGACTGAGGAGATGTGAGTGACGATGAGACGAGTCTGAGGTGACTGTGGACTGAGGAGCGTTGAGGGATGATGAGTCGAGTCTGAGGTGACTGTTGACTGAGGAGGGGTGAGGGATGATGTGGAGTCTGAGGTGACTGTGGACTGAGGAGGGGTGAGGGATGAGATGAGTTTGAGTTGGCGTAGACTGAGGAGGGGGGAGGGATTATGCGGAGTCTTAGGTGACTGTTGACTGAGGAGATGTGAGTGATGATGAGAGGATTCTGAGGTGAATGTGGACTGAGGAGGGGTGAGGGATGATGAGACGAACCTGAGGTGACTGTGGACTGGGGAGGGGTGAGGTATGATGAGACGAGTCTGAGGTGACTGTGGACTGAGGAGGGGTGAGTGAAGATGAGATGAGTCTGAGGTGACATGGATTGAGGAGGGGTGAGGGATGATGAGATGAGTCTGAGGTGACTGTGGACTGAGGTGGGGTGAGGGATGATGAGAGAAGTCTGAGGTGACTGTGGACTGAGCAGCGGTGAATGATGTTGAGACGAGTCTGAGGTGACTGTGGACTGAGGAGGGTGAGGGATGATGAGGATTCTGAGGTGACTGTGGACTGAGGAGGTGTGAGGGGTGATGAGACGAGTCTGAGGTAACTGTGGACTGAGGAGAGTAAGGGATGATGAGACGAGTCTGAGGTGACTGTGGACTGAGTAGGGGTGAGGGATGAGACGGGTTTGAGGTGACTGTGGACTGAGGACGGGTGAGGGATGATGAGACGAGTCTGAGGTGACTGTGGACTGAGGAGGGGTGAGTGATGAAGAGATGAGTCTGAGTTGACGTGGACTGAGGTGAGGTGAGGGATGATGAGATGAGTCCGAGGTGTCTTGTAGACTGAGGAGGCGTGAGGGATGATGAGATGAGTCTGAGGTGACGTAGATTGAGGAGGGATGAGGGATGATGAGGAGTCTGAGGTGACTGTGGACTGAGGAGAGGTGAGGGATGATGAGTCGAGTCTGAGGTGACTGTGGACTGAGCGGGGTGAGTGATGATGAGATGAGTCTGACGTGACGTGGACTGAGGAGGGGTGAGGGATGATGAGACGACTTAGAGGTGACTGTGGACTGAGGAGGGGTGAGGGATGATGATTCGAGTCTGTGGTGACTGTGGACTGAGGAGGGGTGAGGAATGATGAGACGAGTTTGAGGTGACTGTGGACTGTGGAGGGGTGAGGGATGATGAGACAACTTTGAGGTGACTGTGGACTGAGGAGGGTTGAGGGATGATGAGTCGAATCTGTGGTGACTGTGGACTGGGGAGGGGTGAGGAATGATGAGACATGTCTGAGGTGACGTGGACTGAGGAGTGGGGAGGGATTATCCGGAGTGAGGTGACTGTGGACTGCGGAGGGGTGAGGGATGATGAGTCTGAGGTGACGTGGACGGAGGAGGGGTGAGTGATGATGAGACGAGTCTGAGGTGACTGTGGACTGAGGAGGGTGAGGGATGATGAGACGAGTCTGAGGTGACTGTGGACTGAGGAGATGTGAGTGACGATGAGACGAGTCTGAGGTGACTGTGGACTGAGGAGCGTTGAGGGATGATGAGTCGAGTCTGAGGTGACTGTTGACTGAGGAGGGGTGAGGGATGATGTGGAGTCTGAGGTGACTGTGGACTGAGGAGGGGTGAGGGATGAGATGAGTTTGAGGTGACGTAGACTGAGGAGGGGGAGGGATTATGCGGAGTCTGAGGTGACTGTTGACTGAGGAGATGTGAGTGATGATGAGATGATTCTGAGGTGAATGTGGACTGAGGAGGGGTGAGGGATGATGAGACGAACCTGAGGTGACTGTGGACTGGGGAGGGGTGAGGTATGATGAGACGAGTCTGAGGTGACTGTGGACTGAGGAGGGGTGAGGGATGATGAGATGAGTCTGAGGTGACATGGATTGAGGAGGAGTGAGGGATGATGAGATGAGTCTGAGGTGACTGTGGACTGAGGAGGGGTGAGGGATGATGAGACGAGTCTGAGGTGACATGGATTGAGGAGGGGTGAGGTATGATGAGACGAGTCTGAGGTGACTGTGGACTGAGGAGGGGTGAGTGAAGATGAGATGAGTCTGAGGTGACATGGATTGAGGTGGGGTGAGGGATGATGAGGATTATGAGATAACTGTGGACTGAGGAGGAGTGAGTGATGAAGAGATGAGTTTGAGTTGACGTGGACTGAGGTGAGGTGAGGGATGATGAGATGAGTCCGAGGTGTCTTGTAGACTGAGGAGGCGTGAGGGATGATGAGAGAAGTCTGAGGTGACTGTGGACTGAGCAGGGGTGAATGATGTTGAGACGAGTCTGAGGTGACTGTGGACTGAGGAGGGTGAGGGATGATGAGGATTCTGAGGTGACTGTGGACTGAGGAGGGGTGAGGGGTGATGAGACGAGTCTGAGGTGACTGTGGACTGAGGAGTGTGAGGGATGATGAGACGAGTCTGAGGTGACTGTGGACTGAGTAGGGGTGAGGGATGAGACGGGTTTGAGGTGACTGTGGACTGAGGACGGGTGAGGGATAATGAGACGAGTCTGAGGTGACTGTGGACTGAGGAGGGTGAGGGATGGTGAGACGATTCTGAAGTGACTGTGGACTGAGGAGGGGTGAGGGATGATGAGACGAGTCTGAGGTGACTGTGGACTGAGGAGGGTGAGGGATGATGAGGAGTATGATGTAACTGGACTGAGGAGGAGTGAGTGATAATGAGATGAGTCTGAGGTAACGTGGATTGAGGAGGGGTGAGGGATGATGAGACGAGTCTGAGGTGAGTGTGGACTGAGGAGGGGTGAGGGATTATGCAATTCCTCCTCAACTCTGTTCTAAAGGGTCACCCCTCAATTATGAGGCTGTGCCCTCGAGTTTGTACACTCCCACCATAGGAAACATCCTCTCCACATCCACCCTATCGAGTACTTTCAACATTCGGTAGGTTTCATGAGATCCCCCTGCATCCTTCTAAATTCCAGTGAGTACAGGCCCAAAGCTGACAAACACTCCCCGTGTGTTAACCCTTTCATTCCTGAAATCATCCTCGTGAACCTTCTCTGAACTCTCTCCAATGACAACACATTCTTTCTGAGATAGGAGGAATTATTAAGAATTATACAACTCAATCGTTTAATCACATATTCTGTACTGTTTGTTATTGCGGGGTACTGATTTGTAACAGGAACACATCACGCAGTATCCACCCAAGTGAGATTTCTTAAGTTTAGCCGGGCTGAGGACTATCACCCCCAATATTAAGCTGCTAGCTGAAGTGCGAGTTACACCAACATTGCATTTGCCATTTTTACCACAGACTCCACCTGTAAATTAACCTTCGGGGAGTCTTGCATGAGGACCACTATATCCCTCTGCACCTCTGATGTTTGAATTTTCTTTCCATTTAGATAACAGTCTGCACTATTGTTCCTTTCACCACAATGCATTATCATACACCTGACATTATCATAGACCGTCACCTCTCTTTTACTCTTTATGTATCTGAAAATCTTTTCATATCCTCTTTTATATTATTTGTTAGCTACCTTTCATATTTCATCTTTTCTCTCCTCATTCCTTTTTTCAGCACCCATCATCAGGGACCCCCACCACCCAGGCCATGCTCTCTTCTCACTGCTGCCATTAGGAAGAAGGTACAGGAGCCTCAGGACTCACACCACTAGGTTCAGGAACAGTTATTACCCCTCAACCATCAGGCTCTTGAACCAGAGGGGATAACTTCACTCCATTTCACTTGCCCCATCACTGAACTGTTCCCACAATCGATGGATTCACTGTCAAGGACTCCGCTTCCCAGGTTCTTGATATTTATCAGTATTATTTCTTTTTTGTTGCTTCTTTTTGTGTTTGTTGTCACTGGTTGTCCTCCCTGTTAATGCAGTCTTTCATTGCTTCTATTATGGTTTTTTGATTTACTGAGTATGCCCGCAAGAAAATGAATCTCTTCATTGTATATGGTGACATATGTCCTTTCATAATAAAATTACTTTGAACTTTGAACCATCCCTGAAGGTGTCTCTTTCCCATCAGCTTTGGCCAGCTCCTGTCTGATGCCTCTGTAATTCCCTTTACTCCACTGTCATACTAATACATCTGACTTTATCTCCTCCCTGTTAATCCGCAGGGTGAATTCTCTCATGTTATGATCACTATCTACTAAAGGTTCCTTTACCTTAAGCTCCCCAATCAAATTCGGTTCATTACACAACACTCAATGCAGAATACCTGATCTCCTTGTATGCTCGAACACAAGCTGCTCTAAAAGCCATCTTATAGACATCCTCCAAATTCCATTTCTTAGGCTCCAGCTCAACCAGATTTTCCCAACCCAGTTTCATATTGAAATCCCCCATAATTATCGGAACGTTGCCCATATTACAGGTCCTTTTTATCTCCCATTGTAATGTATATCCCATATCCTGGCTACTGTTCGGAGGAATGTGTCTAACTCCCAACAGGGTCTTTTTACCTTTGCAGTCTCTTAGCTCGACCCACAAGAATCCAAACCTTCCAATCCTGTGTCACCTCTTTCTGAGGATTTGATTTCAATTTTTACCAACAGAGCCACCACACCCACTCTGCCTACCTGCCGGTCCTTCCGATGCAATGTGTATCCTTGGATGTTCAGCTCCCAACTATGATCTTCTTTCAGCCACGATTCAGTGATGCCCACGATGTCATACGTCTCTAACTATGCTACAAGATTATCTACCATGTTCTCTGTACCTAGTGCATTCACCTTCAGTCCTGTATCGGTCACTCTTTCTGATTTTGCCCCGTTTGACTGCGGCTCATCCTACCGACTGCAATTCTGCCCCATCATCTGTCTGTTCTTCCTCACAGTCCCACTACACAATGCATCAACTTGTGTATTAACTGCCCCTTCCTCAGCCCTGTCACTCCGGTCCCCATCCCCTTCCACATTAGGGATTTTCCCCAGGGACGGTGTGTGAAGAACAGGAGTGCAAAGGTTTATGATCAGAGGCGATGGATTTAAAAGGGACATCAGGAACTTTTCTTCACACACAGGGTGGTGCATATTTGGAATGAGCTGCTGGAAATAAGCAACGTTGAAATGAATCTACAGTGGATCGTACACGGATTGAAGAGTTTTATTGGGTTTTGGACCAAACGTGGGCAGATGGCACCAGCTCACTGGGCAACACAGTCGGCATGGATATTGGGTCAAATGTATGACACCCTGACTCCAACAGGTCACCCTGAGGGTCAATGTGGTCATCGATAAAAGGAGATGGGGGAGGTTTTAAATGAATATTTCCCAGGGAGAGGGTCACGGAAGCTAAGGAATTAAGGAAAATGAACAGTAATGTCTTGGAACATATCACAGTGCAAAAGCGAAGGTGCTGGAGGTATTAGAGGTGGATGAGCCCCAGACCGTGATCTGCTCTGTCTGATACCTCCAGACTAGGGAATGAATTCCAGGGCCCTGGAGGATAAATTTATTTCACATTTCACCACAGGTGAGCTGCTGGAAGACAGGAGGGTGGCTCAGGTGTTGTCTTGAGTTCAGAAGGACAGGAAGGTCAAAGCAGAGAACTCCAGGTCACTGAGCCTAACATCAGTGGTGGGACAATTACTGGAATGGACACTGAGAGACAGATTTACCAGCATTTGGAAAGGCAGGGACTGAGTCAGGATAGTCAGCTCTGTTTATACCCGGGAAATAGTGACTCACAAATTTAATTAATTTTTCTTTGATGAGGGGACAGAAAGGATCGTTGAGGATAGGGTGATGGACATTGTCGACATGAACTACAGCAGGGCCTGATTCCATGTTTATATCTCAATGACTGGAATGAGATATCGACAGAGGATGTGGGGGTGTTGCTGCAGCTTTTCACTGAATGTCCTGTTTCTCAACTCGATAAAAGATCCACCCGAGGGGAGGGAACGAGGATCTGACAACCGCAGAAACACTGGGGATTCAGTGTAGGGAGGTGCCGGCTTCCGAAATGATCAAATCTCCGTGCAGTCAGATTTGTGGGGAGAGGAGAAATAAAGTGAACAAAAGCTGTAACTGGAGCCTCAGTGAACAACCACAGAAGGTTCACAGTTTACTGGCCACAAATGTGTGTTGTAGTCCCTGTGAATAAACTTCTGCCAAACCCCTTCCCAGATCATCCTCCTGAGGAATCTCACCCTGGAGCCTGGCTGTGTTGAGGAATTCCATGGAAAGGTATAAATTTCTAACAAGGCTCGACGGGCTGGATGCAGGGAGAATGTTTCCCTTGGCCGATGAGTCTGGAACCAGGGCTCACCGACTCTGAATAAGGGAAATGTCATTCAGGATTGAGAAGAGGAGAACTTTCTTCTCGCAGAGGGGTGTGAATCTTTGGAACTCTCTATCCTGATGCCTCTGGAGTCTCAGTCACTGGGTTCACTCACAACCGGAATCTTGCCGGTCACACACACAAAACGCCAGACAAACTCGTCACGCATGGTTTACGGAAGGAAATGAACACTTTGGGCTGAGACCCTTCACCCGGACTGGAGAGGAAGGCACCAGGATGCAGAATAAGAAGCTGAGGGAGGGGGACGAGCAAAAGCTGAAAGACTCACTAGGAGAGTCCAGGCGAGGGAGAAGGTAGGTGGACGGGAGAGGGGGGATGATAGGGAACGATGTGAGAAACTGCGATGTGATAGGTGGAAGACACAAAGGTCTAAAGAAGAAGGAATCTGATTAGGGAGGGCAATAGACCTTGGAATAAATGGAAGGAGGTGGGGAGGAGATGAGCAGGTCATGAGGTACTTGGAAGTTTTGTTGAGGATTTGGCCACAGTCTGCCAGTCGGTCTGTGTATGTACGTGAGGGAGCTTTGCCAGTCCGGCTATGATGTGTGAGCTTCTCCCGAGATGAAATCTGGACCAATGTCAATGCTGGTTGCTGTGTCCGGCTCAGTCTGCCAACGCTTCAATGTGGGGGTTTGATAATAGTGAGACTCGTGAGTCCAGCAGGGGGCAGACCTGAGTCAATCAGAGTCTGCAGTCACGGACGGTTCAGACCGGCTGAGTGACGCAGATTTCCTTCTCTGAAGGACTCGTATGTATTTTTCTGAAAATCCCAGTCACATGACAGACGCCAGCTTTTATTACCTGGTGATATCTTGGTATGTTTATACAGTGTGAATTGGTTCAGGATTCAGTGGGTAATCTAACAGTCCCATGTATTGGTTGTATCGTCCCCCTGTGTAGGTGTGTTCAGGGGTCTGACATCTCCAGCTGACCATGTGATAGTGATGTCTTCACCCAGAGTTACAGACAGTCTTTGCGAGCAAATATCACTTAAAATTGTTCACAAACATGGAGAAAGGAAACTGTAAATGTTTACCTGGCTTAATTGTATCAGACATTTCTCTCAACGTTGTGTTCAACAGAAAGGGGTGATCGAATTTTTCAACAGGTAGGGTGCCATGTGTCACTGACAGCAACAGGTCATCATCACTGATCCTGTAAACATTACACAGCCGGTCATAAACTGAACATCAGTGATATTGGAACTATTTTACAAATCCACACTGTGTTTCAGTAAAGACCATGTCCTACCTCCTCTTCCAACAAGCTTCCTCCTGAAATAAACAAAACACAGATCTCAATTGACTGACTGCATCCTGACCGCAGGAATTTGAGCCAAGTTATTACAAGCTGCTGAAATTTCCCACTTCCCAGCTCTCTCTCACTGACACACACAGAGAAAGGGGAGACTGTAACAAGGGGCACAGAACCCGGGAGAAAGTTGATAATTATCCCATAACTGAGAGGATGGAACTGACGGGAAAGACTGGACAGGCTGTGAATGTTTTTCTGGATATGATGTCAGGGAGGATCAGATGCCGGAATTTAAGATTAGTGGTGGATTGGATTGGGTGTGGGTGGAGAACGCATCTCTGCTTGAAACGTAGTGAAGGGAATGTGGAACTCACTGTCACAGGAGTGGTTGAAGTGGAACAGCAGAGATTGAATGTGATGGGGAAGCCGGATAAACACATACAGACTCTGGTCCAACTCTGCGTGTTGTTGGGGAGAGTGTGAGAGTGAGAGAAAGAGGTTTGGCTGGTTTGGCCTGTAGCATTCTTTTGTTCTATTTTAAATCACAGACACGACTGCTTCTATAACTTGTGTTTGGTCACCTTACAGGGGCAGCAAAGGAATATTTTTCTGGCCTATCCCTTGTTTGGAGCAGCCATGCATAAGCAGTTCACAGCACCCATGGTAACAGAGGCACTGAGCGTGTTTTATCAAAGACAGAAAGCCAACCAATGATGAGAATAGTGATGGGATTGTCGCAGGACTAACAAGGCGGGACTAATAGTTGCTTCGCAGTGTAGTTTACTGGTGGACAGAGCAGAGTTTACCGATTTTGGCTCAAGAGGCTTCGGTGAGGAGGAACAGTTGATTAGCTGGTAGAGGTTTTGGAGGGGATGAAGAAAAAGTCACCAAACTACAACTAATTAAATAAAGTAGGGATGATGCAGGATCGGGTGATGTGCTGTAGCTGCATGATGTGGGAGCTGGTGGGCCACATTGCGGTTCCTGGTGACCACATCTGCAGCGAGTGTCGGCTGCTCGAGGAACTCAGGCTCAAAGTTGATGACCTGGAATCTGAGCTTCAAACACTGTGGCACATCAGGGAGGGGGCGGGTTACCTGGATTCTCTGTTTCAGGAGGTAGTCATACCCATTGGATTAGCTGCCACAACTTCAGTCTGTGTCAGGGACAAGAGGGTGTGACTGCGAGTGAGGTGGGTAGTGGGATCCAAGAGACAGTGATGGAGGAGCCTCAGCCCTTCAGCTTGTCCAACAGGTCTGAGATTCTTGCTCCCTGTGTGGATGAGAATGGGGGCTGTAGGAAGGATGGGCAACCTAACTGTGGCACAGTGGTTCAGGCGGCCATTCAAGAGGGGGGAGAGAAGAGAAATGTAGTGGTGATGGGGATAGTATAGTCAGGGAACTAGACAAAGTTCTCTGTCGTGAGGGTAGAACGTCCCATACGTGCTTTCATGGTGCCTGGGTTTGGGACATCTTATCTGACATGAGGAATTTGCAGTGGGAGGGAAAGATTCAGTTGTCATGGTCCATGTGGGTACCAAAAACGTAGGTAGAATGAGGAAAGAGGTTCTGCTGAGGGAATTTGAGTAGCTAGGGACTAAATAAAGCAGAGCCAAACATTGGTCTTCTCTGGATTCACCTGCAAATTGGCCCAGGGTTAAGAAGATTCAGAGAGCTCAATGTGCGACTCAAGGATTGGTGTGGGAGAAGTGGGTTTGAATTCACGGGAAACTGGCACCAGTACTGGGGAAGGAGGGAGCTGTTCTATTGGGATCGGCTCCACCATTGGTGTGGGGGAAGTGGGTTTGAATTCACGGGAAACTGGCACCAGTACTGGGGAAGGAGGGAGCTGTTCTATTGGGATCGGCTCCACCATTGGTGTGGGGGAAGTGGGTTTGAATTCACGGGAAACTGGCACCAGTACTGGGGAAGGAGGGAGCTGTTCCATTGGGATCGGCTCCACCATTGGTGTGGGGGAAGTGGGTTTGAATTCACGGGAAACTGGCACCAGTACTGGGGAAGGAGGGAGCTGTTCTATTGGGATCGGCTCCACCATTGGTGTGGGGGAAGTGGGTTTGAATTCACGGGAAACTGGCACCAGTACTGGGGAAGGAGGGAGCTGTTCCATTGGGATCGGCTCCACCATTGGTGTGGGGGAAGTGGGTTTGAATTCACGGGAAACTGGCACCAGTACTGGGGAAGGAGGGAGCTGTTCTATTGGGATCGGCTCCACCAGTGGTGTGGGAGAAGTGGGTTTGAATTCACGGGAAACTGGCACCAGTACTGGGGAAGGAGGGAGCTGTTCTATTGGGATCGGCTCCACCATTGGTGTGGGAGAAGTGGGTTTGAATTCACGGGAAACTGGCACCAGTACTGGGGAAGGAGGGAGCTGTTCCATTGGGATCGGCTCCACCTGAACCAGGATGAGACCTGGATTCTGGTGAATCATATACCTGAGACTGCGGGTTTGGCTTTAAACTAAATAGCAGGGGGGTAGGTTCAACAGATCAGAGAAGTATGGAGAAAGTAAAAGAGAAAAGCAAAGATAAAGATAAAGAAAAAGCAAAAGTTAAAAAAGAGAAAAGTAAGGGCAGAATAGACAAGTGTAAAAGATGCAAAGGTTACTGGATTGTAAGGACACTTTACCTGAATGCCCAGAGTATTCGTAACAAGGTCAGTGAGTCGTGGCACCAGTCAGTATAAAGGGGTATGGTTTAATGGCCATTACAGAAACATGGTTGCAGGGTGGAGAGGATTGGGAATTTAATATCCAAGGATATCAGGTAAGGGAGGTGGGGTAGGGCTCTTAATTAAGGATGAGATCAGGGTGATAGTGAGAGACGATATAAGATCTGAGGAGCAGAACGTTGAATCCATCTGGGTAGCGATTAGGAATCGTAAAGAGAAAAATCACTGGTGGGAGTTGTCTATCGGCCACTGAACAATTACATTACAGTGGCACAGGCAATAAACGGAGAAATCTCTGAGGCACGAGCAGTTATCGTGGGGTAGTTTAACTGGGTGAATCAAGTTGGTCCAGGCAGTCCTGAGGAGGACTTCACAGAATAATATGTGATAGCTGTCTTGAACAACATGTTACTGAACCTACAAGGGAACGTGCTGTCTTGGATCTGGTCTTGTGCAGTGAGAAAGGTAAAATTAGCAATTTGTAGTTAAGGATCGTTTTGGGAAGAGCGATCATGCTATGGGTGAGTTTCTCATACAAATGGAGGGTGCAATAGTTTCATCTAAAACCAGTGTATTCTGCCTAAACGAGGGAGGGAGGAGGGAGAAGTTGTACAGGATAGACTGGGAACACAGGTGGGATGGTTGAGGAACAGTGGAAGACTTCCAAACAGATTTTTCACAGTGCTTAATGAAAGTATATTCCAGTTAAAAGCAAGGACAGTGAGGGTGGGGAGAGCCTGCCATGGATAACTAAGGAAATAAAGGAAGGCATCAAACTAAAAGCTTGTGTGTGCAAAGTTGCCAAGAGTAGTGGGAAATTCAAAGATTGGGAAAACTTTAAAAAGCAACAAAGAACCACTAAACGAGCAATAAAGAAAGGGAAGATAGATTATGAAAATAAACTAGCACAAAATATAAAAATGGATAGTAAAAGTTTTTATAATTATATAAAACAGAAGAAAATGGCCAAAGTGAACATTGGTCCCTTGGAGGATGAGAAGGGGAAATTGATATTGGGTAAAGTGTCCTGACGAAGAGTCTCGGCCTGAAGCGTCGACTGTACTTCTCCCTACAGATGCTGCCTGGCCTGCTGTGTTCCACCAGCATTTTGTGTGTGTTGCTTGGGTAATGAGAAAATGGCCGAGGCATTGAATGACTATTTTGTGTCAGTCTTTATGGTGGAGAACACAACTAACATGCCAAAGAGAGATGTTATGGATGTGATAGGAGGTGAAGAACTCAACACAAGAGGTAGAGCTGAGCAAACTTGTGGGCCTGAAGATAAATAAGTCCCCTGGTCCTGGTGGAATGTGTCCCAGGGTACTGAAAGAAGTGGCAAAGAATCTGGTGATAGTTTACCAAAATTCTCCAGATTCTGGGCAGGACCCAGTGGATTGGAATAAGGTGAATGTCACACCACTGTTCAAAAAAGGATGTAGGCAAAAGGCAGGTCACTATAGGCCAGTTAATTTAACGTCTGTAGTTGGGAAAATGCTTGAAGCTATCATTAAAGAAGAAATAGCAAGAAATGGACCCATCAGGCAGAGCAGCATGGATTCAGCAAAGGTAGGTCGGTTTGACAAACTTACTGGAGTTCTTTGAGGATATAACGGGCGCAGTGGATAGAGGGGAACAGATGGATGTCATTTACTTGGATTTCCAGAAGGTGTTCAATAAGGTGCCACATAAAAGACTTATCCATAAAATAAGGATGCACGGAGTTGGGGGTGATGTATTAGAATGGATAGAGGATTAGTTAACCAATAGAAAGCAGAGAGTTGTGAGACATGGCTGTTTCTCTGGTTGGCAATCAGAGGTGAGGGGTGTGCCACAGGGGTCGGTGAAGGGCCCACAACTGTTGGCGATAGTCATTAATGATCTGGAAGAGGGGACCGAGTGTAACGTATCTAAGTTTGCTGGTGACACAAAACGGGGAGTAAAAGCATATTGTGCAGAGAGATTTACATCGGTTAATCGAGTGGCCGAGGGCCTGGCAGATGGAGGACAATGTTGGTCAATGGAAGGTTTTGCCCTTCACCGACTGGATTTTCATCCAAAATATGTGACTGGTACTCAAAGGCCTATAAAAGATCCTTCCCCTTGGAAGCTGGTCTCGCCATCTTTGGATGTTGGCAATCCACTCTACGCTTCCCTGCAGCCATACAACAGTCTCTGATGCCTGGGATGACTGTCGCTAAAGACTCATCCTGAGGGAACGGAAATCACCCTCTCCCCCTTCTCTCCGGAGATGGATGGCTGACATGATCTCAGTCGTACAGATGGAGAGACTCAGGTTCTTGAGAACCAATTCAATTAAAACATTTCGGCCGTCTGGGATCCATTTCTTGCCGACCTAGACGAGGCCGGGGGCAGATGAACAATTTCCCCCCAGCTCATCTTTCACGGCCCTCAATTGAGACTTAATGGTTAGCACTTTTCAGCACTCTGTACAACAGGCATCCCTCTAATGTTATGTCCTTTCTTTTTGCTCATTTTATCTTCACAAACGTCTGAGCTTATGTGTTCTTGTTGGTTTTATAGCTTTTTGAAAGTTTGAAAATAAAGTAATTAAAAAAAGACAACAAAGGGAATGTGACCTTCATTGCTGGAGGGATTGTATGTTAGAGCGGAGAGGTTATGCTGCAACTGTACAGGGTACTGGTGAGGCAACTGTACAGGGGACTGGAGAAGTAACTCTACAGGGTACTGGAGAGGCGACTGTACAGGGTACTGGTGAGGTAACTCTACAGGGTACTGGAGTACTGTGTGCAGTTCTGGTCTCCATACTTGAGGAAGGAAATACTGGCTTTGGAGGTGATACAGAGGAGGTTCACCAGTTTGATTCCAGAGATGAGGGGGTTAGACTATGAGGAGAGATTGAGTTGCCTGGGACTGTATCGCTGGAATTCAAGATGAGAGGAGATTGTGTAGAAACATATAAAATTATGAAAGGGATAGAGGCAGGAAAGTTGTTTCCACTGGTAGGTGAGAGTAGAACTAGGGGACATAGCCTCAAGATTCAGGGGAGCAAATTTAGGACAGAGATGAGGAGAAACTGCTTTTCCCAGAGAGTGGTGAATCTGTGGAATTCTCTGCCCAGTGAAACAGAGGAGGCCACCTCGGTAAATATATTTATGACAAAGTTGGAAAGGGTTTGGCATAGTTGGAGAATTAAGGGTTACGGGGAAAAGGCAGGTAGGTGGAGATGAGTCCAGGATCGATAGGATCAGACATGATCCTGTTGAATGGTGGAGCAGGCTCGATGGTCCAGATGACCGACTCCTGCTCCTAATTCTTATGTTCTTGTGGAGTTTGGGCACTGTTGCCAGCAGTGGTGATAGGTGGGAGGTTGCTTGTGAAGCAGAGAAGTTGATAGGAGAAGAAGGGTTGAAAGACCTGTCTGTTGTGTAAAATGGGATATAATCCAATGAAGAATATATCTGAAAAAGAAAGACAGGGTAATAGTCTCTGAAACGATGAGCTTGATGCAAGCTGGATATAGACATTGATAGGATGCAAAACTGAGCTGAGAGGTGGCAGATGGAGTTCAACCCAGATAAGTGTGAAGTGGTTCATTTTGGTAGGTCAAAAATGTTGGCAGAATATAGTATTGATGGTAAGACTCTTGTCCGTGTGGAGGATCAGAGGGATCTTGGGGTCCGAGTCCATTGGACTCTCAAAGCAGCTGCACAGGTTGACTCTGTGGTTAAGAAGGCGTATGGTGATTTGGCCTTCATCAATCGTGGAATTGAATTTAGGAGCCGAGAGGTACTGTTGCAGGACCTTGGTCAGACCCCACTTGGAGTACTGTGTTCAGTTCTGGTCACCTCACTACAGGAAGGATGTGAAAACGGTGCAGAGGAGATTTACAGGGATATTGCCTGGATTGGGGAGCATGACTTATGAGAATAGGTTGAGTTAACCCGGCCATTTCTCCTTGGAGCGACGGAGGATGAGAGGTGGCCTGACAGAGGTGTATAAGATGATGAGAGGCATTGATCGTGTGAATAGTCAGAGGCTTTTTCCCAGGGCTGAAATGGTTGCCACAAGAGGACACAGGTTTAAGGTGCTGGGGAGTAGGTACAGAGGAGACGTCAGGGGTAAATTTTTTACTCAGAGAGTGGTGAGTGCGTGGAATGGGCTGCTGGCAACGGTGGTGGAGGCGGATACGATAAGGTCTTTTAAGAGACTTTTGGATAGGTACATGGAGCTTAGTAAAATAGAGGGCTATAGGTAAGGCTAGTAATTTCTAAGGTAGGGACATGTTCGGCACAACTCTGTGGGCCGAAGGGCCTGTATTGTACTGTAGGTTTTCAATGTTTCTATGCTTATAAAAAGTATTCACTGCCCTTGGAAGTTTTGATGTTTCATTATTTTACAACATTGAATCACAGTGGATTTAATTTGGCTTGTTTGACACTGATCAACAAACACACTCCAGTGTCAAAAAAGGTTCTTTCGTATCAAACTGAAAATAGATCTGTACAAAGTGATCTAAATTAATTAAAATACAAAATAATTGATTGCATTAGAATTCATCCTCCTTTAATATAACACACCAAATTATCACTCGTGCAGCCAATTGGTTTTAGAATTCACATAATCATTTCAACGGGGATCTGTTTTTAGAGACCTGTGTACAGTGAAGGCGTTTCAATTGATTGTAGTTAAATTACACCTGTATCTGGAAGCTCCAACTGCTGGTGAGTCAGTATCCTGGCAAAAACTACACCATGAAGACAAAAGAACAGTCCAAGCAACTCCACAAAAAGGTTATTGAAAAGCACAAGTCAGGAGATGGACACAGAAAAATTCAAAGTCACTGAATATCCCTTACAATACAGTTTCAGTAATCATCATGATGTGGCACAGCTGTAAATCTGCTGAGATCAGGCTGTCCTCAAAGACTGGGTGTCTGCGCAAGAAGGGGACTCGTGAGGGAGGCCTCCAAAAGACCTATGACAACTCTGGAGGAGTTACAAGCTTCAGTGGCTGAGATGGGAGAAACTCACAACAACTGTCGACCCATCACAGCTTTATGGGAGAGTGGCAAAGAGAAAGCCACTGTTGAAAAAAGCTCACATGAAATCTCAGCTAGAGTTTGCCAGAAGGCACACGGGAGACTGAAACCAGCAGGACGAAGGTTCTATGGTCTGAGGAAACTAAAACTGAGCATTTTGGCCATCAGTCTACATGCTATTTTGGGCCTGGTGGTGGCTGCATCATGCTTCACTGCAGCAGGCCCTAGAAGGCTTGTAAAGGTAGAGACTGAAATGAATGCAGCAAAACACAGGGAAATCCTGGAGGAAAACCTGATGTATTCTGCAAGAGAACTGTGACTTGGAAGAAGATTTGTTTTCCAGCAAGACAATGACCCCAAGCATAAAGCCAAAGCTACACAGGAATGGCTTAAAATCAACAAAGTTAATGTCCTGGACTGGCCGAGTCAGCATCCAGTCTCAATCCATTGAGAACTGTGGCTGGATTTGACAAGGGCTGTTCACTCACGATCCCCGTGCAATCTGACAGAGCGTGTGCAGTTTTGTAAAGAAGAATGGGGAAAGATTGCAGTGTCCAGATGTGCAAAGCTGATAGAGACCGATCCACACAGCTTCAAGGTTGTAATTGCTGCCAAAGATGCATCTACTAAATACTGACTTCAAGGGGATGAATACTTATGCAATCAGTTATTTTGTGTTTTATATTTCTAATTAATTTAGATTAATGTAGAGATCTGTTTTCACTTTGAGACAATGAAACATGAAAAACAATGAAACTTCCAAGCCGGGGGAGGGGGGTGGTGGTGAATACTTTTTACAGACGCTGTGGATGTTTAATCTGATGTGTGGGTCACAATGTGAAATTCAATCTTAGTTCCCACTGATCGACAGAGTGACCCTCACACCCACTACACCAGACATACTCACAGCCTGTGACTGTAACTGGGTGTTACTCTGAGTCTCAGGGATATTATACGTGGGAATCACAGAAACGATCACCAGCTCAGCGCTCTGATTAGAGTAACTCATTCCCGAGAAGGATGCAGACTGTCCTGTGATGTACAGATGTTGTGAGAGGCCGGTTGGGGAACGCAACAGTTCTGAACAGTTAAAACATCTGTCCGGTTTAAATATGTTTACAATGATAGTATCTGTAAATACCACACTGAGTTAAAATACATCATTTTGAGACAGTTCACTTTTACAGAACCAAACTGAAATCTCTCACCATGAGGAATGTCACATTGTCTTGTTGATCCATCTGTTCCTGTAACTTTGACATTTTCTTCTGGATTGAATTTAAATTCTTTTGAATCTCTCGAAGATTTTTCTCCATCGGATTCAGAATCCTCTCCTCCTCTTCCCTGAGATCTCGGAGTGTGTGCTGCTCTTTCTCGGTGATAATCCGGTGCAGTTCAGCAAACTGGGATGTGATGTGGGACTGAACACTGTGTGACTGTTCCTGTCGAATGAAAGGAGAGGCTAGTTTATTATTTGGCTGTAAAGTATTTCCCTGTGACATGGAAGGAGACCATTCAGTCCACTGATCCTATGCTATTTCTCAGATATTCAATCCCATTCATTCACGTCTCCCTGAAACCGATTCTTCCTCACTGATCCATCAACTCCCACCTGATTCACAGACCACCCGCCATCACAGGGTTAATTACAGCCCTGAATTATACATTCATCTAGATTTCTTGGCAATGCCGGCCCACTGTGATCTCAAGGAGAACATGCAAACTCCACGCAGAGAGCACCAGATGTCAGGATCGAACCCAGGTCACTGGAGCTGCGATACTCTGCTACTCGGCATTAAAGGAAACAAAACTACACAGTATTATTGGAAATTCTTCTCAGGAAGCCTCACCCGAACTCCGGAAACCTTCTCTTTCTGTTGCCGCTCCATGTCCTCGAGCTCGCATTTCTTTTCTGTGAGAGAGTCTAACACAGATTTAACCCGTTCCTGCGAAGCAGAGAGTGAAGGAATTAGACAATAAAAATGCAGTGCTGAGTCGAGCCAATTGATTGTCATATACAAATAAATATAAAATGAAAAAACATCAGGTGATCAAAATCGATTTGATTTTACCTTATAGTCTTCAACAGCTTCTTTAATCGGCAGGAAGCGGTGCTCCCTGTGTTCCCGCGAATCTCTACAGATCAGACAGAGCAGTTTCTTGTCCGTCTCACAAAACAGCTTCAGTTCTTCCTCGTGTTCCTCGCAGTGAAGTTTACTTTCCTTCCCTTTGGGATTCAGGTTTAGTTTTCGAGCTTTCTCAGACAGATTTGCCAAGGCCCGATTGACCCTGAGGGTGCGGTCTGCAAACTCCTCTCTACATTCCGGGCAGGAGTTTCTCTCCTCCCTTTCCCAACACCGAGTGATACAGGAACGGCAGAAGTTGTGTCCACACTCCAGTATAACCGGATCGGTGAAGAAATCCAGGCAGATGGGACAAATTGCCTCCTCTGTCAAACTTTCGAACTGAACTTTAGAAGCCATGTTAACTCCCGGCACTTCCGGGTTCAGGGTCCTTTCACTTTCGGGGAGCTGCTGAACCCTGCGGTACCGGGATTGTCCACTAGGGGCGCTCACTTAAATCCAAATCAAGCGCTAGTCTGGACACCATCACCAGTAATAGTGTTGAGGTCTTCATCGATGATGGTGGATGAACAAAATTTGTGCAGGTGTCGCTGCACAGTAGAACAGTGCACACCACTCCAAAGTCTGCTTAATCTTCCTGAAGATCTTTCGCAGTCAAATTTGCCTTTCAAGCAATCCTACGAGCAGTTCTCTTGGAAAGTTTTCTTGGTCTTCCAGACCTCAACTTGACCTCCACCATTCCTGTTAACTGCCATTTCTTAATTACATCACGAACTGAGGAAAGGGCTGCCTGAAAACGCTTTGCTATCTTCTTATAGCCTTCTCCTGCTTTGTGGGCATCATTTATTTTAATTTTCAGAGTGCTAGGTAGCTGCTTAGAGGAGCCCATGGCTGCTGATTGTTGGGACAAGTTTTGAGGATTCAGGGTATTTCAAATTTGCATCATCTGGCCTTTCCTAACGATAATTGTGAACAAACCATAGCCCGAACAAGCTAATTAAGGTCTGAGACCTTGGTAAAAGTTATCTGAGAGCTCAAACCTCTTGGGGTGCCCAAACTTTTGCACGATTCTCCTTTCCTTTTTTTTTCCACTCTAAAATTGTACAAAACAAAAATAATTCACAAATCTTGCTTAAATATTGAAAAGAATGTTTCATCTTTAACTTTATGACTTTTGGAGATCAGTTCATCTTCTATTCACTTAACTATTCACAGTAACAGAAATTTTGACCAGGGTGCCCAAACTTTTGCATGCCACTGTATATTTATGAATGTTCACTTAACCAAACAGTTATCAAAGAAAATAAACATAAGGGCCCATCATAAATTGCACGTAAGTTGGTGCTCATCCTGAAGTTGTCCTTAACTCACACGTTGGACCCGCGGTCTGTGTGAAATCACGCACCACCTTCCGAATATCTCTCGAAATCCATCTCGAACAAACGGACTCTCCCTCGGGAGCACAGGTCCTTTCTCCTTGAAGCCATTCAACTCCATGAACAACATTGTGCAACGGGGACGGCATGCTCAGTCAGCTTCCCTCCTGTCTGCTCCCAGCTCCCGCCAGAAAGACCTCGACCCACACCAGTGTCCGCACAAAAACCTCTCCGCCCGGCCTTCTCTAGAACCTTCTCCCAATTCCACCATCCTGATTGGCTGACACAGCATTTCCAAGTTGAACATCAAAGCCCCTTATCTTAGCTCAAACCCAAACAGGCCAGAAAGCAGAACAGACTGTTCTTCCAGAACTGAAATGAAATACTTACAGATATCGGCGTTCTTTTACATTCATTAAAACCCACAAGACTATTGCCGCTCATGTGGTGCCCAGGCTGGTTCACTCCGACAACAACAGAGAGGCTTCCTCCCGTCCAGTGGGAAAGGAGCCCCATCCCTTCAGTGCTTTTTTATACCAGGGACAAGCTCAGATGATGGAATAATAGAGAGGCTTCCACACCCAACCCGGCCTCTCCCTGCCCAGTGGGAAAGGAGCCTCATCCCTTCAGTGCGTCCCTGCAGCGTGGAAGGTGTCAGTCGGCTACTCTCCTCTGCAGCTCGGGCTCCCAGGCTTTTTTATACCCCGGACCGAGACGATTAACGAGGGACAGTGGACCCCAGGTTGGGAACCCCTGTCTATGGACACTTCGGTGTGATCTCCGTTTTCCTGAGCGTCTTGGGAACAGCCTGAAGATCAGTGTCGCTCGGCTGCCGTGGCTCAGACCCTTGCATCTTTCTCCACATCCGTCCGCAAAGAGCTGAGAGACGGTTTCATCTCCACTGCATCAATCTCGGGGCAGCGCGCTGAGGGAGTGATGCTCCGGTGTGCAGCAAGGATCAGACTGGGAGGGCTCCTCTCACCGCCGGCCAGGCGAGGTCTTGGTGACTGACGGTGAGATCTGCTGATGGTCCGGACTGTCGCTCAGGGAACCACCACACCAGGTACATCCAATCGTTGTCCTGCAGTAACTGCGGGGCATTCCGTGCTGACCACTGCCTGATAGACCTGTGGTCAACGTGCTGGTCTGAATGAATGTAACCCATTTCATTAACACACGGTTCACATCGAGAGTGCGATGAAGCTACAAAAGGTAGTGGATTCGGCCCAGTACATCACAGGGAGAGCCCTCCCAACCACTGAGCACATCGACATGAAATGCTGCCGGAGGAAAGCAGCGTCCATCATCAGAGATCCTCACCACCCAGGCCGTGCTCTCTTCTCGCTGCTGCCATCAGGCAGAAGGTACAAGAGCCTCAGGACTCGCAGCATCGGATTCAAGAACAGGTACGAGCCCCCAAAGATCGGGATCTTCAACAATAGGGGATAAATACGCACACCTGCCCGTCCATTGAGATGGTCCCACAACCAGAGTCACGCAGTGAAAGACACTGTCATTTCATCTTCTTTATTTATTTGTTTGTATTTGTACAGTTTGTTGTTTTCTGCACACTGGTTCATCTTTCATTGATCCTGTTATAGTTACTATTTTATAGATTTTCTCAGTGTGGCCGCAGGAAATTAAATCCCAGGGTTGTATGTGCTGACATTTCGGAACTCTGATGATAAAATGTACTTTGAGCTCGAGTTTCGGGAACTTCGTTCTCAGCCACACTCACAGCCAATCAGCGAGCAGTGCTGGGAGAGGCCGCCTCTCATTGGCTGCGGTCGGTGCCAGTGGGCGGGACGCAGAGCGTCCGGAGCGGAATGCGGTCCGGTGTTTAGAACCGGGAGCGATTGGACCCGGGGCGAGGCCGGAGATCGGGGGCAGCTCCTCGGGCAAAGGTGCAACACGGGCCGGGGTTCCGACTGCGGAGATGGAGAAACTGGCGGGGATCGCATGAGATGGTTCAGGTGCACGGAGGGTGCCCGGCCTTTCTCCCCGGTGGATCGGGGCCTGTTGCCCGCAGCTGCCTCCGAAACCCGCCTCCTGCCGCCGGGAGACCGGAGCTGCCCCGCATCTCTGGTTCCCTCACCTCTCTCCTGTGCAATCCGGTAGACTGAGGGCGAGGGTGAACGAGACACAAAGTGTTTTAGAACAGGAGCCGGCGTGGCCATTCGGCTCCTTGCGCCAGCTCTGCCCTTCACTCGGAGCATGGCTGATCTTTGACCTCAGTGCCATTTTCCTCCCAAGTTCCCGTCATCGCTGAGCCCCTAAGTTTGCCGTTTGAATTTAAAAACCTCGTGGAGACACTTCCAAAGGTTCACCACACTCAGGGTGAGGAAATCTCTCCTCATCAGACTTGCTGAGGTGGCCTCTTATTTCCAGTCTCTGACCCCCCAGTTCCACACCCACAGGGGAAACATCATTCCTGCCTCAACCTGTCAATATTCAGTGAGACTGTGTCTGTGTCAGTGAGACCACTGATTTCTCTAATTGTGAGACAGTCCTCGTCAGTATAATCTCTCTCAGGACACGACCTCACCCCCCAAATCAATCTGGGAAACCTTTTCATTCCCTTCACCCCACAGGCTGACTCTGGGAGGGAGACCGGACCTGTACACAGTGTTCCATGTCCGCTCTCACCAGGACCCCAAATACCTTCAGAGGAGATCTGTATTCTTGTATTCAAACCTTCCTTCCCATTCAGTGCTCTCCATCGAATATAGAACTCAACAGTGAACAGATGCACCCCCTCAGACGGGAATTGAAAGGGCAAGTGTTCCCACAGTTAGAGCTTCAGGCCGAGAGCCTCGGAGTAGGCAGAGAGACACAAGGGGGGTATGTGGGAGCCGGAGCCCAGCTGTGTGGTTTGTGTGTCAGAATCAGGTTCAATATTTCCAACATCTGTGGTGAAATGTGTTGTTTTGTGCCAGCAGGACATTGCAATACACAGTAATAAAAACTATAAATTACAATGAGAATATATTAAAATACATTTTAAAAGGTAATGACAAAAGAGAGGGAAAATACTGAGGAGGTGTTCGTGGGTTCATTGTCCGTTCAGAAATCCGATGGCGAGTGGAAGAAGCCGTCTCTGAAATGCTGAGAGTGTCTTAAAACCATAAGACATAGGAGCAGTAGGCCATTCAGCCCATCGAGTGTGCTCCTTCGATCATTGGCTGATCCAATTCTCCAGTCATCCCCACTCCCCTGCCTTCAACCCACACCCTTTGATACCCTGGCTAATCAAGAAAGTATCTATCTCTGCCTTAAACACACCCAATGACTTGGCCTCCTCAGCCGCTCATGGCAACAAACTCCACAGATTTACCACCTCTGACTAAAGTAATTTCTCCGCATCTCAGTTCCAAACTGACGTCCTTCAATCCTGAAGTCATGCCCTCTTGTCCTAGACTCCCCTACCATGGGAAATAACTTTGCCATAACTAATCTGTTCAGGACTTTTAACATTTGGAGTGTTTCTGTGAGATCCCCCCTCATTCTCCTGAACTCCAGGGAATACAGCCCAAGAGCTGCCAGACATTCCTCATATGGTAACCCTTTCATTCCTGGAATCATTCTCATGAATCTTCTCTGAACCCTCTCCAATGTCAGTATATCCTTTCTAAATTAAGGAGCTCAAAACTGCACACAATAATCTAAATGTAGTCTCACGAGTGCCTTAGAAACACAGAAACATAGAAAACCTACAACATAATACAGGCCCTTTGACCCACAAAGCTGTGCCGAACGTGTCCTTACCTTAGAACTTCCTAGGCTTACCCATAGCCCTCTATTTTTCTAAGCTCCATCAAGGAGTCTCTTAAAAGACTCTCGTTTCCGCCTTCACCACCACCGCTGGCAGCCCATTCCACACACTCACCACTCTCTGCCTGACATCTCCTCTGTACCTATTTCCAAGCACCTTAAAACTGTGCCCTCTCGTGTTAGCCATTCCAGCCCTGGGAAAAAGAATCTGACTATCCACACGATCAATACCTCTCATCATCTTATACACCTCTATCAGGTCACCTCTCATCCTCCGTCGCTCCAGGGAGAAAAGGCCAAGTTCACTCAACCTATTCTCATAAGACGTGCTCCCCAATCCAGACAACATCCTTGTAAATCTCCTCTGCACACTTTCTATAGTTTCCACATCCTTCCTGTAGTGAGGCGACCAGAACTGAGCACAGTACTCCAAGTGGGGTATGACCAGGGTCCTATATAGCTGCAACATTACCTCTCGGCTCCTAAATTCAATTCCACGATTAATGAAGGCCAATATACCATACACCTTCTTAACCACAAAGTCAACCTGCGCAGCTGTTTTGAGTGTCCTATGGACTCGGACCCCAAGCTCCCTCTGATCCTCCACACTGCCAAGAGTCTTACCATTAATACTACATTCTGCCATCATATTTGACCTACCAAAATGAACCACCTCACAGTTACCTGGGTTGAACTCCATCTGCCACTTCTCAGCTCAGTTTTGCATCCTATCAATGTCCCGCTGTAACCTCTGACAGCCCTCCACACTATCCAAAACACCCTAAACCTTTGTTTCATCAGCAAATTTACTAACCCACTTCTTCATCCAGGTCATTTAAGGTTGGAATGACATTTTGTAATTTTCCAGTCCTGAGGAACCATTCCAGAATATAGTGCATTCTGAATGATCATTCCTAATGCCTCCTCATTCTCTTCAGCTAACTCCTTCAGAATCGAATCCTGGGATTTAGTCCCATCTGGTGCAGGTGACTTATCTACCTTCAGACCTTTCAGTTTCCCAAGCTCCTTCTCCCTAGAAATAGCAATTACACTTACGTCTGCCTCCTGATATTCTTCAACTTCCAGCATACCACAGGCCCTTCCACAGTGAAGAGTACTTCAAAATTCAGATTGGGTTCATCCACCATTTTTGTGTGCCCCATTACCACCTCTCCAGTGTCGTTTTCCACTGATGCAATATGTACTCTTGCCTCTTTTTACTTCTTATATTTCAGAAAAAAGTTTTAGTATCCACTTTCATATTGTTGGCTAGCATACCTTCATATTTCGTCTTTTCCCTCCTTATTGCTTTACAGTTGCTTTTTCAGTTGTTTTTAAATTTTCCCAATTCTTGAACCTCCAACCAATGTTCACTTTGTTTTACACCCTCTCTTTTACTTTTTGTTGGCTTTAACTTCCCTTGTCAGCCATGGTTGAGTCATCCCGCCTTTAGAATAATTATTCTTCTTTGGAATGTATCTATCCTGTGCCTTCCAAACAGTTCCCAGAAACTCCATCTGCTGTTATCCCTGCTCGTGTTCCTTTCTAATCAAATTTGTCCAGCTCCTCTCTCAGACCTCTGAAATTGTCTTTACTCCATGTAATACTGATATATCTGACTTTCACTTCTCCCCCTTAAATTGCAGGGTGAATTATTTCATATTATGATCACAGTCTCCAAAGGATTCCTTTACCTTAAACTCCCGAATCAAATCAAGTTCATTCTAGAACACCCAGTCTAAGAATAGCAGATATCCCAGTGGTCTCAACCACAAGCTGTTCTTAAAAAAATATGTCTGGCGTCTTTCTACAAATACTCTCAGAATTCTGAACACTTTCCTCTGACATCTACCCTGAACTTTCCTTCAGTCGCCTCAAATGGATGTCCACTGGTATTGGCCACTTTCACCCTGGGAAAAATGTGCTGGCTTTCCAATCTATCCGTGCCTCTTATCATCGTGCACACTGTTATCAGTCTCCTCTCATCCTCCTTTGCTCTGTGGAGAAGGAAAACTCTGATTTTAAACCTCCATCCGCTGCCTTGTGGCCATACCCACCCATGGGAAAGGCTTTGGGAGTAAACCCCGAGGAAGAAATCCGGAGCCGGGGTCCATGAGGCAGTTTGATGTTGTTTACAACTTCACTCTGGCAACCCCTGTGACGACACTGGTGCCAAGCTGTATCGGTGCTTGCCCTTCCCTTGGACTACATCAATGACGTGGACGGGGCAACAGCCGGTTCTTCAAATGTTGCCACCCAGACTTGTGCCCTGGAGAGGACACAGTTCACCAGAGGTGCAAACCCGTGATGCCCTGGGACCGATGGCTGCCTACTACTATGTCCATAATATGACGCTGGGCACAGGAGTGTCGGTACAGGAGGTGACTCTGACCGGAAATGATAAAGTAGTGCTGGTGGGGATGTACAGGGGTGTCGGTACAGGAGGTGACTCTGACCGGAAATGATAATGTAGTGCTGGTGGGGATGTACAGGGGTGTCGGTACAGGAGGTGACTCTAACTGGAAATGATAAAGTAGTGCTGGTGGGGATGTGCAGGGGTGTCGGTACATGAGGTGACTCTGACCGGAAATGATAAAGTATTGCTGGTGGGGATGTACAGGGGTGTCGGTACAGTAGGTGACTCTGACCGGAAATGATAAAGTAGTGCTGGTGGGGGGTGTGCAGGGGTGGGTTACTGAGTGGAGGTGTTGATCAGCCTTGGGGAAAGTAACTGTTTTTGAGTCTGGTCGTCCTGACGTGGATGCTACGTAGCCTCCTCCCTGATGGGAGTGGGGCAAACAGTTCATGAGCAAGGTGTGTGTGTTCCTTCATGATGTTCCTGGCCCTTTTCCCGCCCCTTTCTGAATATACGTCGTTGATGGTCGTGACTCATTGGGCAGTTTTGACTGTTGTGAAATCTATCTCGCTCAACCTTTCCTCATTAAACATGCTCCCTAATCGAGGCAGCTTCCTGTAAATCTCTGCACATCTTCAGCTGTACATTGCAATGCATAATAATAATAATAATAATAATAATAATAATAATAATGATAAAACTATAAGTTACAAGAAGAAATGTGTATAAAATATATAGTGCAAAAAGAGAAAAAAGTTGAGGAAGTGTTCTGGGGTTCACTGTCCATACAGAAATCTGATGCTGGAGGGGAAGATATTGTTCCAAACACATTGAGTGTGTGTCTTCAGGCTCCTGTACCTCCCTCGTGATGATAGCAATCAGAAGGGGGCATGTCCTGGGTGACTGGGGGTCTTTAATGAAGGGTGACACCTTTTTGAGGCATCAGCTGCTGAAGATATCCTCGATGCTGGGGAAACTAATGTCCATGACGGAGCTCGGTGAGTTTACAACTTTCTGCAGCTTTTCCCAATCCTGTGTAGTGACCCCTCCATCCTCGATGGTGAGGCAACCCGTTAACGTGTTTCCATTTGTGATAGTCTTTGGCATCTGTGTCCCTCACAATTTTACACACCTCGATAAGGTCACCCTTCAGTCTTCTGCGCTGTGAAGAATAAAGTTCAGCCTGGTCCACCTTTCCCTGTGACTCAGTCCCTTGACCACCGAGAGTGTCCTTGTAAATGTCTTTTTGTCGTGCTGGGCTCATCAGGACTCATTCACTGTGGTGACGACACGTGACTCCTCGGCGTGAAGCACAGGGTAATGTCGATGGAGTTGAGGGCTCGGGAAGAATGATAAATGTAAGTGATTCTGTAGATCCCTGATATCCAGAGCAACACACACACTCTCTCTCTCACACACACACACACACACACACACACACACACACACACACACACACACACACACACTCACACAGTGCTGGAGGAACTCAGCAGGTCAGGCAGCATCTGAGTAACTCCATTGGTCAGGCTCAGCTATGGACGTTGCATCCTAGCTGTCTACATTGCCGGTGTGCTGGTCAGGGCAGTACGATATGGAGAACAAGCTGTTGTCCAGGCAGGAGGCTCCCACTCTCCGTGTAGCTGATGAATCCCGAGGAAGAGCAGAGACCGATACAGTCTGACACCAGCATCGTTGCAGGCTTTGCCAGTCAGCATTGAACTCAACGTCGAACTGCCTCAGGGACTCCAGCTCAGGATTTTTCCTCGGGGTTTACCACCGATGCCTTCCCCATGAGTGGGTATAGCTGCAAAGCAGGGGAGGTGAGAGATCAGAGTTTTCCTTCTCCTCTATGAGCTGCCAGCCACGGGTGTCTCGCTCCTTCTGCCCGAAAGGCAGCATCTATGGAGAGGAATAAACAATCGACATTTTGGGCCTGACTCCACATCGGTGTTACTCTGGGAGAATGAGCCCCACTGAGAGTGTACCACACCTTTGATCAGGCCAGGGTTTGGTTCTCACCCTCTGGGGAGGCAGTTGGAGCCCACAACCTGAGCCCTTGGAGGCTGGAGTGGGAGCGGTCCCACTCCCCAACCCCATGGACTGAGATCAGTTGAGTTGTGTGGCTTCTGCCTGTCCTCTCCTGACACTCTCTGTGAGGCAGTCTGGTCCATACGACCCAAACACATTGGAGCAGAATTAGGCCTTTCATCCCATCCCCTCCTCTCTGTCATTCCAACATGGCGGATTTATGATCCGTCTCCAACCCATTCCCCGGCCGTCCTTCCATAACCTTTGATACCCTTACTGATCAATAACCTGTCCACATCCATGTTAAACGTACCCAATGACATGGTCTCCACAGAAATCTGTAGCAATGAATTCCACACACCCACAACCATATGGGGAAAGAAATTCCTCCTCATCTCTGTTCTGAAGGGGACTCTTTCCAATCTGAGAAGGTGACCACTGGTCCCAGACATCCTGTGACAGGAAACACCCTCCACATCCACACTGTCTAGGCTTTTCAATATTCAGTTGGTTTAAATGAGATCCACCCACACTCCCTATTCTTCTAAACTCCAGTGAGTACAGGGCAGAGTCATCAAATGTTCCTCACACATTCACCCTTTCATTCCTGGGATCATTCCTGAGAACCACATCTCAACCATCTCAAACACCAGCATATTCTATGTTAGCGGAGGGTCCCAGAACTGTTCAGAATACTCCAGATGCAGTCTAACCAATGCCTTATAATGCCACTCTGTTACAGAGTTGATTTTATATCCCAGACCTCTCGAAATGGATGATACATTGCATTTGCCTTCCATTCCACTGACTTCACCTGTAATTTGCTGTTTCGGGAATTCTGCATGAGGACCCAGATGTCCCTTTGCTCCTCTGAATTCTGAATTTGCTCCCCTTTTGAAAACATTCCGTGCCTTTATTCCTGCCACCAAACTACATGACCAGAAACTTCCCATCACTGCACCTGCCCCTTCAACAGGACTTTGGATGATGGAGTCTGAAGCAACACACAAAAATCTGAGGTGGAAAGGGTCTCGGGAGTCCTGGTGTAGGATTCCTTAAAGGTTAATTTGCAGGTTGATTCTCCGGTGAGGAAGGCAAATGCAACGTCAGCATTCATTTCAAGAGGATGAGTGTATGAAAGCAAGGATGAAACTTTATGAAGCGTTGGTGAGGCTCATTTGGAGTATTGTGAGCAGGTTTGGGCCTCTTATCTCAGAAAGAATGTGCTGAAACTGAGAGAGTTCAAAGGAGGTTCACAAGAATGAACGGCTTGTCATAGGAGCTCTGTGTCAGTGTTCACTAAATTCGGAAGAATGAGGGGTGACCTCATTGCAACCTTCAAATGGTGAAAGGCCTTGGCAGAGTGCATGTGTGGAGGGTGTTTCCTGTGGTGGGAGAGTCTAAAACCAGAAGACACAGCCTCAGGATGGAGGGGCGTCCTTTCAGAATGGAGATGAGGAGGAGTTTCTTTAGCCAGAGGGTGGTGAATCTGTGGAATTTTTTGCCACAGGCAGCTGCGGAGGTCAAGTCTTTATATTTAAGGCAGAGGTTAATAGATTTTTGACTGGTCTGGACATGAAGGGTTACGGGGAGAAGGCAGGAGATTGGGGCAAAGAGGAAAATTGGATCAGTCAGGTTGAAATAGCCGAGCAGACTCGATGGGCCATTGAGTTTCTATATGTTATGGTCATATGGTATGTTCAAATGATAATTAAACACCTTCACTGTCCACCATCTGCAAGTTCACTGATCAGCTCACCCACATTCTCATCCAAAACATTAATGTATTAGTCTGTATATCAGATCATAAAAGAAATAGGATGATGCGACTGATTGTTTGATAATTAGATGAATTAATCTGACTCATCCAGAATAGTGATGAGTCTGCATATCGACAGCAGGTGGACCAACTGGTGCTCTGGTGCAGTCGGAACAATCTGGAGCTGAACACGCTCAAGACAAAGGAGATGATAGTGGATTTCAGGAGACATCCCCCCGCTATGTCTCCCCTCACAGTCCTCAGCAGCCCTGTGTCCACCGTGGAGAACTTCAGGTTCCTGGGAACCACCATCTCCCAGGATCTGAACTGGGAGCAGAACATCAGCTCCATCCTGAAGAAGGCCCAGCAGCGGATGTATTTCCAGCGGCTCTTGAAATACGGTCTGCCTCAGGAATTGCTGCTGCAGTTCTACACTGCAGTCATTGAGTCTGTCCTGTGCACCTCCATCATTGTGTGGTTTGGAGCCGCCACCAAGCAGGATAGAACCAGACTACAGCGCACAGTGAGGACTGCCGAGCGCATTATTGGAGCCTTCCTGCCCTCTACTGTGGACCTGTACTCTTCCAGGTTGAAGAAGAGGGTGGGGAACATCATAAAGGACTCCTCCCATCCTGCGCACGGACTGTTTGATCTGCTTCCGTCTGGTAGGCGCTTCAGATCCCTTCAGACTAAGACTAATAGGCATTGGAGAAGTTTTTTCCCTACTGCGGTCACTTTGTTGAACAGTTAACTGCCGGTTAACTGTCGGCTAACTATTACTTGGATTGCACTACCTGTATGTATAATCTATATTTTCATTTATATTTATCATTATTATTGTTATGAGCAGAGAGACAACATCTGCCGGAAGTAAATTCCTTGTATGTGCATAGGTACTTGGCGAATAAAGTCTGATTCTGATTCTGATTCTGATTCTGAGTATGATTTCAGCAAGACTTCTGTTCAAATTCACCTTTTTCCATCTTCCCTGTGGAAAATGTTTCTCTTCAGCTCTTAAATATTTTCCACTCTCACCTCACATCCATGAAATTACCGGCCATGGCACCACTCTCTGCTTCCTATCACAAACAAATGTTTTATCCCCACAAGGATCTCTCTGAGTGCTGTGGTGATGCTCTCCCTAATCAACATCACAACTCCCCCTCCTCTCCCACCTCCACTTCTGTCACGTCCTTTGTATCTGTAGCACAGTGAGGTGGTTTTGATCTTATTCAATGGGAGAGCAGGTGTGAGGGGCTGAATGGCCTCCTCTTGCTGCTATTTCTGATGATCAGAGCAGTGAACAGACTGAACTGAGGGAGGATGGAAGGGGTCGGGGAATAAACGGATGTGTAGAACAGGACGGTGTTCCCAAGTGAACAGACATCTGGCAAGTGAGCGGCTTTAAAACTGAGTTTGGAAGGGTTCAGGATCAGCCTGTCCTTGTTAGAGTGAATAGCGAGACTGGAGGGATGAGGGAACCCTGGCTGACGAGGGTCATTGAGGCTCTGGTCAGGATGGAGTCGCGTGTGAGGGGAAAGAGGCTGAGCTCCTCGAGGGGTAGAAGGGGTGTGGGGAACACTAAAAAGGGAAACTCAGATGGACATGAAGTGGACATGAGATAGCTTTAGGGGGTCAGATAAAGGTGATTCCAAACAGATTCTGTGAGTCTGTGGGAAACAAAAGAGTAACTGGTGAGGGAATATGTCCCTTGAAGGATCAGTGTGGTCTTCTATGTGTGGAGACACAGCAGATGGGTGAGGTCTGAAATAAATACTTCTCATCTGTATTCACTGTGGAGAAGGTGATGGAATGAATAAACCTGGGGGTCTGCCCCAGTGTATCTCTGACAGGGTGGGAATCCAGGGAAGAAATTGCTGGGTCCCTGGCTGTGATATTTCAAACACTGAACACAGAACAGTACAGCACAGGAACAGGCTATTCGGCCCACGCTGTCTATGCTGACCATGATGTGATCGCATTTGCCTGCAAATGACCCAAACCCTCCATTCCCTGTCTGTTCATTTCCCTGTTTAAATGTCTGTTAAACATCACGATCGTATCTGATTCCACCAATCCCCATCCCGGCCGTGCATTCCAGGAAGATACCACTCATTGTGTCCAAAAACATTCCTTGAACATCCCGGTTCAACTTTGACCGTCTGACTTTAAAGCTTTACCCTTCACGTAGTGTCCTCGGGGAGATTACACTGACTGAGACTGTCTGATAATTAGAAGAATAAGAGGTGTTCTCACTGGCACAGACACAGTCTCACTGGGTATTGACAGGGTAGAGGCAGGAATGATGGGGTGTGGAACCGGGGGTCACAGACTCACAATCAGAGGTCGCCTCAGCAGGACTGAGATGAGGAAAACTTCCTCCCCCAGTGTGTGATGGAATTCTCTACAAAAGATTTCTGGATTTAAGGGGAAGAGAAGATGGGATGGTGCAGGAAATTGTCACTGAAGTCAATGACCAGCCAAGTTCTGGAGTAGAACAGGTGAAAGGGGACGAATGGCCACTTCTTGTCCCGGTTCTCTTGAAACACTAATCGATCTTTGTGTCTTTTAATGTTTTGGTCTTCAGTCTGTTGGATTACACAGAGGAGCGGTAACCAATGCACTCTGTGTAGAGCATCCTCTGTACCCCGTGTTGACTGTATTCACTCCACTGTCCCCAGAGTTTGTAACAGTATGCAGAGTTTGTTGTGTTCATTGTTTTTGTATCCAGTGAGAAACACGTCTGTGTAAGCACCCGGGACACTTTACTGCATTTACACAGCGACTGTACCTAAATACCAGTTGTTGTTGACTGCTGTGTTCACAGCAGCTGAACATTGAACATTGAACAATACAGCACAGGAACAGGCCATTCGGCCCACAAGTCTGTGCTGAACATTGTGCCAATTCAATCTCATCCCATCCGCCTGTACAAGGTCCACAAGCCTTCATTCCCTGTCAGTTCATGTGTCTGTCTAAATGTCACTGAAATGTTGTTGTTGTATTTGTTTCCACTACCTCCCCTGACAGCACGTTCCGGGCACCGACCATTCTCTGTGTAAAAAAAAACTTGCCTCATTAAACTCCTTTAAACCTCTTTACATTTACTCCCTGGGGGAATTGACATTCCCACGCTGAAGATGAAGAGACTCTGACTGTCTATCATGTCTGTGTCAGTTGGTGACTGTTTCCTCGACAGCTGCTGAAGCACCGTGTTCCCAGACCTCTGTACCTTGTGATCCCCTCAGTGTGTGAGGACCCCTCCCTGGTAAGGAGAGGGGTTGTGGACTGGATGAAGACTGCTGTAGCGTGTCAAACAACGTCTGCAGAGGCAAAGGGATGGCGGAGATTCACGGTGCACGATTCCCACCTGCTGCTCGAAGCCGGTACTGCAGAGAGAACTGAGTCAAGGTTAAATTTATCAAAGTGCATATATTGTATGTCACCATATAGTGTCTTGAGATTCATTTTCTTTCAGGAAAAAACGATACAATGGACTTTATGAAAACAAACTATTCTTAAACAAAAACTGGCAAACCACCAATGTGTACAAGATGACAAATCGTGCAAACAATGACGATAAAAATATAAATAACACAGAGAACATGAGATGTAGAGTCTTTGAAAGCGAGTCTCTAGGTTGTGGAGACAGGTCAGTGTTGTTGTGAACAGATATCCACGCTGGTTCACTAACCTGATTGTTGTAGTGTAATAACTACCTGAAATATGATTTGTGGATAGGTGGGTTAATTGGAAACCGTGTATTGTTCCTTGTGTGTGTCTGTAGTAGAATCCGGAGAGAGTTAATGAGATCACAGACAGTATTTTAAAAAGATTCTCTCTATGTATTAATATCGAATTTATGAAAATAGACAGCCGAGGACTCCTTGATATACTACTGGCTGTTACCAGGAATTCGACAGTTAACAGACATCTGCTGTCAGATCATCAACACAGTTTCGCATCCTCAATAATTGCTGATCTTCCAATGTAACGAGGCGTCCTTTGGTGAATGCTGATGACTGGCACATAAGAACATAAGAAATAGGAGCAGGAGTAGGCCATCCGGCCCATCGAGCTGCCCCCCATTCAATGATTGATCTGTCCGTAAACTCAGCTCCATCTACCTCCCTTTTTCCCATAACCCTTAATTCCCCTACTATGTAAAAACCTATCTAAATGTATCTTAAATATATTTAATGAAGAAGTCTCAACTGCTTCCATGGACAGAGAATTCCACAGATTCACCACTCTCTGGGAAAAACAGTTTTTCCTCATCTCCATCCTAAATCTTCTCCCCTGAATCTTGAGGCAATGTCCCCTAGTTCGAGTCTCACCTACCAACTTTCCTACTTCTATCTTATCTATCCCTTTGAATATTTTGTATGTTTCTATAAGATCCCCTCTCATTCTTCTGAATTCCAGAGAGTATAGTTCCAGACGACTCAATCTCACCACATAGGTTAACCCTTTCATCTCTGGAATCAACCTGGTGAACCTCCTCTGCTCTGCCTCCAAAGCCAGTATCTCCTTCCTCCAGTATGGTGACCAGAACTGCACACAGTATTCCAGGTGCAGCCTCACCAGTACCCTGTATAGTTGCAGCGTGACCTCCCTGCTCTTGAATTCAATCCCTCTAGCAATGAAGGTCAACATTCCGTTTGCCTTCTTAATAACCTGTTGTACCTGCAAACCAACTTTTTGCGATTCATGAACAGGCACTCCCAAGTCCCTCTGCACAACAGCATGCTGCAATCTTTCACCATTTAAATAATAATCTGCTCTTCTATTATTCCTTCCAAAGTGGATGGTCCCACATTTACCAACATTGTATTCCATCTGCCAGACCTTGGCCCACTCACTTAACCTATCTATATCCCTCTGCAGACTCTCCACATCCTCTGTACAATTTGCTTTTCCACTCAGTTTAATGTCATCAGCAAATTTTGACAGACATACATCAGGACTTTGCATTGAGGGATGCCCCAAAGCGCAGTGTCCTGGTGAATTCTGACGGGCATACATCAGGACTTCGCATTGAGGGATGCCCCAAAGCGCAGTGTCCTGGTGGTGTGTGACGGGCATACATCAGGACTTTGCATTGAGGGATGCCCCAAAGCGCAGTGTCCTGGTGGTGTGTGACGGGCATACATCAGGACTTTGTGTTGAGGGATGCCCCAAAGCGCAGTGTCCTGGTGGTGTGTGAGCTCAGGCTCCTGTACATCTTGCCCACAGCAGCCTTTGCCTCAGAACGTCGAGACTCAGGTTATATCCTGACATAGGTTGCTGCTTATGTGGAGTTTGCACGTCTACCATGTGACCACCTGTGTATCCCTGGACGCTTGACTTTTTCCCCCACTCCTCATAGACGCATAGGTTGTTGTCAGAGAAACTAATTCATTCACATAAACACTCTAAACAGTCAGAGGTAATAGAGACACGATATCGTGTGGGGGCCCGATCCTCTAACATTGGGATCCCCACCTGCGAAGACCAAGACAAGCACACCTCTATTTATACAGAAAGAGGAGGCACATTAGGCGTGAACAGTTCTACAAACATCCCTGATGTTTAGCTCTAACTCACCGTCGCACACATACATCTGTCATCGTGCATAGATTGACTTGTCTCCGCAGGCGTGCCTGTCCCGTTTTCAGAACCCAGCTAAGGAATTTATCACATACGAAAAGCTTCATTAAATCCTTAGATACAGTAAGTCATTTAAGTACAAAGATACATTTTGTTTTGAAGTTAATAGCTAACAGGT
Source organism: Hemitrygon akajei (assembly GCF_048418815.1). Taxonomy (NCBI): domain Eukaryota; kingdom Metazoa; phylum Chordata; class Chondrichthyes; order Myliobatiformes; family Dasyatidae; genus Hemitrygon; species Hemitrygon akajei. Next base: position 199,507,685 of record NC_133125.1, read on the forward strand.
GAAGAACAAAGCAGGATCATTTTTAATTATCAGAAACTTGACAGCCGACAGGGTCCTCCCAACAATCTATGCCCTTCACTGTCTTTATATTATTTATGCAGCTGTGTTAAGCACTAACGCCAGCACTAGACATATTGCTAATTAAGTGAAGGTACAGGGTGTTAACAACTCAGGTATTTTAACCCTTTCTTCAAAATCTTCTTCCACAATTGCTGATTTCTTTGGACGCCATTGATTTCAGTTCGATTGTGTGGTAGAATCTTGATGGAGTTAGACAATAGACAATAGGTGCAGAAGTAGACCATTCGGCCCTTCGAACCTGCACCGCCATTTTGAGATCATGGCTGATCAACTACTATCAATACCCGGTTCCTGCCTTGTCCCCATATCCCTTGATTCCCCTATCCAGAAGATACCTATCTAGCTCCTTCTTGAAAGCATCCAGAGAATTGGCCTCCACTACCTTCCGAGGCAGTGCATTCCAGACCCCCACAACTCTCTGGGAGAAGAAGTTTTTCCTTAACTCTGTCCTAAATGACTTACCCTTATTCTCAAACCATGCCCTCTGATACTGGACTCTCCCAGCATCTGGAACATATTTCCTGCATCTATCTTGTCCAATCCCTTAATAATCTTATATGTTTCAATCAGATCCCCTCTCAATCTCCTTAATTCCAGCGTGTACAAGCCCAGTCTCTCTAACCTCTCTGCGTAAGACAGTCCAGACAACCCAGGAATTAACCTCGTGAATCTACGCTGCACTTCCTCTATAGCCAGGATGTCCTTCCTTAACCCTGGAGACCAAAACTGTACACAATACTCCAGGTGTGGTCTCACCGGGGCTCTGTACAAATGCAAGAGGATTTCCTTGCTCTTGTACTCAATTCCCTTTGTAATAAAGGCCAACATTCCATTAGCCTTCTTCACTGCCTGCTGCACTTGCTCATTCACCTTCAGTGACTGATGAACAAGGACTCCTAGATCTCTTTGTATCTCTCCCTTACCTAACTCTACACCGTTCAGATAATAATCTGCCTTCCTTTTCTAACTCCCAAAGTGGATAACCTCACACTTATTCACATTAAACGTCATCTGCCAAGTATCTGACCACTCACTCACCCAGTTGATGAGAATGCAGAAGGACTCTTCTTTACAAATCTCTATTGTTAATAATGTACATGTGGACAGTGGAGGAGTATAGGAAACTGATACAGGACTTTGTGATATGGTACAACTCAAACTACCTGCGTCTCAATATCACCAAGACCAAGGAGATGGTGGTGGACTTTAGGATATCTAGGCCTCATATGGAGCCAGTGATCATTAATGGAGAATGTGTGGAGCAGGTTAAGACCTACAAGTATCTGGGAGTGCAGTTAGACGAGAAGCTAGACTGGACTGTCAACACAGATGCCTTGTGCAGGAAGGCACAGAGTCGACTGTACTTCCTTAGAAGGTTGGCGTCATTCAATGTCTGTAGTGAGATGCTGAAGATGTTCTATAGGTCAGTTGTGGAGAGCGCCCTCTTCTTTGTGGTGGCGTGTTGGGGAGGAAGCGTTAAGAAGAGGGACGCCTCACGTCTTAATAAGCTGGTAAGGAAGGCGGGCTCTGTCGTGGGCAAAGTACTGGAGAGTTTAACATCGGTAGCTGAGCAAAGGGCGCTGAGTAGGCTACGGTCAATTATGGAAAACTCTGAACATCCTCTACATAGCACCATCCAGAGACAGAGAAGCAGTTTCAGCGACAGGTTACTATCGATGCAATGCTCCTCAGACAGGATGAAGAGGTCAATACTCCCCAATGCCATTAGGCTTTACAATTCAACCGCCAGGACTTAAGAACTTTTTAAAAGCTATTATTAATGCTTTTTGAGATAGTGATTTAGATGCATATCATATTTTTTACTGAGTTAAGTATTGTATGTTATTAGTTTTGCTACAACAAGTGTATGGGACATTGGAAAAAAGTTGAATTTCCCCATGGGGATGAATAAAGTATCTATCTATCTATCTATCTATCTATATACTGGCTGTTACCAGAGACTCGAGCGTTAACAGCCATCTGCTGTAAGGCATGGTCAGACCACATTGAGTAGGATTGGTAATATTGTGTCCCTTGTCTGAGAAGGGTTGTGTTGGCACTGGAGAGAGTCCAGGGGATGTTCACGAGAATGCTTCCAGCTATGAAAGAGTTAAGGCATGAGTAGTGTTTTTATAGCTCTGGGCCTGTGCTCGATGGAGCTTCGAAGAATGTTGAGAGACTTCATTGAAATCTGGGGGAGGGGAGGGGGAGAAGTTATGTAGTTCTGGAGCCAGAGACACGTTCCTGTAGTACAGTGATGAAGAATTTCTTCAGCCAGGTGGTGGAGAATCTGTGGAACTCATTGCCACAGTCGATAAGTTCCTGATTAGCAAGGACATCAAAGGTTACAGAGAGAAGACGGAAGAAGGGGGTTGAGAGGGAAAACAAGCCATGATCGGGTTTGTCGAAAAGCCTCATTCTGTTCCTATGGCTTATGATTTATGTGAGATTATCAGCGTACTTTCGATTGTCAAGAAATCCTGTTGGTCTGCTTTGTACTGATTTATGCCACAAGTTTATTCACTTTGTTTTGAATACTACGGACATTCAAATAAAGTGCCCTTACACTAATTGAGCTTTATAAATCCTGTAATCTTCTTCTCTTTTCCACTTGACTTTTCTTCGCTCCACTCTTACTTTTTTCTTTTTTATCTTTTGCTTTCACTTTATCTTTATCCACACTTTTCTTTTTTACTTTATTCATACTTCTTCAATCGGTTGAACCCTCCCCACCCCCACTATTTAGTGCTGGACAAGCTGAAGGGCTGAGGCTCCTCCAGCCCTGTCTCTTGGATCCTCACTACCACCTCACTCACAGTCACACCCTCTTGTCCCTGACCACGGACCGAATATGAGAAGCTAATCTCCTGAAGCGGAGAATACAGGTAACTCTCCCCTCCAGGATGTGCCACAGTGTTTGAAGCTCAGATTCCAGGCCATCAACTTTCAGCCTGAGTTCCACGAGCAGCCGACACTTTCTGCAGATGTGGACACATCAGGAACCACAGTGGAGTCCTCCGGCTCCCATATCATGCAGCCACAGCACATCACCTGGCCCTGCATTATTCCGACTTTATTTAATCAGTGACTTTTTTTATTCAACCACTACAAAAGCTTTACCCACTACTTACCTGTGCCTCTTCTTCGAAGCCACTTGAGCCAAAGCCTCGAAGTTCCCACTCCTACACTGGTCCACCCACAGAACAGCCACTCCGCTTTGTCCCTGCTTTACTTTCATTTGCTCCTGCTGATGTATGGCGCACGGATTGGTGAGCCGCAAATGCGCCGAGCCCGCGAAACGCTCCTTTAAAAACGCATATTGATCCTTGATTAATGTCTCATCACTCGTCTGAGATGAGCTGGAAACAGCCGGGGGCGCTTTAGCGCAAACAATGAAAGAAAATCTTATTGTTTAGTGCGGCATTCAGCCCCAGGTATTGCAGCACCCCTACTGGACAATGACGGTACTGCGGAGGCTCCGCGATCACTGTCAGCTCAACCCTGGAGTAAGCAATGGATCCGTCTGCCGTTTCTGCTGGGACAGACAGACGTAGCAAAAAACATCTCGAGGGCGGCAAAAGCCATAAAAACCCTGCTGAAGTCACATCGTTAAACCGAAACTCACTTCAAACCAAACTAAATATTTATACTAAACAGAAAACACTACGAACAGCAAAAGCGCATGATCGAAACCGGCAAAAATACAGGGAACAACCTGACTGGCTGCAGGCTCCTGACGGCGCCGGTTGCAGAGGAATCAAACTTTAACTAGAAGAGATGAGTTTTAGCCGTCTCGTCCCAGGAAGAACGTGATGGTCCTGAGGGGGTGCTAAAGATTTTAGAGATGTAGCTATGAGCAAAGGGTGAACGACTCTGGCTTCCGAAGAGTTGTATTCAACATCACGCCACCTCTCCTCCCTCTCCTTTCCACGAAGGCTCTCTCCACGAGTCTGCTCTGACAAGTAACCTCGGAAGAAGTTTATCGCGCACGGCGTGCAGTTGGTTGTCACACAGGAGAAGATTCTAATTGACCGCTCAACTGTTCCCGTGGCCAAGAGACCCCTCCCCTGCGCTACTCGAGATTCGCCCGGATCCCCGGGGACTCTAATTCTCCGCTTCTCCCCACATCCCCCCACCCCCCAGTCTGTCACCCTGGATGTGGAAACGGCGCATCCCGACCGCGAAGTGATTGGAAGAGTGTGAGGTGGACCCGGACACGGAAAGATCGACCTGGCCCCGAGAGGAGTTCGCACTGGAATCGGCTGGATTTCCGTCGGGGAGAAATTACTGGAAAGTGGCGGTGGCGGGAAATCAGAACCGGAGCCTGCTTGTCTCCAGAGTCTGTGCAGAGAAAGACAGCGGGAGGACTGATACACGAGACCGGAGTTTGGGCCCTTGAACTGGCGGGTAGCGAGCTCTGTCCTGAATTGCATCTCCCTGCCAGTCCGCTCCCCGGGAAGGTGGGAGTTCATCTCAGTTAGGAGTCCGGGATGGCTTTAGTTTACAACGCGGAGACCAAGCCCCATCCCCATACCTTCACTGCGAATAAATTCAGAGATAAACGTTATCCTGTGGCGACCCACTTCCCAGCGCACTCGAACCGGCTCACAGAGCGGCGCACTCGAACCGGCTCACAGCCGCTACAATTTTTTCTTTTCCTGGACTATTGATGAAAACAGGTGGCTGAGACTGTAGACATTGGGGGGTGTATCGCCGGTTCTGGGGGGCGGGGGGTGTTATGTAGCGACCCAGCAAGGGGAAAAGCCCGCGCACGGGACGGGACCGAGAATACGCGCCCCCTACAGCATTCCTGCACTCCGCTACAATCCTTTCTTCTCCTGGACTGTTGATGAAAACAGGTGGCTGAGAATCTGCTCCGGTTCTACTCCGGCTCTGGAAACGGGTCGGGTCCCAGGACCGAGACGGTGGGTCAGGAGACACCATTGACAACAAGCTAGCATTGAACGGGTCTCATGTGATCCCCAAACCGGGCAGAGTGAATCAACACGTTTATGCAGGTTGAATGAATGAAATAAAAACTAATTGAATCCAATACTCTCGACTAAATGATTTAATCATGTCATTTGCATCTGTCCGCGAAACCGTAATACTTCAGTGAAAACTTGAAGATCTCGCTTTTCGCGGGCTCTGCGAGTTCAGCACCACTGGGGCCTCGCGTCCTACATGCAGAGGAATCGTTGCAATAAGTCAGACGCACTGTACCTTCAAACAGAGTTTTCTTGAAACTAGAAGCGCCGTGCACGCTTACCTGGCCAGACAGAATCTGTGGACCGGGAAAAAGGTGGACATCTCAGGTCAATGTCTTTCCGGCGAAGAGTTGGGATTTGGCAGGAGAGATTATGCGGAAATCGGATAATATAGAGCAACACACACAAAATGCTGGAGGAATTCAGCGGTGGAGGCAGCATCTGTGGAAATGAATAAGCCGTCGACGTTCAGCGCCGAGAGTCTTCAACAGGACACCCGAAAAGACGACAGTTTATTCATTTCTACGGCGAGTTTTGCGTTTCGGGAGTGCGCAGGGAGTGGCCGAGTGAAAGTGCCTGGTGGAGCTCTGTGGCATGCGGTTGACTGACACAAGTAGCAGTGGAACTGACTCGGGGGGGGCATGTGGTGCAGCAGTCAGCGTAACGCTCCGAGAGCGCCAGCAAACTGGATCAACCCTCGCCGCTCCCTGAAAGGAGTTTGTACGGTCTCGGCCTCTCCGTGACCACCTGGAATGCGGGCGGAAGCTGCGATTTCCCGCGCATTCTAAGCTGCGGCATGGTCGGCTCGGGCCTGTTGGGCCAACAGGCCCGTGAGTGTAGTATTTCTATTTCTGATTCAACTAAACACAGAGTCACACAGACATTGTAAAATACGAAACAGAAACAGGCCATCGGTCCCTAAAGTCCGTATCAAGCCCTTTACTCTCACTGCTGCCATCGGCATACACAGAGACCATAACCCTCCATCATCCATGTACCGATCCAAACTTCTCTCAAACGTTGAAATCGAGCTCGCATGCACCACCTGCGCTGACACTCTCACTCTCCTCTCAGGGAAGAAGTTACCCCCTCCTGTTCTCCTTAAACTTTCCACCTTTCACACTTCTCCCATGACCCCTACTTGTAGTCTCACCCAACCACAGTGCGAAAAGCTCGCTTGTATGTCCCCATCTACACCTCCCGTAAGGTGTATAGCTCTATCAAAAATTCTCTCAATCCAAGGAAGCATTCAATCCTTCACTCTGCCTCTAACTTTCCAGACCCCGCAACATCCCTGTGGATTTTATCAGTACTCTTCCAACCTGACTTACATGTTTCCATAGGTAACTAGACACAATACTCCAACTGGGAATCGCCATCTTCAACATCCCATCTCTTCCACTCGGTACTGTGATTCATGAAGACCAATGCGCCAAAGGCTTTATTCAAAAGTTTTTACCTGTGACGTCCCTTTCAATGAATTAAGGACCTGTATTCCATAAGGATGCCTAAGGCTGTGTTCTCTGGTCTTAGACACCCCCACCATAGGAAACATTCTCTGCACATCCACTCTATCAAGCCCTTTACACCATTCGATAGTGTTCAATGAGGTCACCCCTCATTCTTCGGAATTTGAGTGAAAACAGGCCCAGAGCCATCAAACGCTCTTCCAATGACAAGCCAGTCAATTGTGGAACCATTTCCGTAAAACCCCTGAACCCTGGTCAGTTTCAGCACACTCTTTCTAAGATAAAGGGCCCAAAGCTACTCACAATACTCCAGGTGAGGCCTCACCAGTGCTTTATAAATTTCCAATATTACATCCTTGCTTTCATATCCTAGTACTCTTAAAATGAATGTTAACATCGCATTTGCCTTCCTCAACACAGACTCGTACTACAAACTACTCTGCAGGGAATCGTGCACAAGGACTCCCTTGCACTTTGTATTTTCTCTCCATCTAGAAAAAACGTCAACCATTTCTACCAAAGTGCATGACCATACAATTTCCGACACTGTATTCCATTTGACATCTCTTTGTCCACTCTCCTAATCTGTGAGTCTTATGAAGCCTCTCTACTTCCTCAAAACTACTTGCCCCTCTATTGATCTTCACATCGGCTGAACGTAACAACACAGCTATCAATTCTATCTTTGACATAGAACGTAAAAGGTATCAGTCCTAACACAGGCCCGTCTGGAACACCCCGAGACACAGGCAGCCAAACAGAAAACGCTCCCTTTATTCCCACCTTTTGCCACCTGCCAAGCAGCCACTGCTTTATCCAGAATGGAAACTTCCCTCGAAACATAGAAAACCTACAGCACAGTCAGGCCCTTCGCCCACAATGCTGAGCCGAACATGTACTTACTTTAGAAATTACCTCGGGTTACCTATAGCCCTCTATTCTTCTAAGCTCCATGTACCTATCCAGGAGTCTATTAAAACACCCTATTGTACCCAGCTCCACCACCATCACTGGCTCCCTATTCCACGTATGCAGCACTCTTTGTGTAAAAAAAAACTTACCTCTGACATCTCCTCTGTACCTACTTCCAAACACCATAAAACTGAGCCCTCTCATGTTAGCCATTTCTGCCCTGGGAAAAAAGCCTCTGACTATCCACACGATCAATTCCTCTCATTATAGACCTCTATCAGGTCACCTCTCATCCTCCGTCGCTCCAAGGAGAAAAGGCCACTTTCAGTAAGCCTTTCCTCATAAGGCATGCTCCCCAATCCAGGCAACTTCCTTGTAAATCTTCTCTGCACCCTTTCTAGAGTTTCCACATCCTTCCTGTAGTGAGGTGACCAGGACTGAGCACAGTACTCCAAGTGGGGTCTGACCAGGGTCCTATATAGCTATAACATTCTCTCAGCTCTTAAACTCAATCCCATGATTAATGAAGGCCAATGCACCGTAACCACAGTCAACCTGCGCAGCAGTTTTGAGTGTCCTATGGACTCAGACTCCAAGATCCCTCTGATCTTCCCCACTGCCAAGAGTCTTACCATTAATACTATATTTTGCCATCATATTTGACCTACCAAAATGAACCATCTCACACTTATCTGGGGTCAAGTCCATCTGCTACTTCTCAGCCCAGTTTTGTATCCTGTCGATTCCCAGCTGTAAACTCTGACAGCCGGCCACACTATCCACAACATCCTCAACCTTTGCGTCAATAGCAAATTTACTAACCCATCCCTCCACTTCCTCATCGGGTCATTTATAAAAATCACAAGGGAAGGTGACCCAGAGCAGATCCCTGAGGTACACCACTGGTCACTGTCCTCTAATAGAATATGACCCGTCTACCACCATGCTTTGCCTTCTGTGTGCAAGCCAGTTCTAGATCCACAAAGCAAGGTCCCCTTGGATCCCAATCAAGACTCACTGGTCTATAATTTCCTGGGCTATCTCTGCTCCCTTTCTTGAATAAGAGAACACCTGCAGCCCTCCAATCCTCCGCATTGATGATGCAAAGATGATTGCCAGAGGCTCAGCAATCTCTTCCCTCGCCTCCCACAGTAGCCTGGGGTACATCTCGTCCGGTTCCAGTGACTTATCCAACTTGATGCTTTCCAAAAGCTCCAGCGCATCCTCTTTCTTCATGTCTATTTGCTCAAGCATTTCAGTCTGCTGTAAGTCAACCCTACAATCGCCAAGATCCTTTTCCGTAGAGAATACTGAAGCAAAGTATTCATTAAGTACCTCTGCTGTGAGGTGGAGGATGTATGAATAGCTGAGGGATTGGAGCACAGGACAAGGATTCAGTTTTCTGGATCACTGGGACTTCCTTTGGGGCAGGCGTGACCTGTACAAAAAGGGCGGGTTGCACTTGAATCCGAGTGGGGGCAGTATCCTGGCAGGGAGGTTTGCTGAGACCGTTGGGGAGAGTTTAAACTAGAATTGCTGTGGGGTGGGATCCGAAATGAAGAGACGGAGGTAGGGGCTGTTGACTCACTTATAGAGAAAGCTTGGAGACAGTACGAGAGGGAGGATAGGCAGGTGATAGAGAAGGGATACACTCAGACTGATGGTTTATGTGTCTGTCTGAACGCAAGAAGCACCATGAACACCCGACCTGCTGAGTTCCTTTTTGTGTGTTTGGAGTTGGATTTTCAGCATCTGCAAATTCTATCATGTTTGTGATTCTATTACTGCACTGCAAAGTCTCTTCCAGGGATGCCTATGCTGAAGAAGTTTAAACCTTTCAATCGATGGAATTTCAATGAAACACTCTTTCACAGCTCCCTCTTGATGCCCTCCATCCTGATGAAGTGTCTCGGCCCGAAACAGTCACTGTTTATTCAGCTCCATAGATGCTGCCGGACGTGCTGAGTTAATCAGCATATTCCGTGCTTTGCCTTGGAATTCCGGCATCTGCAGAGTTTGTCGTGTTTGTGCTATCACAACCTCACGTTTCTTGTAACTCTATCTGAGCACTCTACAAATTTGCCCCTCTATATCCGTGGACTGTTTGATGTTCTGCAATACAGCCCCATTAATGTGGTCATACATTTCTTGTTCCTCAGTTCAACCTATAACGACACATTAGGCGAGTTCTCCAGTCCATCCTGACTGACCATTGTTGTGACATTCCCTGACTAGTAATGCCTCGCCTCCTTTAATCCGTCACACTCTATTGCGTCTAGAACAACTGAATTAAGGAATATTGAGCTGCCAATCCTGCCCTTCCTGCAATCTAGTCTGACTAATGGCTATAATACCACAATTCCATGTGTTGATCCATGTCCTGCGCTCATCTGCCTTTCCTACGATATTTCTTCCATTGAAATATTCGCAGCACAGGATATTCCTCACATCATGCTCAGTGTCTTGATTCCGGAAATTGTCCGAGGTCTTAACAACATCTGTCACCTCAACCTCTCCACTGTATGTTCTGGCACTCTGGTTCCATTTCGGGTGCAAACCGTCTGTTCTTACAAGGCCCACTTTTTCTGGAAGAGAGCCCAACCAATTGATCAAAAATCTGACGCCGTCCATCCTAAGCCAACTCCTTAGCCACATGTTAAACTGTAAAACCTTCCTCTTTCTGACCTCACCAGCACTTGGTACAGTACTAATCGTGATATCACGACGCTGGAAGTTCTTGTAACGTAGCACATAACTCACTGATCTTACTTTGCAGAACCTCGTCACTGTTGCTGCCTGTGTCTTTCATCCATCATTGGAGCATGACCTCTATCTGCTCCCCCTCCCACTGAAGAACGCTGAGGACTCGGTCCGAAAATGGCCTATCTGGGACGTGGCAACAACGGGGACGATGAACTTGGAAGTTAAAATATGAAGTAAGGAAATAGAATTTCAGGACTGTAGGGTATGAAGAATGCATGGTAACCTGAATGATTACATTTCAATGCTGGGCTCGAGAGCAGCCAGATAAATCCAGATAAAGTTCTCGAAGGTCCATTCAGTTTTACCATAAAAAGTGGTCCAACTCTCTTTTGGCATCTGAAATGCAAAAAAAAAAAGACTGGGGCGAGAACTGAATGCAGAGATTGATATTAAAAGGGATACAGTGAAATTGGCGATTCAACTGAAAGGACTGTCCGGGCACTAAATTTTATGGGAGAATCTAGGACCCGAAATGGCTGTGAAAAGTTGTGCTCCAAACACTGCTCCCTGCTGAACTCCAATGTGAACTGGAAATTTCCTGTAAAGGACCCTTTATTATCGCTCGCTACCCTTTGCCAGTCAGCCAATCATCTGGCCATGGCAGTACCTTGCTTCTAACCCCACGTCACGTCATTGTCCTCAGCAGCAGATGTGCGATATCTTGTCCAAGGCCCTTTGAAATTTAAGTAAATAATGTTGGTTGGTGTCGGATCGAAAGAAAGAGAATTTGAGCATGTCGATATTAAGAAAGAGGATGTGCTGGAGCTTTTGGAAAGCATCAAGTAGTGGGAGATGTTGCGGACGATTGGAGGGTTGCAGATGTTGTTCCTTTATTTAAGAAAGGGAGTAGAGATAGCCCAGGAAATTAAGGCAAGTGAGTCTTACCTCAGTGGTTGGTAAGTTGATGGAGAAGACCCTGAGAGGAAGGATTTATGAACATTCGGAGAGGTATAATATGATTAGGAGTAGTCAGCTTGGCTTTGTTAAGAGCAGGTCGTTCCTGACAAGCCTGATGTAATTTTTTGAGGATGTGACTAAACACATTGATGAAGGTAGAGCTGTAGATGTAGTGTATATGGATTTCAGCAAGGCATTTGATAAGGTAACACATGCAAGGCTTATTGAGAAAGTAAGGAGGCATGGGATCCAAGGAGACATTGCTTTGTGGATCCAGACTGGCTTGCCCACAGAAGGCAAGGAGTGGCTGCAGATGGGTCATATTCTGTATGGAGGTCGATGACCGGTGGTGTGCCTCAGGAATCTGTCCTGGAACCCTTAATTTTCATGATTTTTATAAATGACCTGGATGAGGAAGTGGAAAGATGGGTTAGTAAGTTTGCTGATGACACAAAGGTTGGAGGTGTTGTGGATAGTGTGGAGGGCTGTCAGAGGTTACAGCGGGACATCGATAGGATGAAAAACTGGACTGAGAAGTGGCAGATGGCGTTCAACCCAGATAAGTGTGATGTGGTTCATTTTGGTAGGTCAAATATGATGGCAGAATATAGTATTAATGTCCTGAAGTTGTGCCTTCTTGACCTGGACTCCTGGACCATGGGATATAACTTTGTCATATCTAAACTGTTCAGACATTTTAATATTCGGAAATTTTCTATGAGATCACCCCTCATTCCCCTGAACTCCAGGGAATACAGCCCAAGAGCTGCCAGACATTCCTCATATGGTAACCCTTTCATTCCTAGAATCGTTCTTCTGAATCTTCTCTAAACCCTCTCCAATGCCAGTATATCCTTTCTAAAATAAGGAGCCCAAAACTGCACACAACACTCCAAGTGTGATCTCACGAGACCTTCAGAGCCTCAACATCACATCCCTGCTCTTATATTCTACACCTCCAGAAATTAAAGTCAACATTGCATTTGCCTTCTTCACCACCGACTCAATCTGGAGGTTAACCTTTAGGGTGTCCTGCACAAGTTCTCCCAAGTCTCTTTGCATCTCTGCATTTTGAATTCTCTCCCCATCTATATAATAGTCTGCACGTTGATTTCTTCCACCAAAGTGCATGACCATACACTTCCCAACATTGTATTTAATTTGCCACTTCTTTTCCCATTCCTCTAAACTATCTAAGTCTCTCTGCAGGCTCTCTATTTCCTCAACACTACCCACTCCTCTACCTTTCTTTGTATCATCGGCAAATTTAGCCACAAATCCATTAATACCGTAGCCCAGATTATTAACATACATATAGTTATATCGTATGTCTATATATTATATAATATAGTTAATAATGGATTGAGAGGGAAGTGTTCAGCTATGCACTGTGTACTAGCCTTTTGTACGTCACCTTCCAGATCGCTACCCCTCATACATTGAGCTCCACCTGCCATTTCTCGACTCCCGTTTCCAACTGTTCTACACATTGTTTTTATTGTCACACCCCCTATCCACAAATCTGTCGCATTCTTCTGTCGAGTTCGAGCTTACAAATATCCCACATTTCTGTGCATATTCTGTAGATATAATTTTTATTCTATTTAAAACACACACATATATAGATGTAGTATATAGTATTTAATATGTGGTATTTACATATACATATGATATTAAGATATGATCGACCCTGCATAGCGCATTGCTGCCTCGGTTATGTCTACTACGATGATAAATCCAGAGTTGATCCCTTCCCCTAAGAACCTCCCCCGGTTCCGGGGCCGCGCTGCCTTGCTGTCCTCTGGGTCACCGATAGGTAGCAAATTCTCTGCTTCTCTCCCCAGTCTCTGTCACCCTGGATGTCGAAATAGCCTCTCGGGAGCTTGAGGTGTCTGAGGATCGGAAGCGGGTCAGATTGTCCCAATACGAGCCGGTACACAGATCGACCTGGAGTCTGTTCGGTTTTCTGAATGACCGGAAGTAGTTCACTGCTCAGCCTTGTGTGCTGGGATCGGAGGGATTCACATCGGGGAGACATTACTGGGAGGTGGAGGTGGCGAGGAGTCAGAGATGGGGGCTGGGAGTCGCCGCAGAGTCTGTGGAGAGGGAGGGAGAGGTCAGACAGAGTCCGGAGACCGGATTCTGGATCATCGCGCGGCGTGATGACGTGATGCGGGTTTACACCTCCCCTGAGTCCCATCTCCATGCCGGTCCCATCCCCAGGAGGTTGGGAGTTTATCTGCGTTATGAGTCCGGGACAGTTTCATTTTACAACGCGGAGACCAAGTCCCATCTCCACACCTTCACTGTGAATAAATTCACGAGGAAACTTTATCCTTTCTTCTGGACTCTGGGTGAAAAGCACTGGCTGAGAATCTGCTGCCATTACAATTAGGATCGGGAAAACGGCGTGATCCTGGGACTGGCGTGAGGAGCGCAGCTCATCGGCTGTGGGACGGAAGCTGTGCTGAGAACAGGCGCTGAACAGGCTCCATTTAATCCCCAAAGACTGTGCTGTGAGTCTGAAACGGGTCCGAAGATGACTGGAAGAATTGCATCAGCCATGATCGAATGACTTAATTTATGCCGTAGCTCTGCTGATTTTAACGTGTTATCTGCATCCTTCGCACTTGGAAATAATCGCCACGTCCGCGAATTCCGCCATAGCTGCGTGAAGAGAGTCCCGTGATCCCCGACTCATCTTCCTAATGTCTTCTTAGTCATTCGTTTAGTCAACGGGTGGCATGGCGCAAAATTGAAAGGAAAAATGTCTGAAACCATTCTTTGTTTCCACACCCATTGCTCGCACAAAATTGTTGACAGGGTTGTTAAGAAGGTGTAAATTGTGTTAGTCTTCATTAGTCGGGGATTGAGTTCAAAAGGACGAGGGAATTTGCAAATCTATAACACACTGGTTATATCTCATCGGGAGTATTCTGTTCAGTTCCGGTTGCCTCATTCTAGGGAAGACATCGGAACTTTAGAAAGGGTGCAGTGGACATTTAACAGGATGCTGTCTGGGTTAGAGGACTTGCCTTAGGACGAGAGGGTGACCGAGCTTGAGCTTTGCTCCTTGAGGACGGGACCTGACTTGATAGAAGTGCAGGAAGTTAGAGTGAATAACCAGAGATTTCTTTCCCCAGAGCAAAAACGGATAATATGAGGGAGCATTATTATGAGGAAAGGATGGGAGGATGTCACAGGTAAGTCGTTTTATTTAACACAGAGAGTGGTGGGGGCGGGAACACCCTGCCAAGGGTAGTTGTGAATGCAGATACATCAGGGGCATTTGAGAAGTTAGAAGCAGAACCGAGTTTAATATCAGTGGCATAAGTTGCGGTGTGTACTGTTTTGCGTGGCGGTATTGCATTGTGATATAACAAAAATAAAAATGTGATACAGCAACACACAGAATATATAATTAAATCAGTAGTGCAAAAAGGAAGATAAAATAAACAAAATAGTGAGGTTGTGATATGTAAGATGATATACAGATGGAGGGCTATGTGGGAGGGAAGGTTTGGTCAATCTTGGAGCAGGTTAAAAGGTTCCTACAGTATATTGGGCAGATGGCCTGTTCTGCGTTCTGTTGATCTATGCTCCTAACAGCAGAAAGGACTAGAACTGATTGGCATGTCAGAAATGATCTATAAACCGAGAGCAAGGTCAGCATTTCATGTCAATGACCCTTCGTTGGCGGTGGGAAGAGTTGGTAATGAAGCACGATTTACGTTACAGAACAACATGGGAGGGACAGAGAGAGCCAATGAGAAAATCTGCGATTTGGGGAGACCTGAGAGTTGATGGTGTCGATTGGAAGAAGGAGGCAACAATGAACCGGGGGGGGGGGGGGGGGTGGTGTCAGTGATAAGAGGAAGGGGATGAAATCAGAAATGATCAGGCAGACAATGCAGAGAGACAGAGAAAGTTGAATTCACCGTTGGGACTGCAACCTGTACGGGCCTGAGATGAAGTTCTGGAAGTGGAATAAATATTGTGGAGCTAGAAATGCGGGGAAAATACAGTGGAGTTTGCAAGAAGCATGGTGGGGGAAGTTCATTTGTGAAATTACAGGAGTCCGGAGGTTTATAGTGACGACAGTTTGCTGGCTAAAGTTCAAAGTAAATTTTATCATCAAAGTACATACGTCACCATATATAATCCTGAGATTCATTGTCTTGCGGGCATTCTCAGCAAATAAGAAGAAACACAATGGATCCAATGAAAGACCTCAATAAACAGGTCGGTCAAACAACTAATGTGCAAAACCCAATAGAGAATATGCAAATAAAAAAAAACAACACAATAATATTAAGTAACGGAGCTATAACTCTGGAGATCATGAGATAAAGAGACCCTGAAAGTGAGTCCATAGGTACTGGGAACATTTCAGTGACGGGGTGGTTCAGGAGCCTGATGGCTGAGGGTTAGTTAGATAGTGAGGGGGACGGCAGAAATAGTGCATACGACAGTGAGAACGTGTTGGAACTGGAGAGAAATGGGCGAAGAAATATGCTATTCCTGTCAGAGGACAACATCAGCACAGCTATTGATGTATCCAGAATATGATTTGAGACCTGGGACCATTCATCGCGAGCTTGATCCAATCTCCGGCCGTCCTGGTGGTGCATCTCTGTACTTCGTTCGAAGGAACAGGCTCGTCACTGCAAATTGAGAATAATGCTAATCGCTTACATCATTCACAGTAGGAAGCAGGTGCAGTGAGTATAGAACTGTTGATCAGGTCTGGCACTGCTTGGTGTAGGTTGGAAAACAGATGGGCAGGGGGCTATCACTGTATTCTACGGTGCAGGCATCACTGGGCACAAGTCTGTCTCCCTATAAGAGTAGGGTACATTACATGTGACCTTCGTGCTGTCAGAGGGGTGTGGGTCATGATGGAGCCAACAGGCAGAAAGAGGTACAAGATCTCCAAAAACTGCGTCCTTGAACATAACTGAGATGCTAGGCTCATTTTTACGTGTAGTTACGCTGCCTGAGATGGTTGCAGATCAAAATTAAAATGATTGCAGTATCTCATGGTAGCATAAGGTAACACATATGTATTGTGATAACAAATTTTATCTTGAACTATGAACCTTGACTTTTCTGCCTTTGAAGACTTTCACATCATCAGCATCTTCATTTACAGTATTAGACCATCAGAAATGGGAGAAGAAACTTCCCATCGGAGCTATACTAGTCGTCTACTGTTCGCAAGTGCCAATAAAACACTGATTTAGATCATCTTTCGGAAGCTCGTGAGACCACACTTGGGAGTACGTACACAACGCTGGAAGAACTCAGCAGGTCAGGCAACATCCGTGAGAAAGGAGTAGCCAAAGTTTCAGGCCGAGACCTTTCATCAGGAATGGAGAGTATTGTGTGCAGTTTTGGGCTCCTTATTTTAGAAAGGATATACTGACATTGGAGAGGACTCAGAGAAGATTCACGAGAATGATTCCAGGAATGAAAGGGTTACCGTATGAGGAATTTCTGGCAGCTTTTGGTCTGTATTCCCTGGAGTTCAGGAGAATGAGGGGGATCTCATAGAAACATTCCGAACGTTAAAAGGCCTGGACAGATTAGATTTGGAAAAGTTATTTCCCATGGTAGGGGAGTCTAGGACAAGAGGGCATAACTTCAGGATTGAAGGACGTTCTTTTAGAACTGAGATGTGGAGAAATTACTTTAATCAGAGGGTGGTAAATCTGTGGAATTTGTTGCCACGAGTGGCTGTGGAGGCCAAATCATTGGGTGTATTTAAGGGAGAGATAGATAGGTTCTTGATTATAACCATATAACAATTACAGCACAGAAACAGGCCATCTCGGCCCTTCTAGTCAGTGCTGAATGCTTATTCTCACCTAGTCCCACCGACCTGCACTCAGCCCATAACCCTCCATTCCTTTCCTGTCCATATACCTATCCAATTTTTTTTTTTAATGACAATAT
The DNA here is from genome assembly GCF_048418815.1 of Hemitrygon akajei. NCBI lineage: Eukaryota > Metazoa > Chordata > Chondrichthyes > Myliobatiformes > Dasyatidae > Hemitrygon > Hemitrygon akajei. Next base: position 199,524,750 of record NC_133125.1, read on the forward strand.
CAAAACTGCCTCTACCACTTCTACTGGAAGCTCGTTCCACACAGCTACCACTCTCTGAGTAAAGAAATTCTCCCCCGTGTTACCCCTAAACTTCTGCTCCTTAACTCTCAACTCATGTCATCTTGTTTGAATCTGCCCTACTCTCAATGGAAAAATCTATCCACGTCAACTCTATCTATCCCCCTCATAATTTTAAATACCTCTATCAAGTCCCCCCTCAACCTTCTACGCTCCAAAGAATAAAGACCTAACTTGTTCAGCCTTTCTCTGTAACTTAGGTGCTGAAACACAAATAACATTCTAGTAAATCTTCTCTGTACTCTCTCTATTTTGTTGACATCTTTCCTATAATTCGGTGACCAGAACTGTACACAATACTCCAAATTTGGCCTCACCAATGCCTTGTACAATTTTAACATTACATCCCAACTCCTATACTCAATGCTCTGATTTATAAAGGCCAGCATACCAAAAGCTTTCTTTATCGCCCTATCCACATGAGATTCCACCTTCAGGGAACTATGCACCATCAGGCAGGGCATCAAAGGGTAGGGGTGAAAACAGGGGAGTGGGGTTGACTGGAAGAATTGGATTGGCCCCTGATTGAATGGCGGAGCAGACTCGATGGGCTGAATGGCCTAATTCTGCCCTTATATCTTATGGTCTTATTGTGCGTACATTTGACTAAACGTCCTTTAAATGGTGTAGTTACCTGCCGCTGTCACCTCCTGGGGCAGCTCGTTCGATACACCCACCACCTTCTGTATGTAAACATTGCCCTCAGGGCCCCTTTCATTTCTTTCCCTCTTGCCTCACTTCCACAAACTTACTAACCATGCTCCTACACTCTCATCAAATTCATTAACATGAATAACAAACAGAATGGAGGCAGCAATGATGCCCGAGGTTCAGCACTGGTCACGGACATCCAGTGTGAAAAACAGCCCTTCACTACCACCCTCTGCCTCCAACCACAAACCAATTTAGTATCAGCTCACCCAGGACCTCATGTCATAGGGGCTGATGGTGTGAGGTAAAGTTCAGTATTTGATATTCAAATTATCTCAACAAAACCCCAGCAACTTCTTCCTTGGTTTCCCCACAAGGTCTGAGGATGGACTTGATCAGGCCCCAGGAGTTCATCCAGCTGTACGTGTTTAAGGCTTCCAGCATCACCTCGTTTGTCGTGTTTCAAGACTATACTATTTATCCTCCTCCCTACATTCACCAGCTTCCATTCCCTCCTCCACAGTAAGCACAGATGAGGGGAACCAGACCTCACTCGTCCCTCTTTGCTCCACACACAAACAGTGAGGGGAACTCTTCTCTCACTATTTCTCTTCAGATCAATGGACAGACTAAACTGAGGGAGGATAGAAAGGGCCGGGGGTAAGAGGTGTGGAACAGAAGGGTGTTCCCAAGTAAACAGACATCTTGTGAGTGAGGATCCTGAAGAGAGTTTGGAGGGGTTCGGGATCAGCATGTTCCTGTTGGAGTGAAGGTCAGCACTGATGGGATGAGGGAACCCTGGCTGACGAGGGTTATCCAGACTCTGATCAGGAAAATGATGGATTTGTTTGTCAGGTGAAAATAACTGGGATGGAGCGATTCCCTTGCAAAAATGAAGGAATGTAGGAGTACACTGAAGAGAGGAATTGGGAGGGCAAAAAGAAGACACAAGATTATTTAGCAGATTCTGTGAATCTGTTGGAAGAAAAAGAGTAATTAGTGATGCGTCCCTTGACGGATCAGTTTGAACCTGGGGATTTCAGTGAGGAAAATAGTAATGTCCTGAAACAAAACATCCTGTTTCAACTTTGACCCTCTCACTTTAATGCTTCATCCTCTACTAGTGTCCTCAGAGAGATTACACTGCTGGGCCTGTCTCAAAGTTAGAAGAATAAGAGGTGGTGTGACCGAGACAGACACAGTCTCACAGGGTATTGACAGAGCAGAGGCAGGAATGATGTTTCACCTGGCTCACTCAGAACGCAGTGAAACTCTGGAATTCTCTCCACAAGGTTTCTCAATTTCTGGGGCTCCGTGATAATGGGGGTGGCTCTGAGGTCAAAGGTCAGTCGTTCTGAGTGAAGGACAGGACAGACACAAAGGGCCAAATAGCCACATCTGTTGCTATTTCTTAATACGCGTATCTACATTTGTGCTATTTAATATTTTGGCCTTCGGTCTGTTGGATTACACAACGGGAACCAATGCACTCTGTGCAGAACATCCTCTGTCCCCCATGTTCACTGTATTCAGTCCAATGTTCACAGTAAATTTCTTATCAAACTACATATATTTCACCATATACAAACTGAGATTCACTTTCGTGGGCATTCTCAATAAATCCAACAATCACAATAGAATCAAGGAAAGATTGCACAAACAGGGCAGACAACCAGTGTGCAAAAGACAACAAACTGTAAATACAAGGAGAAAGAAAAACAAGAAATAGTGATAAATAAATAAATAAATATGCAATAAATATCAAGAACATGAGATGAGGTGTACTTGAAAGTGAGTCCACAGGTTGTGGGAACAGTTCAGTGATGGGGCGAGTGAATTTGAAGTTATCTGAACTGGATCATGTGGGTCCTGATGGCAGCAGTGGGAAGAGAGCATGGGCCGGGTGGTGGGGGTTAGGGTTAGGCTGAATCTGAACTGGATCATGTGGGTCCTGATGGCAGCAGTGGGAAGAGAGCATGGGCCGGGTGGTGGGGGTTAGGGTTAGGGTGAATCTGAACTGGATCATGTGGGTCCTGATGACAGCAGTGGGAAGAGAGCATGGGCCGGGTGGTGGGGGTTAGGGTGAATCTGAACTGGATCATGTGGGTCCTGATGGCAGCAGTGGGAAGAGAGCATGGGCCGGGTGGTGGGGGTTAGGGTTAGGGTGAATCTGAACTGGATCATGTGGGTCCTGATGGCAGCAGTGGGAAGAGAGCATGAGCCGGGTGGTGGGGGTTAGGGTGAATCTGAACTGGATCATGTGAGTCCTGATGGCAGCAGTGGGAAGAGAGCATGGGCCGGGTGGTGGGGGTTAGGGTGAATCTGAACTGGATCATGTGGGTCCTGATGGCAGCAGTGGGAAGAGAGCATGGGCCGGGTGGTGGGGGTGTGCAGCTTTCCTGCAACAATGGTCTGTGTAGATGTGCTCAGTGCTGGGGTATTGGTGATTCCAGACCAGACTGTGATGCAGCCAGTCAATATGCTCTCCACCACTCACCTATATAAGTTTGTCAAGGTTTTACATGTTGTGCTGAATCTTGGCAAACCCCGGAGGAAGCAGAAACGCTGTCTGCTTTCTTCAAAATTGTACTGAATCGTTCCGGGCCCCGGTCAGTTCCTCCGAAATGACAACACCGAGGAATTTAAAGTGGCCGACCCTCTCCACCTCCGATCCTCCAGTGTGGACTGGCTCATGGAGCTCTAGTTTCCTCTTCCCGAAGTCAATAATTAGCTCCTCAGTCTTGCTGACATTAGGAGGTTGTTGTTCTGGTGCCTCTCAGCCAGATTTTCAGTCTCCTCCGATACGCTGATTCATCACCACCTTTGACTGGCCTGAGAGAGCGGTGTCACCAGCAAACTTAACCCTGGCATTGGAGCTGTGCTCAGCCACACGGTCAGGAGTGTAAATCGAGTTGAGCAGGGTCCGAGAACACAGCCTTGTGGTGCATCTGAGCTGATGGAGATTGTGGAGCAGACGTTGCCAATCTGACCAGACAAGGGTGGGCAAGTGCAGAAATTGAGGATCCAATTGCACAAGGAGTTATTGAGGCCAAGATCTTGCAGCTTAGTGATTAGTTTTGACAGTATTGAATGCTGAGCTGGCTTTGATAAAGAGAATCCTGATGTGTCCAGGTGTGGCCTGTATCTGGCCACAACCCGCCATTCCCTGTCTGTTCATGTGTCTGTCTGAATGCCACTGAAATGTTGTTCAATCTGCTTCCACCCTCTCCCCTGACAGCACGTTCCGGGCACCGACCATTCTCTGTGTTAGAAAACTTGCCTCATCAATCTCCTTTAAACCTGCTCCTCTCACCTTATATCCACTCCCTGTAGTATTTGACTTTCCCACACTGAGGATAAACAGACTCTGACTGTCTATGATGCCTGTGTCAGCTCTTGCTGACTTTTGCCTCGACAGCTGCTGAGTCACCGTGTTCCCAGACTTCTGTATCTTGTGTAACGCCCTGGGTCGCGTTTTTCCTGTTCTGCGGTAGGTATTTCATTCAGCAGCTCTGTGAGATCAGTCTGTTCTGCTCTCAGCCTGTTCGGCTCATTGTTCAAGATAAGGGATGATGAGGAATGTGTGTCATCCAGTCAGGATGGTGGAACTAGGGGAGGTTTCTCTGGTGAGGGACACTGAAGTTAGGCTTGGGGCTTTTGTCCGGCGGTAGATGAAGAGAGAAGATGCTGGAGAGAACAGGTCGTGAGATTCGATCCGTTGCGGGACCGTGATCCGATGGTCCGGTGCCGAGACCGATTGAGGATCGGTGAATATGGTGAAACGTTGAGTTCCAACTTGTGAACATTTAACTGTTTAATTAAAATGGCCCTTCTCTTTTTGTTTATCTTTACTGACCCTTTAGTTAAGATTCATAAATATATTTCCTCTATTCGATAGTGTCACCCAGTCCAGGCTCTCGACCCCTGTACTCTATCCCCCCTCGACCATCCCATGCTACTTCACTCCTGATGAAAGGTTTCGGCCCGAAACGTCGTCACTACCTCCTCCCATAGATGCTGTCTGGCCTGCTGAGTTCTGCCAGCATTTTGTGTTTTTATTTATCTCCAGCATCTGCAGATTCACTCATGTTGATATTTAAGATACATTGGGTTATTTTCTGATGCAAGTCAAGTCACTTTTTATTGTCATTTCGACCATAACTGCTGGTACAGTACACAATAAAAACGAGACAACGTTTTCAGGACCATGGTGCTGCATGAAACAATACAAAAACTACACTGAACTACGTAAAAAAACACAAAAACTACACTAGACTACAGACCTCCCCAGGACTGCGTAAAGTGCACAAAACAGTGCCGGCATTACAATAAATAATAAACAGGACCATAGGCACAGTAGAGGGCAGTAGGTTGGTGTCAGTCCAGGCTCTGGGTATTGAAGAGTCTGATGGATTGGGGGAATAAACTGTTACACAGTCTGGTCGTGAGAGCCCGAATGCTTCGGAGCCTTTTCCCAGACGGCAGGGGGGAGAAGAGATTGTATGAGGGGTGTGTGGGGTCCTTCACAATGCTGTTTGCTGTGCGGAAGCAGCGTGTCGTGTAAATGTCTGTAATGGTGGGAAGAGAGACGCTGATGATCCTCTCAGCTGACCTCACTATCTGCTGATCCGAGATGGTGCAATTTCTGAACCAGGCAGTGATGCAGCTGCTCAGGATGCTCTCAATGCAACCCTGTAGAATGTGATGAGGATTGGGGGGAGTGGGAGATGGACTTTCCTCAGCCTTCGCAGAAATTAGAGTCGCTGCTGGGCTTTCTTTGCTATGGAGCTAGTGTTGAGGGACCAGGTGAGATTCTCCGCCAGGTGAACACCAAGAAATTTGGTGCTCTTAACGATCTCTACCGAGAAGCTGTCGATGTTCAGCAGGGAGTGGTTGCTCCGTGCCCAACTGAAGTCAACAACTATTTTGTTTTGTTCACATTCAGAGACAGGTTGTTGGCTCCGCACCAGTCCGTTAGCCGCTGCACCTCCTCTAAGTAAGCTGACTTGTCATTCTTGCTGATGAGACCCACCATGGTCGTGTCATCGGTGAACTTGATGATGTGGTTCGAGCTGTGTGTTGCAGTACAGTCGTGGGTCAGCAGAGTGAACAGCAGTGGACTGAGCACGCAACCCTGGGGAGCCCCGTGCTCAGTGTGATGGTGTTGGAGATGCTGCTCCCGATCCGGACTGACTGAGGTCTCCCAGTCAGGAAGTCTAGGATCCAGTTGCAGAGGGAAGTGTTCCGGCCCAGTAGGCTCAGCTTTCCAGTCAGTTTCTGAGTGATGATTGTGTTGAATGCTGAACTGAAGTCTATGAACAGCATCCGAACGTACGTGTCTTTTTTGTGCAGGTGGGTTAGGGCCAGGTGGAGGGTGGTGGCAATGGCATCGTCTGTTGAGCGGTTGGGACGGTACGTGAACTGCAGGGGTCCAGTGAGGGGGGCAGCAGGGTCTTGATGTGCCTCATAGTGAGCTCAGCTCAGGGTATTCACAAACAAAGGAGATGCTGCACACGTGTTCAAGGCCACGAGAAAACACCTCATTAGAACCAGCACAAATGCAATACAGACAGAAAAATCAAAAGTCTGCAGTAGCTGCAGTACAGAATCACAATAGTTCTTGTCATTCACTGAGCCGATCTCCGCAATGTCAGAAGGGCGTCACAGATCCAACAATTTTTCTCACAGATCCCCATCCCTAGTCCCCATCCCCTCGTCCCGATCTTTTCTAAATCTCAGCACTAACAAAAAATGTTGAAATAAACATGCGGAGAATTTAACAGCGGCCGCATATTAAATAGAGGGAATTTTACGGGAGCTGGGGAGAGGGGGTGGTGGCTGGTGGGGAAAATGCCACTAATAACATATTTGGTGAAATCCTGGAGCTGTGACTGTTTTGTGAGATTCCTCCTCGCTCGACCCGTTGTCCAGGCATACCCTGCTGTAACCTCCCTCCATTTCCCAGATCCTCACTCTCTCCCCAGCACTCGTTGTTTGAGCCGAGAAAGTAAAAATCTTAGATCTTTTAGAAGTGGCGGGTCGCTTGCCGAAGTGGGCCGTAAGGTCGGTCAGGACAAATCGAGCATTCGCACAATAAAGCAGAAGGAAGCTGAAATTTTCCGTTCTGCATATTGTTTAGCTCAGAATGACAGACCACACTCTGATCACTTTGGCTTATTGGAACTTTAAAAGCAATGGCATTGACATTGGAATGGGACTGCATTCCCACACTGGTGCTATAGAGATAATTCATCACAGAGCCATTAATATGAAACAGAAAATTTGCCAGCATATCAAGCAGATAAATGGGAAATTGTCTGTTCTGATTCATGAATCAACAAGCCTGCGCATTGAGACCGCACTAATAGTTTATCTGAAATGTGAAAGTGATAAGGAAGGTGATCCCCATTTTATGTTTTTAGATCTAATTGATCTGCCTGATCAGAAAGCTGCAACTATTGAACTGTCTCAATAACCATGGGTTTGATGACTCTTACTTGAAACAGAACCTTGTAGCATTTGCTAGTGATGGGGCGAGTGTAATTCTTGTGTCAAATCTGGTGTCGCTACAATTCTTAAGGAACATTACCCTCAGCTGCTTCATCAAGGACCTTCTGTCCATCGTAAGGTCAGAGGTCGGGATGGTCACTGATGACGACACAATGTTCAGCACCATCTGCCACCCCTCGGGTAATGAAACAGCCCACAACACAAATGCAGCAAGACCTGGACAATATCCAGGCCTGGGATGATAGGTGGCAAGTGACAATCACACCACACAGTGTCAGGCAGTGATGTCTGAGGAAGGAATCTGTGGGAATCATGAGAATTGGGAACATTGCTAAATATTCAAACTAGCTGCCTTACCATTTGGGAAATTACAGTGGTTAGGCCAAGGGAGAAGGTGACTGAGAGGTGACGATATGACAGTCAGGTCAGTGATTAGACTGTGGACGTGTTCAGTCAGCAAGGTGAAGCTCACTGGATCAAAGGTAAACAGGTGGATGTTGGATCGCAGACCACGGCAGGAGAGTTTATCATCAGATAAGGAGAGTCACGGCAGGAAAACAGGGTCAGAAATGAAGACAATGAATTACAGAGAGCATTGGGAAATGACTGTAAGTCAGATCGAGAGAGACCACATAGAAATAATCAAAGGTCAAATATTACAGAGAAATGTAGGCTTCTGATGATATTTTGTGAAATTCACACGTCACCATTGTATAACAGGAACCCGTAAGATCATTGACTCAGTGGAGTATCTCTGAGATCACACTCGAAGTGTTCCCCGATGTTCACTGTAACAGGGTCTGAATAAACTGACTTGTTCCCGAAACTCACCACTGCTGTCTGGCAGGTTCTTTCTGTGCTGTTCCATCTGAACCGTGTTTAAGTGGGAGACGGGTCCCCACACCCACAACCCAACCCCCAGTCCCTCTGTCCCTCGAGCTGCTGTTGTGGACGCTGCCTGATGAAGACTGTCAGACTCAGCGACGTGGAGATTGCAGAGCAACACACTCAAAATACTGGAGGAACTCAGGGGGTCAGGCAGCAGCTGTGGAGAGGATAACGGTCGTCGTTTCAGACCCAGACCCTTCAACGCTGTTTATTCCTCTCCATATGCTGCCTGACCGGCTGAGTTCCTCCAGGATATTGTGTGTGTTGCTCTGGAATTCCAGCATCTGCAAAATCTCCTGCGTTTGTGAGTGGAGATTCCAGCCCAGTGCCCCTGCTCTCTGGGGCTGACGGGGTTCAGAAGACAGGCAGGGGGAAATCATTTCCACACGTGGGCCCTGTTCAGAACAAGTGAGACCGGACCTATGGAGCCGGGATGTATATGGTGAAGTCAAGAGGGAAATGGAAATCAGGAGATGAATGTTTTCCACACGGTGACGTACAATGTCCAGTCCTGTGGTGATTCCTGCAGACACATCTTTGTCGTCGCCACAGCATCAGTCTCCTCACAGCAGATTCCCTCCACTTCCCGTGTCCCATACCATTAACTGATTCAATAGTTGCTATAAATTTACATTAACCACCGTTTTTACACCTCAGTCTGACTATCTTCAGTCCTCAAGGTGAACAAAATGAGCTTTTGAGGAACACCAAGGGTCAGGCAGCATCTGTGGAGAGAAATGGACAATCGACATTTCCGGTCGAGATCCTTCACCTGGACTGTCTCAACCCAGAATATCTCCTTTTTTTCTCCACAAATGCTGTCTGACCGCTGAGTTCCTTCCAGACTATAGACAATAGACAGTGGGAGCAGGAGTATGCCATTCGGCCCTTCCAGCCAGCACCGCCATTCACTGTGATCATGGCTGATCATACACAATCAGTACCCCATTCCTGCCCTCTCCCCATATCCCTTGACCCCGCTATCTATAAGAGCTCTATCTAACTCTCTCTTGAATGCATCCAGAGACTTGGCCTGCACTGCCTTCTGGGGCAGAGCATTCCACATATCCACCACTCTCTGGGTGAAAAAGTTTTTCCGCATCTCTGTTCTAAATGGCCTACCCCTTATTCTTAAACTGTGGCCTCTAGTTCTGGACTCACCCATCAGCGGGAACATGCTTCCTGCCTCTAGCGTGTCCAATCCCTTAAAAATCTTATATGTTTCAATCAGATCCCCTCTCATCCTTCGAAATTCCAGTGTAGACAAGCCCAGTCGCTCCAATCTTTCAACATATGACAGTCCCGCCATCCCGGGAATTAACCTTGTGAACCTACGCTGCACTCCCTCAATAGCAAGAATCTCGTGCATTTACAGTCCCTTGTGCCCCTCTTTTCAGGACTTGCCCCTTCAGTTCTGCCGTAGACTGAACCAAGCTCTTCTCTCCGGCTTTATCTATGTTAGACTTGTTTAATGTGTTTCTCATCGCTGCTGTGAGAATGAACACGATTCCTGCTCACTGAAAAGGAACGTTCATTCCCCAGACTGCAGCGCCCCTGGTGGACAGCCGCGGTATTGCAGCGCCCCGGTGGACAATCCCGGGACCGCAGCGCCCCTGGTGGACAGTCCCGGTACCGCAGCGCCCCTGGTGGACAGTCCCGGTACCGCAGGCTTCGGCAGCTCCCCGGAAGTGAAAGGACCCTGAACCCGGAAGTACCGGGAGTTAACATGGCTTCCAAAGGACAGGTCGAGAGTTTAACCGAGGAGGTAACTTGTCCCATCTGCCTGGATTTCTTCACCGATCCGGTCATACTGGAGTGTGGACACAACTACTGCCGCTCCTGTATCACTCGGTGTTGGGAGAGGAAGGAGAGAAACTCCTGCCCGGAATGTAGAGAGGAGTTTGCAGACCGCACCCTCAAGGTCAATCGGGCCTTGGCAAATCTGTCTGAGAAAGCTCGAAAACTAAACCTGAATCTCAAAGGGAAGGAAAGTAAACTTCACTGCGAGAAACATGAGGAAGAACTGAAGCTGTTTTGTGAGACGGACAAGACACTGATCTGCCTGATCTGTAGAGATGCGCGGGAACACAAGTCTCACAACTTCATGCCGATTAACGAAGCCGCTGAAATCTACAAGGTAAAACTAACCAGGTTTTGATCAGCTGTTTACTTGGTTGCATATTTTGGTCTAATGTCTTCACTCTCTGATTCCCAGGGTCGGGTTAAATCTTCCTTAGACTCTCTCACTAAAAAGAAATCGGACTTCGAGGAGATGGAGCAACAACAGAAAGAGAAGATTTCTGGAGTTCGGGTGAGGCTCCTGAGCAGAATTTACCAATTCGATGTGAAGTTTTGTTCCCTTTAATGCAGAATAGCGGAATATCGCAGCTCCAGTAACCTGGGATTGATCCTGACCCCTGGAGCCGTCTGCGTGGAGTTTGCATGTTCTCCCCGTATCCAGTACCTTCCTTTAGCCCACATTGCCTGGTTGAACGGTAAATTGGCCACTGTAATTAAACTTGTGAAGTTGGGTGTCTGTGAATCAGGTTGGAGTTAGTGGGTCAGAGACGGAATGTATGTTTCTGGGAGACGTGGGGGAATGTGATGGAGGGGATTGATCTGAGAACCAGCATAGACTTCAGTGGGCTGAATGGTTACCTGCCATGTCAGAAGGAAATACAACACTAATCTGTTATAGTAAACTGGCCTCTCCTTTCATTGACAGGAACAGTCACACAGATTTCAGTCCCACATCACATCCCATTTTGCTGAACTGCGCCGGGTTCTCACCGAGAAAGAGCAGCGCGCACTCCGAGATCTCAGGGAAGAGGAGGAGAGGATTCTGAATCCAATGGAAAAAAATCTTCGAGAGATTCAAGAGAATTTAAATTCTATCCAGGAGGAAATCTCGAAGTTACAGGAACGGATGGGTCAACACGAAAATATCATGTTCCTCATGGTGAGAGATTTCAGTTTGGTTCTGTGAATGTGCAGAGTCACAAAATGATGCATTTTATCACAAATACTGTAGTTGGAAACTGATTTCCACCATGTGGAACTGTTCAGAATTGTCATCGTCCCAAACCGGCCTCCCACAACATCTGTACATCACAGGACAGTCTGCAACCTTCTCAGGAATGAGTTACTCTGATCAGAGGCTGTGATTCCCACGTATAATATCCCCGATACTCAGAGTAACGCCCAGTTACAGTCACAGGCTGTGAGTGTGTTCTGATATTCTCTTCACCACGTTTCTTGTGGGATTTATTAACAACCATCTGGTGTTTTATCTTTGACTTTTGGTCTCACAGAAGCAGAAATATTTTCTCCACTCCCACCCCATCAAATCCATTCGGAATGTCAAATTCCTCCATCTGATCCTCCCTGACATCGTATCCGGATAACAATACACAACCTGTCCAGGCTCTCCTGTACGTTCTATCCTCTCAGTTATGGTATAAATCTCATAAACACTCCTTGTACTTTCTCCCGTGGTTCTGTGTCCCTCTTTCTCCATTTGTTTCAGTGGGAGAGAGTTAAGTGGGAATTTTCAGCAGCTTGTAATAACTTGTCTCAGATTCCTGCTGTTCGGATGCCGACAGTCAGTCTCAGTCAATTGAGATCTGTGTTTTATTTATTACAGGAGGAAGCTCGTCAGAAGAGGAGGTAGGACATGGTCTTTACTGAAACTCTGTATGGATGTGTAAAATAGTTCAAATATCACTGATGTTCAGTTTATAACTAGATGTATAATATTTACAGGATTAGTGATGAAGAACAGACATTGTCAGTGACAGATGGTGCCCTGTTGGCTGAAAAATTCTATCACCCCTATTTGTTCGACACAGCATTGGGAGAAGCGTTGGACAGCATTAAACGAGGTAAAACATACAGATTCATTCCGGCACTAATCACACCTGCCGGGAGGCATCAATGCCACATGGTCAGCTGGAGATGTCAGGCCCTTGAACACACCAAACCAGGGACAAATACAAACAATTCACTGGTCGAATCACTGCATCCTGATCCCATTTGCACTGGACAAACAAGCCAATGCACGAGTTTGAATCCTGACGTGGTAGCTCTGGAATTAATATTCCATTAATGACATTAAAGGGGATAAAATCTGGTATCACTGTGGTGACAGGGATTGTCAGAATAATACACCAGTCCTTCGTGCCCCTTCCCCTGTCTGACCTGTCCGTGACCGCAGTCTGATTGACTCAGCTCTGCCCCCTGCTGGACTCGCCAGTCTCACTGTTGTCATCAAACCACCACATTGAAGCATCGTCAGACTGAACCCGGACACACCAATCAGCATTAACACTGGTGGACACAGCATAACCGGTCTGGCAAATCTCCCTCACACACATTCACAAGAAGGTTCAGCAGATTGTAGTCAGAGCCTCAACATTGCACATTGTTAGTCCCCTCGGTAACCTGGAAACTATTCTCTTCAGACACAGTGAATGGTTTCTATTTGAACAATTCACACACGTGTCACACATTGTCAACACACACTGGACATGTGAAGACACACTGTAACATACAAATAGTTCAATGTGCACGCTCACCTTCATTGTGTACACACACTCACTGATATTTGCCACAACCAACACACACACAAACACAATGACACATATGCAAATGCACCATCAGAGTGGGACACATTGTCAGAGACACAGACAAATTTCCGTGTGTTTGTCCCATATCCTTCTAACCATTGCCTATTGTTGTACCTGTCTAAATTGATTTTATAATATTTTAATTTTATCTCTTTCTACGGCTTCCTTTGGCAGCAAATTCCACACGTACCCACTTCCCTCACCGTGAGGAAGTTGCCCTGCAGATCCCTTGAAAAACTTTTCCCCTCTCACCTTCAATCTCTGCCCTCTAGTTCTGGACTCCCCTGGAGTTCCCTGGTGTGACCTTCCAGCCCTTCTTACGGCAGCACCTGAGCCACCCTCCAGTCTTCCAGCAGCTCACCTGTGGGGAAATGTGAAGCAAATATATCTGCCAGAGTCTCTGCAAATTCACCCTCTGTCCTAATGTGGGGAGAGGGTTTGTGGGAAAGGAGACCTTTATCACCCATATTCATCCCCCTTCACCTTCTGTTTCCATCTACACACACAGTTCACCACAGGCTTTCCACCCCTCCCCATCTGGTCCTGGTTCCATCTGCCATTCATCTCTCCCCTAATGGTTCCCATTGTCATAAACAGAAAAAAGTCTGCAGATGCTGGAAATCCAAATCACCACACACAAAATGCTGGAGGAACTCAGCAGGTCAGGCAGCATCTATTGGAATGAATAAACAGTTGATGTTTTGGGCTGTGATCCTTTTTCAGGACTAAAATTGAAGGGGGGAGATGCCAGAATAAAAAGGTGGGGAGAGGGGAGAGAGGCTAGCTGGAAGGTGATAGGTGAAGCCAGGGGGTGGGAAAGCTGAAGGGCTGGAGAGGAAAGAATCTTATCAGAGAGGAGAGGGAACCCGGGGAGTAGTGGTAGGGAGGTGGGAAGACATTATATGCCAGAGTGGGGAATAGAAGAAGAGGGGAGGGGTGAGAAAAATTTTACCTGAAGAAGAAATCAATATTCATGCCATCAGGTCAGAGGCTACCCAGGCAGAATACAAGGTGTTCTCCTCCATCCTGAGGATGGCCTCATCTTGGCGCAAGAGGCGGCCATGGACCGACATTTTGGAATGGGAATTAAAATGTTTGGTCACTGGGAAGTTCCCCTTTGGGCGGATAGAGTGGAACCTCCTTTACCGATCATATTCCAGCACAGGTTGGCCTTTGAGCTCCTGTTTTTCACCCTCCCACAGCTGTCTCCCACCTTCCCTGCAACCCCGCTCCGACTAGCGATCAAAACTTTCATTGTGTTGGTCTCCACCTGTCATTCATTTCCCAGTGACTCCCAACTCCACAGTCCACACTCCCCACCCTTCCACTACCTCGAGCAACCTGCCTGACATCTTTCACCAATCTTCAGTCCACAGTCACTTCAGACTCCTGTCTCATCACTCCCCTTCTCCTCTGCTCAATCTAACCCCTCATAACCTTATATATTTCAGTCAGATCACCTCCCAGTCCATTTACCTGCATTTGGCCCGTATCCTTCTAAACCTCCCCGTCATCATTTCTCAGTCCCAGGCCTCAACGCCTCTTCTATGCCAGTTCCACAGGGCCCTCAATTCCCCCGTGTTACAGAAGATGATCAACCTCATTTTCTACCACATTACAGAAGCAAATGTGCTTCAGGTCCTAAAATGCAGAAAGGGAGACAAATCCCCAGGTCCTGATCAAGTGTATCCCAGGACATTGTGGAAAGCTCAGGAGGAGAGTGTGGAGCCCATTTTGGAGACGTGTGTCATTGATAACTATGGGTGAGGGGCTAGAAGACTGGAGGGAGACTAATGTTGAACATTTATTGAAGATTGACTGTAGGGAAAAGTCTGGGAAGTACAGACTGGTGAGCCTAATGTCAGTGGAGGGTACATTAATGGCGGGGATTCTGAGAGACAGGATCTACATTCATTTGGAAAGGTGAGGACTAATCAGGGATACCCAGCTTGGATTTCTGTATGGACGTTACGGTAGCATAGTGGTTAACACAACGCTTTACAGTATCAGCGACCCGGGTTCATGTCCCGTCACTGGCTGTAAGGAGTTTGTACGTTCTCCCCGTGACCGTGTGGATTTCCTCTGGGTTCTCCGGTTTCACAGTTCAAACCCGTACCGGATGGCAGGTTAATTGGTCATTGTAACTTGTCCCATGGCCAGGCTCGGATTAAATCAGGGGTTGCTGGGTGGTGGGGGTTATTGTAACTTGTCTCATGGTCAGGCTGAGATTAAATCAGGGGTTGCTGGGTGGTGGGGGTCATTGTAACTTGTCCCATGGTCAGGCTCGGATTAAATCAGGGGTTGCTGGGTGGTGAGGGTCATTGTAACTTGTCCCATGGTCAGGCTCGGATTAAATCAGGGGTTGCTGGGTGGTGAGGGTCATTGTAACTTGTCCCATGGTCAGGCTCGGATTAAATCAGGGGTTGCTGGGTGGTGGGGGTCAATGTAACTTGTCCCATGGTCAGGCTCGGATTAAATCAGGGATTGCTGGGTGGTGGGGGTCATTGTAACTTGTCCCATGGTCAGGCTCGGATTAAATCAGGGATTGCTGGGTGGTGGGGGTCATTGTAACTTGTCCCATGGTCAGGCTCGGATTAAATCAGGGGTTGCTGGGTGGTGGGGGTCATTGTAACTTGTCCCATGGTCAGGCTCGGATTAAATCAGGGTTTGCTGGGTGGTGGGGGTCATTGTAACTTGTCCCATGGTCAGGCTCGGATTAAATCAGGGGTTGCTGTGTGGTGGGGGTCATTGTAACTTGTCCCATGGTCAGGCTCGGATTAAATCAGGGGTTGCTGTGTGGTGGGGGTCATTGTAACTTGTCCCATGGTCAGGCTCGGATTAAATCGGGTTGCTGGGTGGTGGGGGTCGAAGGGCTGGAAGGGCCTATTCCGTGCTGTATCTCAATAAATAAATTACAGCTGATGGAAGTGCAGTAGTCATCGTCTCCATGGAGTTTAGGGAGGGATTTGACAAGGCAGCAGAGAGTTAGATCACATGGGATACAGTACGATCTGGAATAGGATACAGAGTTGTCTGGGTGGAGTCCTGTGACCAGTGGTTGTGCTGCAGAGATCGGTGCTGGGTCCACTGTTTTTCATCATTCATATGAACGATTAAGAGAGAATGTAGGTGACGTGTTTAGTAGGTTTGTGAAGGACTCTATAATTGGTGGTTTCATGGACAGTGAAGAGGTTATTTATTTATTTAGAGACAGTGTGAAACAGGCCTTCCCAGACCAACGACCCGCTCCACCCAGCACCCCAACTATTTAAAACCAGCCTAATCACGGGGCAATGTACAATGACCATTTAACCTACAAACCGTTATGTCTTTGTACGAGCGTCACAGAGTGATAGAAACTAACAGCACAGGCCCTTCAGCCCACCTGGTCTATACCGAAGCATTTAAACTACCTGCTCCCATCGACCTGCACCAGGACCATGACTCTCTAATTCTCTGCTTCTCCCCCCAGTCTCTGTCACCCTGGATGTGGAAACGGCGCATCCGGCACTCGAGGTGTCTGAGGATAGGAAGAGTGTGAGACGGACCGGGACCTGGAGGAATCTCCCTGACACCGGGAAGAGGTTCACAATCCGGCTTTGTGTGCTGGGATCGGAGGGATTCACATCAGGGACACATTACTGGGAGGTGGAGGTGATGGGGAATGGGGGCTGGTGTCTGGGAGTCGCCGCAGAGTCTGTGGAGAGGAAGGGAGAACTCAGAAAGAGTCCGGAGAACGGTTTCTGGATCATCGAGCGTATTAATGACAAGATGCGGGTCTACACCTCCCCTGGGTTCCGT
The DNA here is from genome assembly GCF_048418815.1 of Hemitrygon akajei. NCBI lineage: Eukaryota > Metazoa > Chordata > Chondrichthyes > Myliobatiformes > Dasyatidae > Hemitrygon > Hemitrygon akajei. The sequence continues at coordinate 199,541,303 of NC_133125.1, forward strand.
CACCCGGCCGGTCCCATCCCCAGGAGGGTGGGAGTTTATCTCAGTTATGAGTCCGGGATAATTTCATTTTACAATGTGGAGACCAAGTCCCATCTCCACACCTTCAGTGGGAATGAATTTACGGAGAAACTTTATCCTTTATTGGAGACTTGGGATATAAACAAGTGGCTGAGAATCAGCTCCGGATCCGCTCCGGGTCTGTAAACGGGTCAGGTCCGGGACCAGAGTCAGGAGTAAGTCAGTGTAAATATAAATGTGCGGAGAGTGAAATAAACACGATGTGAGAAATATCGATCCATTAATTTTAACCCGTTCACCGCATCCGTCAACGGAACAGAAACACTGCGGATTCAGCAGCAGCCGCGGGCAGTGGGTCCTGAGCTCCCCGGCTCCCCCGGGTACTAAGGTCCACCGGGACTGACAGGGTAACTGGGGCAAGTGATGGTGCTGCTGACTGGGAGAGGGAGGTCAGGGTGAATCTTGGTAAGACACAAAGCGCCTGGGTCTCCCAGCGTGTCAGGTAACATCTGTGTAGGCAAATGGCTAGGTGATGGGTGGATCCAGGTAGATGAGGGAGGGGTGGAGTGTGGAAGTGAGTCAGATACTGGGAGGTGTCAGTGTCAGGGACAAAGGGCTGAAGATTTTGGAATCTGACAGGAGGGGAAAGTGGAGCCTGGAGTAAAGGGAGGGAGGTGGGGAGGAGTGTGTGGGTGGTGGGCAGATGGAGAGGGTGGGGAGGAGTGTGTGGGGGATGGGCAGATGGAGAGGGTAGGGAGGAGTGTGTGGAGGGATGGGAAGATGGAGAGGGTGGGGAGGAGTGTGTGGGGTGATGGACAGCTGGAGAGGGTGGGGAGGAGTGTGTAGGTGATGGGAAGATGGAGAGAGTGGGGAGGAGTGTGTGGGGGGATGGACAGATGGAGAGGGTGGGGAGGAGTGTGTCGGGTGATGGACAGATGCAGAGGGTAGGGAGGAGTGTGTGGGTGGTTGGCAGATGGAGAGTGTGGTTGGGGTGATGGACAGATGGAGAGTGTGGGGAGTAGTCTGTGGGGTGATGGACAGATGGAGAGGGTGGGGAGGAGTGTGTGGGTGATGGACAGATGGAGAGGGTGGGGAGGAGTGTGTGGGTGATGGACAGATGGAGATAGTGGGGAGGAGTGTGTGGATGATGGGCAGATAGAGAAGCTGGGGAGGAGTGTGGGTGACGGGAAGATGGAGAGGGTGGGGAGGAGTGTGTGGGGGATGGACAGATGGAGAGGGTGGGGAGGAGTGTGTGGGGGGATGGGCAGATGGAGAGGGTGGGGAGGAGTGTGTGGGGGATGGACAGATGGAGAGGGTGGGGAGGAGTGTGTGGGGGGATGGGCAGATAGAGAGGGTGGGGAGGAGTGTGTGGGTGATGGACAGATGGAGAGGGTGGGGAGGAGTGTGTGGGTGATGGGCAGATGGAGAGGGTGGCGTGTGGGGCATGGGAAGATGGAGAGGGTGGGGAGGAGTGTGTGGGTGATGGACAGATAGAGAGGCTGGGGAGGAGTGTGGGTGACGGGAAGATGGAGAGGGTGGGGAGGAGTGTGTGTGATGGGCAGATGGAGAGGGTGGCGTGTGGGGCATGGGAAGATGGAGAGGGTGGGGAGGAGTGTGTGGGGGATGGACAGATGGAGAGGGTGGGGAGGAGTGTGTGGGGTGATGGACAGATGGAGAGGGTGGGGAGGAGTGTGTGGGTGATGGGAAGATGGAGAGTGTGGGGAGGAGTGTGTGGGGTATGGACAGATGGAGAGGGTGGGGAGTGTGTGGGTGATGGGAAGATGCAGAGGGTGGGGAGGAGTGTGTGGGTGATGGGAAGATGCAGAGGGTGGGGAGGAGTGTGTGGGTGATGGACAGATGGAGAGGGTGGGGAGGAGTGTGTGGGGTGATGGACAGATGGAGAGAGTGGGGAGGAGTGTGTGGGTGATGGGAAGATGGAGAGTGTGGGGAGGAGTGTGTGGGTGATGGACAGATAGAGAGGCTGGGGAGGAGTGTGGGTGACGGGAAGATGGAGAGGGTGGGGAGGAGTGTGTGGGGGATGGACAGATGGAGAGGGTGGGGAGGAGTGTGTGGGGTGATGGACAGATGGAGAGGGTGGGGAGGAGTGTGTGGGGTGATGGACAGATGGAGAGTGTGGGGAGGAGTGTGTGGGGGATGGACAGATGGAGAGGGTGGGGAGGAGTGTGTGGGGGATGGACAGATGGAGAGGGTGGGGAGGAGTGTGTGGGGTGATGGACAGATGGAGAGAGTGGCGTGTGGGGCATGGGAAGATGGAGAGGGTGGGGAGGAGTGTGTGGGTGATGGACAGATAGAGAGGCTGGGGAGGAGTGTGGGTGACGGGAAGATGGAGAGGGTGGGGAGGAGTGTGTGGGGGATGGACAGATGGAGAGGGTGGGGAGGAGTGTGTGGGGTATGGACAGATGGAGAGGGTGGGGAGGAGTGTGTGGGTGATGGGCAGATGGAGAGGGTGGCGTGTGGGGCATGGGAAGATGGAGAGGCTGGGGAGGAGTGTGGGGGTGACGGGAAGATGGAGAGGGTGGGGAGGAGTGTGTGGGGGATGGACAGATGGAGAGGGTGGGGAGGAGTGTGTGGGGTATGGACAGATGGAGAGGGTGGGGAGGAGTGTGTGGGGTGATGGACAGATGGAGAGAGTGGGGAGGAGTGTGTGGGTGATGGGAAGATGGAGAGTGTGGGGAGGAGTGTGTGGGTGGTGGGCAGATGGAGAGTGTGGTTGGGGTGATGGACAGATGGAGAGGGTGGGGAGGAGTTTGTGTGGGATGGGAAGATGGAGAGTGTGGGGGATGGGCAGATGGAGAAGGTGGGGAGGAGTGTGTGGTGTGATGGAAAGATGGAGAGAGTGGGGTATGGGAAGATGGAGAGGGTGAGGAGGAGTGTGTGGGGGGGATGGACAGATGGAGAGGGTGGGGAGGAGTGTGTGGGCGATGGACAGATGGAGAGGGTGGGGAGGAGTGTGTGGGTGATGGACAGATGGAGAAGTTGGGGAGGAGTGTGTGGGTGATGGACAGATGGAGAAGGTGGGGAGGAGTGTGTGGGTGATGGACAGATGGAGAGGGTGGGGAGGAGTGTGTGGAGGATGGGAAGATGGAGAGGGTGGGGAGGAGTGTGTGGGTGGAGGGAAGATGGAGAGGGTGGGGAGGAGTGTGTGGATGGTGGGCAGATGGAGAGGGTGGGGAGGAGTGTGTGGGGGGATGGACAAATGGACAGGGTGGGGAGGAGTGTGTGGGGTGATGGACAGATGGAGAGGGTGGGGAGGAGTGTGTGGGTCGTGGGAAGATGGAGTGGGTAGGGAGGAGTGTGTGGGTGATGGGAAGAATGGGAGGGTGGGGAGGAGTGTGTGGGTGATGGACAGATGGAGAGGGTGGGGAGGAGTGTGTGGGGTGATGGACAGCTGGAGAGGGTGGCGAGGAGTGTGTGGGGGATGGACAGATGGAGAGGGTGGGGAGGAGTGTGTGGGTGATGGGAAGATGGAGAGAGTGGGGAGGAGTGTGTGGGTGATGGACAGATGGAGAGGGTGGGGAGGAGTGTGTGGGGGATGGACAGATGGAGAGGGTGGGGAGGAGTGTGTCGGGTGATGGACAGATGGAGAGGGTGGGGAGGAGTGTGTGGGTGATGGGAAGATGGAGAGAGTGGGGAGGAGTGTGTGGGTGATGGACAGATGGAGAGGGTGGGGAGGAGTGTGTGGGTGGTTGGCAGATGGAGAGTGTGGTTGGGGTGATGGACAGATGGAGAGTGTGGGGAGGTGTGTGTGGGGTGATGGACAGATGGAGAGGGTGGGGAGGAGTGTGTGGGGGATGGACAGATGGAGAGAGTGGGGAGGAGTGTGTGGGGTATGGACAGATGGAGAGGGTGGGGAGGAGTGTGTGGGGTGATGGACAGATGGAGAGAGTGGGGAGGAGTGTGTGGGTGATGGGAAGATGGAGAGTGTGGGGAGGAGTGTGTGGGTGGTGGGCAGATGGAGAGTGTGGTTGGGGTGATGGACAGATGGAGAGGGTGGGGAGGAGTTTGTGTGGGATGGGAAGATGGAGAGTGTGGGGGATGGGCAGATGGAGAGGGTGGGGAGGAGTGTGTGGTGTGATGGAAAGATGGAGAGAGTGGGGTATGGGAAGATGGAGAGGGTGAGGAGGAGTGTGTGGGGGGGATGGACAGATGGAGAGGGTGGGGAGGAGTGTGTGGGCGATGGACAGATGGAGAGGGTGGGGAGGAGTGTGTGGGTGATGGACAGATGGAGAAGTTGGGGAGGAGTGTGTGGGTGATGGACAGATGGAGAAGGTGGGGAGGAGTGTGTGGGTGATGGACAGATGGAGAGGGTGGGGAGGAGTGTGTGGAGGATGGGAAGATGGAGAGGGTGGGGAGGAGTGTGTGGGTGGAGGGAAGATGGAGAGGGTGGGGAGGAGTGTGTGGATGGTGGGCAGATGGAGAGGGTGGGGAGGAGTGTGTGGGGGGATGGACAAATGGACAGGGTGGGGAGGAGTGTGTGGGGTGATGGACAGATGGAGAGGGTGGGGAGGAGTGTGTGGGTCGTGGGAAGATGGAGTGGGTAGGGAGGAGTGTGTGGGTGATGGGAAGAATGGGAGGGTGGGGAGGAGTGTGTGGGTGATGGACAGATGGAGAGGGTGGGGAGGAGTGTGTGGGGTGATGGACAGCTGGAGAGGGTGGCGAGGAGTGTGTGGGGGATGGACAGATGGAGAGGGTGGGGAGGAGTGTGTGGGTGATGGGAAGATGGAGAGAGTGGGGAGGAGTGTGTGGGTGATGGACAGATGGAGAGGGTGGGGAGGAGTGTGTGGGGGATGGACAGATGGAGAGGGTGGGGAGGAGTGTGTCGGGTGATGGACAGATGCAGAGGGTGGGGAGGAGTGTGTGGGTGGTTGGCAGATGGAGAGTGTGGTTGGGGTGATGGACAGATGGAGAGTGTGGGGAGGTGTGTGTGGGGTGATGGACAGATGGAGAGGGTGGGGAGGAGTGTGTGGGGGATGGACAGATGGAGAGAGTGGGGAGGAGTGTGTGGGGTATGGACAGATGGAGAGGGTGGGGAGGAGTGTGTGGGGTGATGGACAGATGGAGAGAGTGGGGAGGAGTGTGTGGGTGATGGGAAGATGGAGAGTGTGGGGAGGAGTGTGTGTGGGATGGGAAGATGGAGAGTGTGGGGGATGGGCAGATGGAGAGGGTGGGGAGGAGTGTGTGGTGTGATGGAAAGATGGAGAGAGTGGGGTATGGGAAGATGGAGAGGGTGAGGAGGAGTGTGTGGGGGGGATGGACAGATGGAGAGGGTGGGGAGGAGTGTGTGGGCGATGGACAGATGGAGAGGGTGGGGAGGAGTGTGTGGGTGATGGACAGATGGAGAGGGTGGGGAGGAGTGTGTGGGGGATGGACAGATGGAGAGGGTGGGGAGGAGTGTGTCGGGTGATGGACAGATGCAGAGGGTGGGGAGGAGTGTGTGGGTGGTTGGCAGATGGAGAGTGTGGTTGGGGTGATGGACAGATGGAGAGTGTGGGGAGGTGTGTGTGGGGTGATGGACAGATGGAGAGGGTGGGGAGGAGTGTGTGGGGGATGGACAGATGGAGAGAGTGGGGAGGAGTGTGTGGGTGATGGGAAGATGGAGAGTGTGGGGAGGAGTGTGTGTGGGATGGGAAGATGGAGAGTGTGGGGGATGGGCAGATGGAGAGGGTGGGGAGGAGTGTGTGGTGTGATGGAAAGATGGAGAGAGTGGGGTATGGGAAGATGGAGAGGGTGAGGAGGAGTGTGTGGGGGGGATGGACAGATGGAGAGGGTGGGGAGGAGTGTGTGGGCGATGGACAGATGGAGAGAGTGGGGAGGAGTGTGTGGGTGATGGGAAGATGGAGAGTGTGGGGAGGAGTTTGTGTGGGATGGGAAGATGGAGAGTGTGGGGGATGGGCAGATGGAGAGGGTGGGGAGGAGTGTGTGGTGTGATGGAAAGATGGAGAGAGTGGGGTATGGGAAGATGGAGAGGGTGAGGAGGAGTGTGTGGGGGGGATGGACAGATGGAGAGGGTGGGGAGGAGTGTGTGGGCGATGGACAGATGGAGAGGGTGGGGAGGAGTGTGTGGGTGATGGACAGATGGAGAAGTTGGGGAGGAGTGTGTGGGTGATGGACAGATGGAGAAGGTGGGGAGGAGTGTGTGGGTGATGGACAGATGGAGAGGGTGGGGAGGAGTGTGTGGAGGATGGGAAGATGGAGAGGGTGGGGAGGAGTGTGTGGGTGGAGGGAAGATGGAGAGGGTGGGGAGGAGTGTGTGGATGGTGGGCAGATGGAGAGGGTGGGGAGGAGTGTGTGGGGGGATGGACAAATGGACAGGGTGGGGAGGAGTGTGTGGGGTGATGGACAGATGGAGAGGGTGGGGAGGAGTGTGTGGGTGGAGGGAAGATGGAGAGGGTGGGGAGGAGTGTGTGGATGGTGGGCAGATGGAGAGGGTGGGGAGGAGTGTGTGGGGGGATGGACAGCTGGAGAGGGTGGCGAGGAGTGTGTGGGGGATGGACAGATGGAGAGGGTGGGGAGGAGTGTGTGGGTGATGGGAAGATGGAGAGAGTGGGGAGGAGTGTGTGGGTGATGGACAGATGGAGAGGGTGGGGAGGAGTGTGTGGGGGATGGACAGATGGAGAGGGTGGGGAGGAGTGTGTCGGGTGATGGACAGATGCAGAGGGTGGGGAGGAGTGTGTGGGTGGTTGGCAGATGGAGAGTGTGGTTGGGGTGATGGACAGATGGAGAGTGTGGGGAGGTGTGTGTGGGGTGATGGACAGATGGAGAGGGTGGGGAGGAGTGTGTGGGGGATGGACAGATGGAGAGAGTGGGGAGGAGTGTGGGTGATGGGAAAATGGAGAGTGTGGGGAGGAGTGCGTGGGGGATGGGCAGATGGAGAGGGTGGGGAGGAGTGTGTGGGGGATGGACAGATGGAGAGTGTGGGGAGGAGTGTGTGGGTGATGGACAGCTGGAGAGGGTGGGGAGGAGTGTGTGGGTGATGGACAGATGGAGAGAGTGGGGAAGAGTGTGTGGGTGATGGGAAAATGGAGAGTGTGGGGAGGAGTGCGTGGGGGATGGACAGATGGAGAGTGTGGGGAGGAGTGTGTGGGTGATGGACAGATGGAGAGGGTGGGGAGGAGTGTGTGGGGTGATGGACAGATGGAGAGAGTGGGGAAGAGTGTGTGGGGGATGGGCAGATGGAGAGGGTGCGGAGGAGTGTGTGGGTGATGGGCAGATGGAGAGAGTGGGGAGCAGTGTGTGGGTGGTGGGCAGATAGAGAGTGTGGTTGGGGTAATGGACAGGTGGAGAGGGTGGGGAGGAGTGTGTGGGGGATGGGAAGATGTAGAGGGTGGGGAGGAGTGTGTGGGTGGTGGGCAGATGGAGAGGGTGGGGAGGAGTATGTGGGTGATGGACAGATGGAGAGGGTGGGGAGGAGTGTGTGGATGATGGGCAGATAGAGAAGCTGGGGAGGAGTGTGGGTGACGGGAAGATGGAGAGGGTGGGGAGGAGTGTGTGTGATGGGCAGATGGAGAGGGTGGGGAGGAGTGTGTGGGGGATGGACAGATGGAGAGGGTGGGGGAGGAGTGTGTGGGGGATGGACAGATGGAGAGGGTGGGGAGGAGTGTGTGGGGGGGATGGGCAGATGGAGAGGGTGGGGAGGAGTGTGTGGGTGATGGGCAGATGGAGAGGGTGGCGTGTGGTGCATGGGAAGATGGAGAGGGTGGGGAGGAGTGTGTGGGTGATGGACAGATAGAGAGGCTGGGGAGGAGTGTGGGTGACGGGAAGATGGAGAGGGTGGAGAGGAGTGTGTGTGTGATGGGCAGATGGAGAGGGTGGCGTGTGGTGCTTGGGAAGATGGAGAGGGTGGGGAGGAGTGTGTGGGGGATGGACAGATGGAGAGGCTGGGGAGGAGTGTGTGGGGGATGGACAGATGGAGAGGGTGGGGAGGAGTGTGTGGGGTGATGGACAGATGGAGAGAGTGGGGAGGAGTGTGTGGGTGATGGGAAGATGGAGAGTGTGGGGAGGAGTGTGTGGGTGGTGGGCAGATGGAGAGTGTGGTTGGGGTGATGGACAGATGGAGAGGGTGGGGAGGAGTTTGTGTGGGATGGGAAGATGGAGAGTGTGGGGGATGGGCAGATGGAGAGGGTGGGGAGGAGTGTGTGGTGTGATGGAAAGATGGAGAGTGTGGGGTATGGGAAGATGGAGAGGGTGAGGAGGAGTGTGTGGGGGGGATGGACAGATGGAGAGGGTGGGGAGGAGTGTGTGGGCGATGGACAGATGGAGAGGGTGGGGAGGAGTGTGTGGGTGATGGACAGATGGAGAAGTTGGGGAGGAGTGTGTGGGTGATGGACAGATGGAGAAGGTGGGGAGGAGTGTGTGGGTGATGGACAGATGGAGAGGGTGGGGAGGAGTGTGTGGAGGATGGGAAGATGGAGAGGGTGGGGAGGAATGTGTGGGGTGATGGAGAGGGTGTGGAGGAGTGTGTGGGTGGAGGGAAGATGGAGAGGGTGGGGAGGAGTGTGTGGATGGTGGGCAGATGGAGAGGGTGGGGAGGAGTGTGTGGGGGGATGGACAAATGGACAGGGTGGGGAGGAGTGTGTGGGGTGATGGACAGATGGGGAGGGTGGGGAGGAGTGTGTGGGGGATGGACAGATGGAGAGGGTGGGGAGGAGTGTGTGGGGGACGGACAGATGGAGAGGGTGTGGAGGAGTGTGTGGGGGGATGGACAGATGGAGAGGGTGGGGAGGAGTGTGTGGGTGATGGACAGATGGAGAGGGTGGGGAGGAGTGAGTGGGTGATGGACAGATGGAGAGGGTGGGGAGGAGTGTGTGGGGGATGGACAGATGGAGAGGGTGGGGGAGGAGTGTGGGGGATGGACAGATGGAGAGGGTGGGGAGGAGTGTGTGGGGGATGGACAGATGGAGAGGGTGGGGAGGAGTGTGTGGGGGATGGACAGATGGAGAGGGTGGGGAGGAGTGTGTGTGTGATCGGCAGATGGAGAGGGTAGGGAGGAGTGTGTGGGTGGGGGGCAGATGGAGAGGGTGGGGAGGAGTGTGTGGGTGATGGACAGATGGAGAGTGTGGGGAGGAGTGTGTGGGTGGTGGGCAGATGGAGAGAGTAGGGAGGAGTGTGTGGGTGATGGGCAGATGGAGTGGGTGGGGAGGAGTTTGTGAGGGATGGACAGATGGAGAGGGTGGGGAGGAGTGTGTGGGTGGTGGGCAGATGGAGAGGGTAGGGAGGAGTGTGTGGGGGGATGGACAGATGGAGAGTTTGGGGAGGAGTGTGTGGGGGGATGGACAGATGGAGAGGGTGGGAGGAGTGTGTGGGTGATGGACAGATGGAGAGAGTGGGGTGGAGTGTGTGGGTGGTGGGCAGATGGAGAGGGTAGGGAGGAGTGTGTGTGATGGGCAGATGGAAAGGGTGGGGAGGAGTGTGTGGGGGATGGACAGATGGAGAGGGTGGGGAGGAGTGTGTGGGGGGATGGGCAGATGGAGAGGGTGGGGAGGAGTGTGTGGGTGATGGGCAGATGGAGAGGGTGGCGTGTGGTGCATGGGAAGATGGAGAGGGTGGGGAGGAGTGTGTGGGTGATGGACAGATAGAGAGGCTGGGGAGGAGTGTGGGTGACGGGAAGATGGAGAGGGTGGGGAGGAGTGTGTGTGTGATGGGCAGATGGAGAGGGTGGCGTGTGGTGCATGGGAAGATGGAGAGGGTGGGTAGGAGTGTGTGGGGGATGGACAGATGGAGAGGGTGGGGAGGAGTGTGTGGGGGATGGACAGATGGAGAGGGTGGGGAGGAGTGTGTGGGGTGATGGACAGATGGAGAGAGTGGGGAGGAGTGTGTGGGTGATGGGAAGATGGTGAGTGTGGGGAGGAGTGTGTGGGGGGTGGGCAGATGGAGAGTGTGGTTGGGGTGATACAGATGGAGAGGGTGGGGAGGAGTTTGTGTGGGATGGGAAAATGGAGAGTGTGGGGGATGGGCAGATGGAGAGGGTGGGGAGGAGTGTGTGGTGTGATGGAAAGATGGAGAGAGTGGGGTATGGGAAGATGGAGAGGGTGAGGAGGAGTGTGTGGGTGGTGGGAAGATGGAGATTGTGGGGAGGAGTGTGTGTGATCGGCAGATGGAGAGGGTAGGGAGGAGTGTGTGGGTGATGGGCAGATGGAGAGGGTGTGGAGGAGTGTGTGGGGGATGGACAGATGGAGAGGGTGGGGAGGAGTGTGTGGGTGGTGGGCAGATGGAGAGGGTGGGGAGGAGTGTGTGGGTGATGGACAGATGGGTAGAGTGGGGAGGAGTGTGTGGGTGATGGACAGATGGAGAGGGTGGGGAGGAGTCTGTGGGGGATGGGCAGATGGAGAGGGTGGGCAGGAGTGTGTGTGTGATGGGAAGATGTAGAGGGTGGGGAGGAGTGTGTGGGTGGTGGGCAGATGGAGAGGGTGGGGAGGAGTATGTGGGTGATGGACAGATGGAGAGGGTGGGGAGGAGTGTGTGCATGATGGGCAGATAGAGAAGCTGGGGAGGAGTGTGGGTGACGGGAAGATGGAGAGGGTGGGGAAGAGTGTGTGTGATGGGCAGATGGAGAGGGTGGCGTGTGGGGCATGGGAAGATGGAGAGGGTGGGGAGGAGTGTGTGGGGGATGGACAGATGGAGAGGGTGGGGAGGAGTGTGGGGGGATGGGCAGATGGAGAGGGTGGGGAGGAGTGTGTGGGGGATGGACAGATGGAGAGGGTGGGGAGGAGTGTGTGGGGGGATGGGCAGATGGAGAGGGTGGGGAGGAGTGTGTGGGTGATGGACAGATGGAGAGGGTGGGGAGGAGTGTGTGGGTGATGGGCAGATGGAGAGGGTGGCGTTTGGTGCATGGGAAGATGGAGAGGGTGGGGAGGAGTGTGTGGGTGATGGACAGATAGAGAGGCTGGGGAGGAGTGTGGGTGACGGGAAGATGGAGAGGGTGGGGAGGAGTGTGTGTGATGGGCAGATGTTGAGGGTGGCGTGTGGGGCATGGGAAGATGGAGAGGGTGGGGAGGAGTGTGTGGGGGATGGACAGATGGAGAGGGTGGGGAGGAGTGTGTCGGGTGATGGACAGATGCAGAGGGTGGGGAGGAGTGTGTGGGTGGTTGGCAGATGGAGAGTGTGGTTGGGGTGATGGACAGATGGAGAGTGTGGGGAGGTGTGTGTGGGGTGATGGACAGATGGAGAGGGTGGGGAGGAGTGTGTGGGGGATGGACAGATGGAGAGAGTATGGAGGAGTGTGTGGGTGATGGGAAAATGGAGAGTGTGGGGAGGAGTGCGTGGGGGATGGGCAGATGGAGAGGGTGGGGAGGAGTGTGTGGGGGATGGACAGATGGAGAGTGTGGGGAGGAGTGTGTGCGTGATGGACAGCTGGAGAGGGTGGGGAGGAGTGTGTGGGTGATGGACAGATGGAGAGAGTGGGGAAGAGTGTGTGGGTGATGGGAAAATGGAGAGTGTGGGGAGGAGTGCGTGGGGGATGGACAGATGGAGAGTGTGGGGAGGAGTGTGTGGGTGATGGACAGATGGAGAGGGTGGGGAGGAGTGTGTGGGGTGATGGACAGATGGAGAGAGTGGGGAAGAGTGTGTGGGGGATGGGCAGATGGAGAGGGTGCGGAGGAGTGTGTGGGTGATGGGCAGATGGAGAGAGTGGGGAGCAGTGTGTGGGTGGTGGGCAGATAGAGAGTGTGGTTGGGGTAATGGACAGGTGGAGAGGGTGGGGAGGAGTGTGTGGGGGATGGGAAGATGTAGAGGGTGGGGAGGAGTGTGTGGGTGGTGGGCAGATGGAGAGGGTGTGGAGGAGTGTGTGGGGGATGGACAGATGGAGAGGGTGGGGAGGAGTGTGTGGGTGGTGGGCAGATGGAGAGGGTGGGGAGGAGTGTGTGGGTGATGGACAGATGGGTAGAGTGGGGAGGAGTGTGTGGGTGGTGGGCAGATGGAGAGTGTGGTTGGGGTGATGGACAGATGGAGAGGGTGGGGAGGAGTCTGTGGGGGAAGGGCAGATGGAGAGGGTGGGCAGGAGTGTGTGTGTGATGGGAAGATGTAGAGGGTGGGGAGGAGTGTGTGGGTGGTGGGCAGATGGAGAGGGTGGGGAGGAGTATGTGGGTGATGGACAGATGGAGAGGGTGGGGAGGAGTGTGTGGATGATGGGCAGATAGAGAAGCTGGGGAGGAGTGTGGGTGACGGGAAGATGGAGAGGGTGGGGAAGAGTGTGTGTGATGGGCAGATGGAGAGGGTGGCGTGTGGGGCATGGGAAGATGGAGAGGGTGGGGAGGAGTGTGTGGGGGATGGACAGATGGAGAGGGTGGGGAGGAGTGTGTGGGGGGATGGGCAGATGGAGAGGGTGGGGAGGAGTGTGTGGGGGATGGACAGATGGAGAGTGTGGGGAGGAGTGTGTGGGGGGATGGGCAGATGGAGAGGGTGGGGAGGAGTGTGTGGGTGATGGACAGATGGAGAGGGTGGGGAGGAGTGTGTGGGTGATGGGCAGATGGAGAGGGTGGCGTGTGGTGCATGGGAAGATGGAGAGGGTGGGGAGGAGTGTGTGGGTGATGGACAGATAGAGAGGCTGGGGAGGAGTGTGGGTGACGGGAAGATGGAGAGGGTGGGGAGGAGTGTGTGTGATGGGCAGATGTTGAGGGTGGCGTGTGGGGCATGGGAAGATGGAAAGGGTGGGGAGGAGTGTGTGGGGGATGGACAGATGGAGAGGGTGGGGAGGAGTGTGTCGGGTGATGGACAGATGCAGAGGGTGGGGAGGAGTGTGTGGGTGGTTGGCAGATGGAGAGTGTGGTTGGGGTGATGGACAGATGGAGAGTGTGGGGAGGTGTGTGTGGGGTGATGGACAGACGGAGAGGGTGGGGAGGAGTGTGTGGGGGATGGACAGATGGAGAGAGTATGGAGGAGTGTGTGGGTGATGGGAAAATGGAGAGTGTGGGGAGGAGTGCGTGGGGGATGGGCAGATGGAGAGGGTGGGGAGGAGTGTGTGGGGGATGGACAGATGGAGAGTGCGGGGAGGAGTGTGTGGGTGATGGACAGCTGGAGAGGGTGGGGAGGAGTGTGTGGGTGATGGACAGATGGAGAGAGTGGGGAAGAGTGTGTGGGTGATGGGAAAATGGAGAGTGTGGGGAGGAGTGCGTGGGGGATGGACAGATGGAGAGTGTGGGGAGGAGTGTGTGGGTGATGGACAGATGGAGAGGGTGGGGAGGAGTGTGTGGGGTGATGGACAGATGGAGAGAGTGGGGAAGAGTGTGTGGGGGATGGGCAGATGGAGAGGGTGCGGAGGAGTGTGTGGGTGATGGGCAGATGGAGAGAGTGGGGAGCAGTGTGTGGGTGGTGGGCAGATAGAGAGTGTGGTTGGGGTAATGGACAGGTGGAGAGGGTGGGGAGGAGTGTGTGGGGGATGGGAAGATGTAGAGGGTGGGGAGGAGTGTGTGGGTGGTGGGCAGATGGAGAGGGTGTGGAGGAGTGTGTGGGGGATGGACAGATGGAGAGGGTGGGGAGGAGTGTGTGGGTGGTGGGCAGATGGAGAGGGTGGGGAGGAGTGTGTGGGTGATGGACAGATGGGTAGAGTGGGGAGGAGTGTGTGGGTGGTGGGCAGATGGAGAGTGTGGTTGGGGTGATGGACAGATGGAGAGGGTGGGGAGGAGTCTGTGGGGGATGGGCAGATGGAGACGGTGGGCAGGAGTGTGTGTGTGATGGGAAGATGTAGAGGGTGGGGAGGAGTGTGTGGGTGGTGGGCAGATGGAGAGGGTGGGGAGGAGTATGTGGGTGATGGACAGATGGAGAGGGTGGGGAGGAGTGTGTGGATGATGGGCAGATAGAGAAGCTGGGGAGGAGTGTGGGTGACGGGAAGATTGAGAGGGTGGGGAAGAGTGTGTGTGATGGGCAGATGGAGAGGGTGGCGTGTGGGGCATGGGAAGATGGAGAGGGTGGGGAGGAGTGTGTGGGGGATGGACAGATGGAGAGGGTGGGGAGGAGTGTGTGGGGGATGGGCAGATGGAGAGGGTGGGGAGGAGTGTGTGGGGGATGGACAGATGGAGAGGGTGGGGAGGAGTGTGTGGGGGGATGGGCAGATGGAGAGGGTGGGGAGGAGTGTGTGGGTGATGGACAGATGGAGAGGGTGGGGAGGAGTGTGTGGGTGATGGGCAGATGGAGAGGGTGGCGTGTGGTGCATGGGAAGATGGAGAGGGTGGGGAGGAGTGTGTGGGTGATGGACAGATAGAGAGGCTGGGGAGGAGTGTGGGTGACGGGAAGATGGAGAGGGTGGGGAGGAGTGTGTGTGATGGGCAGATGTTGAGGGTGGCGTGTGGGGCATGGGAAGATGGAGAGGGTGGGGAGGAGTGTGTGGGGGATGGACAGATGGAGAGGGTGGGGAGGAGTGTGTCGGGTGATGGACAGATGCAGAGGGTGGGGAGGAGTGTGTGGGTGGTTGGCAGATGGAGAGTGTGGTTGGGGTGATGGACAGATGGAGAGTGTGGGGAGGTGTGTGTGGGGTGATGGACAGATGGAGAGGGTGGGGAGGAGTGTGTGGGGGATGGACAGATGGAGAGAGTGGGGAGGAGTGTGTGGGTGATGGGAAAATGGAGAGTGTGGGGAGGAGTGCGTGGGGGATGGGCAGATGGAGAGGGTGGGGAGGAGTGTGTGGGGGATGGACAGATGGAGAGTGTGGGGAGGAGTGTGTGGGTGATGGACAGCTGGAGAGGGTGGGGAGGAGTGTGTGGGTGATGGACAGATGGAGAGAGTGGGGAAGAGTGTGTGGGTGATGGGAAAATGGAGAGTGTGGGGAGGAGTGCGTGGGGGATGGACAGATGGAGAGTGTGGGGAGGAGTGTGTGGGGTGATGGACAGATGGAGAGAGTGGGGAAGAGTGTGTGGGGGATGGGCAGATGGAGAGGGTGCGGAGGAGTGTGTGGGTGATGGGCAGATGGAGAGAGTGGGGAGCAGTGTGTGGGTGGTGGGCAGATAGAGAGTGTGGTTGGGGTAATGGACAGGTGGAGAGGGTGGGGAGGAGTGTGTGGGGGATGGGAAGATGTAGAGGGTGGGGAGGAGTGTGTGGGTGGTGGGCAGATGGAGAGGGTGGGGAGGAGTATGTGGGTGATGGACAGATGGAGAGGGTTGGGAGGAGTGTGTGGATGATGGGCAGATAGAGAAGCTGGGGAGGAGTGTGGGTGACGGGAAGATGGAGAGGGTGGGGAGGAGTGTGTGTGATGGGCAGATGGAGAGGGTGGGGAGGAGTGTGTGGGGGATGGATAGATGGAGAGGGTGGGGAGGAGTGTGTGGGGGGATGGGCAGATGGAGAGGGTGGGGAGGAGTGTGTGGGTGATGGGCAGATGGAGAGGGTGGCGTGTGGTGCATGGGAAGATGGAGAGGGTGGGGAGGAGTGTGTGGGTGATGGACAGATAGAGAGGCTGGGGAGGAGTGTGGGTGACGGGAAGATGGAGAGGGTGGGGAGGAGTGTGTGTGTGATGGGCAGATGGAGAGGGTGGCGTGTGGTGCATGGGAAGATGGAGAGGGTGGGGAGGAGTGTGTGGGGGATGGACAGATGGAGAGGGTGGGGAGGAGTGTGTGGGGGATGGACAGATGGAGAGGGTGGGGAGGAGTGTGTGGGGTGATGGACAGATGGAGAGAGTGGGGAGGAGTGTGTGGGTGATGGGAAGATGGAGAGTGTGGGGAGGAGTGTGTGGGTGGTGGGCAGATGGAGAGTGTGGTTGGGGTGATGGACAGATGGAGAGGGTGGGGAGGAGTTTGTGTGGGATGGGAAGATGGAGAGTGTGGGGGATGGGCAGATGGAGAGGGTGGGGAGGAGTGTGTGGTGTGATGGAAAGATGGAGAGTGTGGGGTATGGGAAGATGGAGAGGGTGAGGAGGAGTGTGTGGGGGGGATGGACAGATGGAGAGGGTAGGGAGGAGTGTGTGGGTGATGGGCAGATGGAGTGGGTGGGGAGGAGTGTGTGAGGGATGGACAGATGGAGAGGGTGGGGAGGAGTGTGTGGGTGGTGGGCAGATGGAGAGGGTAGGGAGGAGTGTGTGGGGGGATGGACAGATGGAGAGTTTGGGGAGGAGTGTGTGGGGGGATGGACAGATGGAGAGGGTGGGAGGAGTGTGTGGGTGATGGACAGATGGAGAGAGTGGGGTGGAGTGTGTGGGTGGTGGGCAGATGGAGAGGGTAGGGAGGAGTGTGTGTGATGGGCAGATGGAAAGGGTGGGGAGGAGTGTGTGGGGGATGGACAGATGGAGAGGGTGGGGAGGAGTGTGTGGGGGGATGGGCAGATGGAGAGGGTGGGGAGGAGTGTGTGGGTGATGGGCAGATGGAGAGGGTGGCGTGTGGTGCATGGGAAGATGGAGAGGGTGGGGAGGAGTGTGTGGGTGATGGACAGATAGAGAGGCTGGGGAGGAGTGTGGGTGACGGGAAGATGGAGAGGGTGGGGAGGAGTGTGTGTGTGATGGGCAGATGGAGAGGGTGGCGTGTGGTGCATGGGAAGATGGAGAGGGTGGGTAGGAGTGTGTGGGGGATGGACAGATGGAGAGGGTGGGGAGGAGTGTGTGGGGGATGGACAGATGGAGAGGGTGGGGAGGAGTGTGTGGGGTGATGGACAGATGGAGAGAGTGGGGAGGAGTGTGTGGGTGATGGGAAGATGGAGAGTGTGGGGAGGAGTGTGTGGGGGGTGGGCAGATGGAGAGTGTGGTTGGGGTGATGGACAGATGGAGAGGGTGGGGAGGAGTTTGTGTGGGATGGGAAGATGGAGAGTGTGGGGGATGGGCAGATGGAGAGGGTGGGGAGGAGTGTGTGGTGTGATGGAAAGATGGAGAGAGTGGGGTATGGGAAGATGGAGAGGGTGAGGAGGAGTGTGTGGGTGGTGGGAAGATGGAGATTGTGGGGAGGAGTGTGTGTGATCGGCAGATGGAGAGGGTAGGGAGGAGTGTGTGGGTGATGGGCAGATGGAGAGGGTGTGGAGGAGTGTGTGGGGGATGGACAGATGGAGAGGGTGGGGAGGAGTGTGTGGGTGGTGGGCAGATGGAGAGGGTGGGGAGGAGTGTGTGGGTGATGGACAGATGGGTAGAGTGGGGAGGAGTGTGTGGGTGGTGGGCAGATGGAGAGTGTGGTTGGGGTGATGGACAGATGGAGAGGGTGGGGAGGAGTTTGTGTGGGATGGGAAGATGGAGAGTGTGGGGGATGGGCAGATGGAGAGGGTGGGGAGGAGTGTGTGGTGTGATGGAAAGATGGAGAGTGTGGGGTATGGGAAGATGGAGAGGGTGAGGAGGAGTGTGTGGGGGGGATGGACAGATGGAGAGGGTAGGGAGGAGTGTGTGGGTGATGGGCAGATGGAGTGGGTGGGGAGGAGTGTGTGAGGGATGGACAGATGGAGAGGGTGGGGAGGAGTGTGTGGGTGGTGGGCAGATGGAGAGGGTAGGGAGGAGTGTGTGGGGGGATGGACAGATGGAGAGTTTGGGGAGGAGTGTGTGGGGGGATGGACAGATGGAGAGGGTGGGAGGAGTGTGTGGGTGATGGACAGATGGAGAGAGTGGGGTGGAGTGTGTGGGTGGTGGGCAGATGGAGAGGGTAGGGAGGAGTGTGTGTGATGGGCAGATGGAAAGGGTGGGGAG
The DNA here is from genome assembly GCF_048418815.1 of Hemitrygon akajei. Lineage (NCBI taxonomy): Eukaryota > Metazoa > Chordata > Chondrichthyes > Myliobatiformes > Dasyatidae > Hemitrygon > Hemitrygon akajei. The sequence continues at coordinate 199,558,917 of NC_133125.1, forward strand.
GAGTGTGTGGGGGATGGACAGATGGAGAGGGTGGGGAGGAGTGTGTGGGGGGATGGGCAGATGGAGAGGGTGGGGAGGAGTGTGTGGGTGATGGGCAGATGGAGAGGGTGGCGTGTGGTGCATGGGAAGATGGAGAGGGTGGGGAGGAGTGTGTGGGTGATGGACAGATAGAGAGGCTGGGGAGGAGTGTGGGTGACGGGAAGATGGAGAGGGTGGGGAGGAGTGTGTGTGTGATGGGCAGATGGAGAGGGTGGCGTGTGGTGCATGGGAAGATGGAGAGGGTGGGTAGGAGTGTGTGGGGGATGGACAGATGGAGAGGGTGGGGAGGAGTGTGTGGGGGATGGACAGATGGAGAGGGTGGGGAGGAGTGTGTGGGGTGATGGACAGATGGAGAGAGTGGGGAGGAGTGTGTGGGTGATGGGAAGATGGAGAGTGTGGGGAGGAGTGTGTGGGGGGTGGGCAGATGGAGAGTGTGGTTGGGGTGATGGACAGATGGAGAGGGTGGGGAGGAGTTTGTGTGGGATGGGAAGATGGAGAGTGTGGGGGATGGGCAGATGGAGAGGGTGGGGAGGAGTGTGTGGTGTGATGGAAAGATGGAGAGAGTGGGGTATGGGAAGATGGAGAGGGTGAGGAGGAGTGTGTGGGTGGTGGGAAGATGGAGATTGTGGGGAGGAGTGTGTGTGATCGGCAGATGGAGGGGGTAGGGAGGAGTGTGTGGGTGATGGGCAGATGGAGAGGGTGTGGAGGAGTGTGTGGGGGATGGACAGATGGAGAGGGTGGGGAGGAGTGTGTGGGTGGTGGGCAGATGGAGAGGGTGGGGAGGAGTGTGTGGGTGATGGACAGATGGGTAGAGTGGGGAGGAGTGTGTGGGTGGTGGGCAGATGGAGAGTGTGGTTGGGGTGATGGACAGATGGAGAGGGTGGGGAGGAGTCTGTGGGGGATGGGCAGATGGAGAGGGTGGGCAGGAGTGTGTGTGTGATGGGAAGATGTAGAGGGTGGGGAGGAGTGTGTGGGTGGTGGGCAGATGGAGAGGGTGGGGAGGAGTATGTGGGTGATGGACAGATGGAGAGGGTGGGGAGGAGTGTGTGGATGATGGGCAGATAGAGAAGCTGGGGAGGAGTGTGGGTGACGGGAAGATGGAGAGGGTGGGGAAGAGTGTGTGTGATGGGCAGATGGAGAGGGTGGCGTGTGGGGCATGGGAAGATGGAGAGGGTGGGGAGGAGTGTGTGGGGGATGGACAGATGGAGAGGGTGGGGAGGAGTGTGTGGGGGGATGGGCAGATGGAGAGGGTGGGGAGGAGTGTGTGGGGGATGGACAGATGGAGAGGGTGGGGAGGAGTGTGTGGGGGGATGGGCAGATGGAGAGGGTGGGGAGGAGTGTGTGGGTGATGGACAGATGGAGAGGGTGGGGAGGAGTGTGTGGGTGATGGGCAGATGGAGAGGGTGGCGTGTGGTGCATGGGAAGATGGAGAGGGTGGGGAGGAGTGTGTGGGTGATGGACAGATAGAGAGGCTGGGGAGGAGTGTGGGTGACGGGAAGATGGAGAGGGTGGGGAGGAGTGTGTGTGATGGGCAGATGTTGAGGGTGGGGAGGAGTGTGTCGGGTGATGGACAGATGCAGAGGGTGGGGAGGAGTGTGTGGGTGGTTGGCAGATGGAGAGTGTGGTTGGGGTGATGGACAGATGGAGAGTGTGGGGAGGAGTGTGTGGGTGATGGACAGCTGGAGAGGGTGGGGAGGAGTGTGTGGGTGATGGACAGATGGAGAGTGTGGGGAGGAGTGTGTGGGTGATGGACAGATGGAGAGGGTGGGGAGGAGTGTGTGGGGTGATGGACAGATGGAGAGAGTGGGGAAGAGTGTGTGGGGGATGGGCAGATGGAGAGGGTGCGGAGGAGTGTGTGGGTGATGGGCAGATGGAGAGAGTGGGGAGCAGTGTGTGGGTGGTGGGCAGATAGAGAGTGTGGTTGGGGTAATGGACAGGTGGAGAGGGTGGGGAGGAGTGTGTGGGGGATGGGAAGATGTAGAGGGTGGGGAGGAGTGTGTGGGTGGTGGGCAGATGGAGAGGGTGTGGAGGAGTGTGTGGGGGATGGACAGATGGAGAGGGTGGGGAGGAGTGTGTGGGTGGTGGGCAGATGGAGAGGGTGGGGAGGAGTGTGTGGGTGATGGACAGATGGGTAGAGTGGGGAGGAGTGTGTGGGTGGTGGGCAGATGGAGAGTGTGGTTGGGGTGATGGACAGATGGAGAGGGTGGGGAGGAGTCTGTGGGGGATGGGCAGATGGAGAGGGTGGGCAGGAGTGTGTGTGTGATGGGAAGATGTAGAGGGTGGGGAGGAGTGTGTGGGTGGTGGGCAGATGGAGAGGGTGGGGAGGAGTATGTGGGTGATGGACAGATGGAGAGGGTGGGGAGGAGTGTGTGGATGATGGGCAGATAGAGAAGCTGGGGAGGAGTGTGGGTGACGGGAAGATGGAGAGGGTGGGGAAGAGTGTGTGTGATGGGCAGATGGAGAGGGTGGCGTGTGGGGCATGGGAAGATGGAGAGGGTGGGGAGGAGTGTGTGGGGGATGGACAGATGGAGAGGGTGGGGAGGAGTGTGTGGGGGGATGGGCAGATGGAGAGGGTGGGGAGGAGTGTGTGGGGGATGGACAGATGGAGAGGGTGGGGAGGAGTGTGTGGGGGGATGGGCAGATGGAGAGGGTGGGGAGGAGTGTGTGGGTGATGGACAGATGGAGAGGGTGGGGAGGAGTGTGTGGGTGATGGGCAGATGGAGAGGGTGGCGTGTGGTGCATGGGAAGATGGAGAGGGTGGGGAGGAGTGTGTGGGTGATGGACAGATAGAGAGGCTGGGGAGGAGTGTGGGTGACGGGAAGATGGAGAGGGTGGGGAGGAGTGTGTGTGATGGGCAGATGTTGAGGGTGGCGTGTGGGGCATGGGAAGATGGAGAGGGTGGGGAGGAGTGTGTGGGGGATGGACAGATGGAGAGGGTGGGGAGGAGTGTGTCGGGTGATGGACAGATGCAGAGGGTGGGGAGGAGTGTGTGGGTGGTTGGCAGATGGAGAGTGTGGTTGGGGTGATGGACAGATGGAGAGTGTGGGGAGGTGTGTGTGGGGTGATGGACAGATGGAGAGGGTGGGGAGGAGTGTGTGGGGGATGGACAGATGGAGAGAGTGGGGAGGAGTGTGTGGGTGATGGGAAAATGGAGAGTGTGGGGAGGAGTGCGTGGGGGATGGGCAGATGGAGAGGGTGGGGAGGAGTGTGTGGGGGATGGACAGATGGAGAGTGTGGGGAGGAGTGTGTGGGTGATGGACAGCTGGAGAGGGTGGGGAGGAGTGTGTGGGTGATGGACAGATGGAGAGAGTGGGGAAGAGTGTGTGGGTGATGGGAAAATGGAGAGTGTGGGGAGGAGTGCGTGGGGGATGGACAGATGGAGAGTGTGGGGAGGAGTGTGTGGGGTGATGGACAGATGGAGAGAGTGGGGAAGAGTGTGTGGGGGATGGGCAGATGGAGAGGGTGCGGAGGAGTGTGTGGGTGATGGGCAGATGGAGAGAGTGGGGAGCAGTGTGTGGGTGGTGGGCAGATAGAGAGTGTGGTTGGGGTAATGGACAGGTGGAGAGGGTGGGGAGGAGTGTGTGGGGGATGGGAAGATGTAGAGGGTGGGGAGGAGTGTGTGGGTGGTGGGCAGATGGAGAGGGTGGGGAGGAGTATGTGGGTGATGGACAGATGGAGAGGGTGGGGAGGAGTGTGTGGATGATGGGCAGATAGAGAAGCTGGGGAGGAGTGTGGGTGACGGGAAGATGGAGAGGGTGGGGAGGAGTGTGTGTGATGGGCAGATGGAGAGGGTGGGGAGGAGTGTGTGGGGGATGGACAGATGGAGAGGGTGGGGAGGAGTGTGTGGGGGGATGGGCAGATGGAGAGGGTGGGGAGGAGTGTGTGGGTGATGGGCAGATGGAGAGGGTGGCGTGTGGTGCATGGGAAGATGGAGAGGGTGGGGAGGAGTGTGTGGGTGATGGACAGATAGAGAAGCTGGGGAGGAGTGTGGGTGACGGGAAGATGGAGAGGGTGGGGAGGAGTGTGTGTGTGATGGGCAGATGGAGAGGGTGGCGTGTGGTGCATGGGAAGATGGAGAGGGTGGGGAGGAGTGTGTGGGGGATGGACAGATGGAGAGGGTGGGGAGGAGTGTGTGGGGGATGGACAGATGGAGAGGGTGGGGAGGAGTGTGTGGGGTGATGGACAGATGGAGAGAGTGGGGAGGAGTGTGTGGGTGATGGGAAGATGGAGAGTGTGGGGAGGAGTGTGTGGGTTGTGGGCAGATGGAGAGTGTGGTTGGGGTGATGGACAGATGGAGAGGGTGGGGAGGAGTTTGTGTGGGATGGGAAGATGGAGAGTGTGGGGGATGGGCAGATGGAGAGGGTGGGGAGGAGTGTGTGGTGTGATGGAAAGATGGAGAGTGTGGGGTATGGGAAGATGGAGAGGGTGAGGAGGAGTGTGTGGGGGGGATGGACAGATGGAGAGGGTAGGGAGGAGTGTGTGGGTGATGGGCAGATGGAGTGGGTGGGGAGGAGTGTGTGAGGGATGGACAGATGGAGAGGGTGGGGAGGAGTGTGTGGGTGGTGGGCAGATGGAGAGGGTAGGGAGGAGTGTGTGGGGGGATGGACAGATGGAGAGTTTGGGGAGGAGTGTGTGGGGGGATGGACAGATGGAGAGGGTGGGAGGAGTGTGTGGGTGATGGACAGATGGAGAGAGTGGGGTGGAGTGTGTGGGTGGTGGGCAGATGGAGAGGGTAGGGAGGAGTGTGTGTGATGGGCAGATGGAAAGGGTGGGGAGGAGTGTGTGGGGGATGGACAGATGGAGAGGGTGGGGAGGAGTGTGTGGGGGGATGGGCAGATGGAGAGGGTGGGGAGGAGTGTGTGGGTGATGGGCAGATGGAGAGGGTGGCGTGTGGTGCATGGGAAGATGGAGAGGGTGGGGAGGAGTGTGTGGGTGATGGACAGATAGAGAGGCTGGGGAGGAGTGTGGGTGACGGGAAGATGGAGAGGGTGGGGAGGAGTGTGTGTGTGATGGGCAGATGGAGAGGGTGGCGTGTGGTGCATGGGAAGATGGAGAGGGTGGGTAGGAGTGTGTGGGGGATGGACAGATGGAGAGGGTGGGGAGGAGTGTGTGGGGGATGGACAGATGGAGAGGGTGGGGAGGAGTGTGTGGGGTGATGGACAGATGGAGAGAGTGGGGAGGAGTGTGTGGGTGATGGGAAGATGGAGAGTGTGGGGAGGAGTGTGTGGGGGGTGGGCAGATGGAGAGTGTGGTTGGGGTGATGGACAGATGGAGAGGGTGGGGAGGAGTTTGTGTGGGATGGGAAGATGGAGAGTGTGGGGGATGGGCAGATGGAGAGGGTGGGGAGGAGTGTGTGGTGTGATGGAAAGATGGAGAGAGTGGGGTATGGGAAGATGGAGAGGGTGAGGAGGAGTGTGTGGGTGGTGGGAAGATGGAGATTGTGGGGAGGAGTGTGTGTGATCGGCAGATGGAGAGGGTAGGGAGGAGTGTGTGGGTGATGGGCAGATGGAGAGGGTGTGGAGGAGTGTGTGGGGGATGGACAGATGGAGAGGGTGGGGTGGAGTGTGTGGGTGGTGGGCAGATGGAGAGGGTGGGGAGGAGTGTGTGGGTGATGGACAGATGGGTAGAGTGGGGAGGAGTGTGTGGGTGGTGGGCAGATGGAGAGTGTGGTTGGGGTGATGGACAGATGGAGAGGGTGGGGAGGAGTCTGTGGGGGATGGGCAGATGGAGAGGGTGGGCAGGAGTGTGTGTGTGATGGGAAGATGTAGAGGGTGGGGAGGAGTGTGTGGGTGGTGGGCAGATGGAGAGGGTGGGGAGGAGTATGTGGGTGATGGACAGATGGAGAGGGTGGGGAGGAGTGTGTGGATGATGGGCAGATAGAGAAGCTGGGGAGGAGTGTGGGTGACGGGAAGATGGAGAGGGTGGGGAAGAGTGTGTGTGATGGGCAGATGGAGAGGGTGGCGTGTGGGGCATGGGAAGATGGAGAGGGTGGGGAGGAGTGTGTGGGGGATGGACAGATGGAGAGGGTGGGGAGGAGTGTGTGGGGGGATGGGCAGATGGAGAGGGTGGGGAGGAGTGTGTGGGGGATGGACAGATGGAGAGGGTGGGGAGGAGTGTGTGGGGGGATGGGCAGATGGAGAGGGTGGGGAGGAGTGTGTGGGTGATGGACAGATGGAGAGGGTGGGGAGGAGTGTGTGGGTGATGGGCAGATGGAGAGGGTGGCGTGTGGTGCATGGGAAGATGGAGAGGGTGGGGAGGAGTGTGTGGGTGATGGACAGATAGAGAGGCTGGGGAGGAGTGTGGGTGACGGGAAGATGGAGAGGGTGGGGAGGAGTGTGTGTGATGGGCAGATGTTGAGGGTGGGGAGGAGTGTGTCGGGTGATGGACAGATGCAGAGGGTGGGGAGGAGTGTGTGGGTGGTTGGCAGATGGAGAGTGTGGTTGGGGTGATGGACAGATGGAGAGTGTGGGGAGGAGTGTGTGGGTGATGGACAGCTGGAGAGGGTGGGGAGGAGTGTGTGGGTGATGGACAGATGGAGAGTGTGGGGAGGAGTGTGTGGGTGATGGACAGATGGAGAGGGTGGGGAGGAGTGTGTGGGGTGATGGACAGATGGAGAGAGTGGGGAAGAGTGTGTGGGGGATGGGCAGATGGAGAGGGTGCGGAGGAGTGTGTGGGTGATGGGCAGATGGAGAGGGTGTGGAGGAGTGTGTGGGTGATGGACAGATGGAGAGGGTGGGGAGGAGTGTGTGGGGGGATGGGCAGATGGAGAGGGTGGGGAGGAGTGTGTGGGTGATGGACAGATGGAGAGGGTGGGGAGGAGTGTGTGGGTGATGGGCAGATGGAGAGGGTGGCGTGTGGTGCATGGGAAGATGGAGAGGGTGGGGAGGAGTGTGTGGGTGATGGACAGATAGAGAGGCTGGGGAGGAGTGTGGGTGACGGGAAGATGGAGAGGGTGGGGAGGAGTGTGTGTGATGGGCAGATGTTGAGGGTGGGGAGGAGTGTGTCGGGTGATGGACAGATGCAGAGGGTGGGGAGGAGTGTGTGGGTGGTTGGCAGATGGAGAGTGTGGTTGGGGTGATGGACAGATGGAGAGTGTGGGGAGGAGTGTGTGGGTGATGGACAGCTGGAGAGGGTGGGGAGGAGTGTGTGGGTGATGGACAGATGGAGAGTGTGGGGAGGAGTGTGTGGGTGATGGACAGATGGAGAGGGTGGGGAGGAGTGTGTGGGGTGATGGACAGATGGAGAGAGTGGGGAAGAGTGTGTGGGGGATGGGCAGATGGAGAGGGTGCGGAGGAGTGTGTGGGTGATGGGCAGATGGAGAGAGTGGGGAGCAGTGTGTGGGTGGTGGGCAGATAGAGAGTGTGGTTGGGGTAATGGACAGGTGGAGAGGGTGGGGAGGAGTGTGTGGGGGATGGGAAGATGTAGAGGGTGGGGAGGAGTGTGTGGGTGGTGGGCAGATGGAGAGGGTGTGGAGGAGTGTGTGGGGGATGGACAGATGGAGAGGGTGGGGAGGAGTGTGTGGGTGGTGGGCAGATGGAGAGGGTGGGGAGGAGTGTGTGGGTGATGGACAGATGGGTAGAGTGGGGAGGAGTGTGTGGGTGGTGGGCAGATGGAGAGTGTGGTTGGGGTGATGGACAGATGGAGAGGGTGGGGAGGAGTCTGTGGGGGATGGGCAGATGGAGAGGGTGGGCAGGAGTGTGTGTGTGATGGGAAGATGTAGAGGGTGGGGAGGAGTGTGTGGGTGGTGGGCAGATGGAGAGGGTGGGGAGGAGTATGTGGGTGATGGACAGATGGAGAGGGTGGGGAGGAGTGTGTGGATGATGGGCAGATAGAGAAGCTGGGGAGGAGTGTGGGTGACGGGAAGATGGAGAGGGTGGGGAAGAGTGTGTGTGATGGGCAGATGGAGAGGGTGGCGTGTGGGGCATGGGAAGATGGAGAGGGTGGGGAGGAGTGTGTGGGGGATGGACAGATGGAGAGGGTGGGGAGGAGTGTGTGGGGGGATGGGCAGATGGAGAGGGTGGGGAGGAGTGTGTGGGGGATGGACAGATGGAGAGGGTGGGGAGGAGTGTGTGGGGGGATGGGCAGATGGAGAGGGTGGGGAGGAGTGTGTGGGTGATGGACAGATGGAGAGGGTGGGGAGGAGTGTGTGGGTGATGGGCAGATGGAGAGGGTGGCGTGTGGTGCATGGGAAGATGGAGAGGGTGGGGAGGAGTGTGTGGGTGATGGACAGATAGAGAGGCTGGGGAGGAGTGTGGGTGACGGGAAGATGGAGAGGGTGGGGAGGAGTGTGTGTGATGGGCAGATGTTGAGGGTGGCGTGTGGGGCATGGGAAGATGGAGAGGGTGGGGAGGAGTGTGTGGGGGATGGACAGATGGAGAGGGTGGGGAGGAGTGTGTCGGGTGATGGACAGATGCAGAGGGTGGGGAGGAGTGTGTGGGTGGTTGGCAGATGGAGAGTGTGGTTGGGGTGATGGACAGATGGAGAGTGTGGGGAGGTGTGTGTGGGGTGATGGACAGATGGAGAGGGTGGGGAGGAGTGTGTGGGGGATGGACAGATGGAGAGAGTGGGGAGGAGTGTGTGGGTGATGGGAAAATGGAGAGTGTGGGGAGGAGTGCGTGGGGGATGGGCAGATGGAGAGGGTGGGGAGGAGTGTGTGGGGGATGGACAGATGGAGAGTGTGGGGAGGAGTGTGTGGGTGATGGACAGCTGGAGAGGGTGGGGAGGAGTGTGTGGGTGATGGACAGATGGAGAGAGTGGGGAAGAGTGTGTGGGTGATGGGAAAATGGAGAGTGTGGGGAGGAGTGCGTGGGGGATGGACAGATGGAGAGTGTGGGGAGGAGTGTGTGGGGTGATGGACAGATGGTGAGAGTGGGGAAGAGTGTGTGGGGGATGGGCAGATGGAGAGGGTGCGGAGGAGTGTGTGGGTGATGGGCAGATGGAGAGAGTGGGGAGCAGTGTGTGGGTGGTGGGCAGATAGAGAGTGTGGTTGGGGTAATGGACAGGTGGAGAGGGTGGGGAGGAGTGTGTGGGGGATGGGAAGATGTAGAGGGTGGGGAGGAGTGTGTGGGTGGTGGGCAGATGGAGAGGGTGGGGAGGAGTATGTGGGTGATGGACAGATGGAGAGGGTGGGGAGGAGTGTGTTGATGATGGGCAGATAGAGAAGCTGGGGAGGAGTGTGGGTGACGGGAAGATGGAGAGGGTGGGGAGGAGTGTGTGTGATGGGCAGATGGAGAGGGTGGGGAGGAGTGTGTGGGGGATGGACAGATGGAGAGGGTGGGGAGGAGTGTGTGGGGGGATGGGCAGATGGAGAGGGTGGGGAGGAGTGTGTGGGTGATGGGCAGATGGAGAGGGTGGCGTGTGGTGCATGGGAAGATGGAGAGGGTGGGGAGGAGTGTGTGGGTGATGGACAGATAGAGAAGCTGGGGAGGAGTGTGGGTGACGGGAAGATGGAGAGGGTGGGGAGGAGTGTGTGTGTGATGGGCAGATGGAGAGGGTGGCGTGTGGTGCATGGGAAGATGGAGAGGGTGGGGAGGAGTGTGTGGGGGATGGACAGATGGAGAGGGTGGGGAGGAGTGTGTGGGGGATGGACAGATGGAGAGGGTGGGGAGGAGTGTGTGGGGTGATGGACAGATGGAGAGAGTGGGGAGGAGTGTGTGGGTGATGGGAAGATGGAGAGTGTGGGGAGGAGTGTGTGGGTGGTGGGCAGATGGAGAGTGTGGTTGGGGTGATGGACAGATGGAGAGGGTGGGGAGGAGTTTGTGTGGGATGGGAAGATGGAGAGTGTGGGGGATGGGCAGATGGAGAGGGTGGGGAGGAGTGTGTGGTGTGATGGAAAGATGGAGAGTGTGGGGTATGGGAAGATGGAGAGGGTGAGGAGGAGTGTGTGGGGGGGATGGACAGATGGAGAGGGTGGGGAGGAGTGTGTGGGCGATGGACAGATTGAGAGGGTGGGGAGGAGTGTGTGGGTGATGGACAGATGGAGAAGTTGGGGAGGAGTGTGTGGGTGATGGACAGATGGAGAAGGTGGGGAGGAGTGTGTGGGTGATGGACAGATGGAGAGGGTGGGGAGGAGTGTGTGGAGGATGGGAAGATGGAGAGGGTGGGGAGGAATGTGTGGGGTGATGGAGAGGGTGTGGAGGAGTGTGTGGGTGGAGGGAAGATGGAGAGGGTGGGGAGGAGTGTGTGGATGGTGGGCAGATGGAGAGGGTGGGGAGGAGTGTGTGGGGGGATGGACAAATGGACAGGGTGGGGAGGAGTGTGTGGGGTGATGGACAGATGGGGAGGGTGGGGAGGAGTGTGTGGGGGATGGACAGATGGAGAGGGTGGGGAGGAGTGTGTGGGGGATGGACAGATGGAGAGGGTGTGGAGGAGTGTGTGGGGGGATGGACAGATGGAGAGGGTGGGGAGGAGTGTGTGGGTGATGGACAGATGGAGAGGGTGGGGAGGAGTGAGTGGGTGATGGACAGATGGAGAGTGTGGGGAGGAGTGTGTGGGGGATGGACAGATGGAGAGGGTGGGGGAGGAGTGTGGGGGATGGACAGATGGAGAGGGTGGGGAGGAGTGTGTGGGGGATGGACAGATGGAGAGGGTGGGGAGGAGTGTGTGGGGGATGGACAGATGGAGAGGGTGGGGAGGAGTGTGTGTGTGATCGGCAGATGGAGAGGGTAGGGAGGAGTGTGTGGGTGGGGGGCAGATGGAGAGGGTGGGGAGGAGTGTGTGGGTGATGGACAGATGGAGAGTGTGGGGAGGAGTGTGTGGGTGGTGGGCAGATGGAGAGGGTAGGGAGGAGTGTGTGGGTGATGGGCAGATGGAGTGGGTGGGGAGGAGTGTGTGAGGGATGGACAGATGGAGAGGGTGGGGAGGAGTGTGTGGGTGGTGGGCAGATGGAGAGGGTAGGGAGGAGTGTGTGGGGGGATGGACAGATGGAGAGTTTGGGGAGGAGTGTGTGGGGGGATGGACAGATGGAGAGGGTGGGAGGAGTGTGTGGGTGATGGACAGATGGAGAGAGTGGGGTGGAGTGTGTGGGTGGTGGGCAGATGGAGAGGGTAGGGAGGAGTGTGTGTGATGGGCAGATGGAAAGGGTGGGGAGGAGTGTGTGGGGGATGGACAGATGGAGAGGGTGGGGAGGAGTGTGTGGGGGGATGGGCAGATGGAGAGGGTGGGGAGGAGTGTGTGGGTGATGGGCAGATGGAGAGGGTGGCGTGTGGTGCATGGGAAGATGGAGAGGGTGGGGAGGAGTGTGTGGGTGATGGACAGATAGAGAGGCTGGGGAGGAGTGTGGGTGACGGGAAGATGGAGAGGGTGGGGAGGAGTGTGTGTGTGATGGGCAGATGGAGAGGGTGGCGTGTGGTGCATGGGAAGATGGAGAGGGTGGGTAGGAGTGTGTGGGGGATGGACAGATGGAGAGGGTGGGGAGGAGTGTGTGGGGGATGGACAGATGGAGAGGGTGGGGAGGAGTGTGTGGGGTGATGGACAGATGGAGAGAGTGGGGAGGAGTGTGTGGGTGATGGGAAGATGGAGAGTGTGGGGAGGAGTGTGTGGGGGGTGGGCAGATGGAGAGTGTGGTTGGGGTGATGGACAGATGGAGAGGGTGGGGAGGAGTTTGTGTGGGATGGGAAGATGGAGAGTGTGGGGGATGGGCAGATGGAGAGGGTGGGGAGGAGTGTGTGGTGTGATGGAAAGATGGAGAGAGTGGGGTATGGGAAGATGGAGAGGGTGAGGAGGAGTGTGTGGGTGGTGGGAAGATGGAGATTGTGGGGAGGAGTGTGTGTGATCGGCAGATGGAGAGGGTAGGGAGGAGTGTGTGGGTGATGGGCAGATGGAGAGGGTGTGGAGGAGTGTGTGGGGGATGGACAGATGGAGAGGGTGGGGAGGAGTGTGTGGGTGCTGGGCAGATGGAGAGTGTGGGGAGGAGTGTGTGGGTGATGGACAGATGGGTAGAGTGGGGAGGAGTGTGTGGGTGGTGGGCAGATGGAGAGTGTGGTTGGGGTGATGGACAGATGGAGAGGGTGGGGAGGAGTCTGTGGGGGATGGGCAGATGGAGAGGGTGGGCAGGAGTGTGTGTGTGATGGGAAGATGTAGAGGGTGGGGAGGAGTGTGTGGGTGGTGGGCAGATGGAGAGGGTGGGGAGGAGTATGTGGGTGATGGACAGATGGAGAGGGTGGGGAGGAGTGTGTGGATGATGGGCAGATAGAGAAGCTGGGGAGGAGTGTGGGTGACGGGAAGATGGAGAGGGTGGGGAAGAGTGTGTGTGATGGGCAGATGGAGAGGGTGGCGTGTGGGGCATGGGAAGATGGAGAGGGTGGGGAGGAGTGTGTGGGGGATGGACAGATGGAGAGGGTGGGGAGGAGTGTGTGGGGGGATGGGCAGATGGAGAGGGTGGGGAGGAGTGTGTGGGTCGTGGGAAGATGGAGAGGGTAGGGAGGAGTGTGTGGGTGATGGGAAGAATGGGAGGGTGGGGAGGAGTGTGTGGGGTGATGGACAGCTGGAGAGGGTGGGGAGGAGTGTGTGGGTGATGGGAAGATGGAGAGAGTGGGGAGGAGTGTGTGGGGGGATGGACAGATGGAGAGGGTGGGGAGGAGTGTGTCGGGTGATGGACAGATGCAGAGGGTGGGGAGGAGTGTGTGGGTGGTTGGCAGATGGAGAGTGTGGTTGGGGTGATGGACAGATGGAGAGTGTGGGGAGGAGTCTGTGGGGTGATGGACAGATGGAGAGGGTGGGGAGGAGTGTGTGGGTGATGGACAGATGGAGAAGTTGGGGAGGAGTGTGTGGGTGATGGACAGATGGAGAAGGTGGGGAGGAGTGTGTGGGTGATGGACAGATGGAGAGGGTGGGGAGGAGTGTGTGGAGGATGGGAAGATGGAGAGGGTGGGGAGGAATGTGTGGGCAGATGGAGAGGGTGGGGAGGAGTGTGGGGGTGATGGGCAGATGGAGAGGGTGGGGAGGAGTGTGTGGGTGATGGGAAGATGGAGAGGGTGGGGAGGAGTGTGTGGGTGGAGGGAAGATGGAGAGGGTGGGGAGGAGTGTGTGGATGGTGGGCAGATGGAGAGGGTGGGGAGGAGTGTGTGGGGGGATGGACAAATGGACAGGGTGGGGAGCAGTGTGTGGGGTGATGGACAGATGGAGAGGGTGGGGAGGAGTGTGTGGGTCGTGGGAAGATGGAGAGGGTGTGGAGGAGTGTGTGGGGTGATGGACAGATGCAGAGGGTGGGGAGGAGTGTGTGGGTGGTTGGCAGATGGAGAGTGTGGTTGGGGTGATGGACAGATGGAGAGTGTGGGGAGGTGTGTGTGGGGTGATGGACAGATGGAGAGGGTGAGGAGGAGTGTGTGGGTGATGGACAGATGGAGATGGTGGGGAGGAGTGTGTGGGTGATGGACAGATGGAGAGGGTGGGGAGGAGTGTGTGGGTGATGGGCAGATGGAGAGGGTGGCGTGTGGTGCATGGGAAGATGGAGAAGGTGGGGAGGAGTGTGTGGGTGATGGACAGATGGAGAGGGTGGGGAGGAGTGTGTGGAGGATGGGAAGATGGAGAGGGTGGGGAGGAATGTGTGGGCAGATGGAGAGGGTGGGGAGGAGTGTGGGGGTGATGGGCAGATGGAGAGGGTGGGGAGGAGTGTGTGGGTGATGGGAAGATGGAGAGGGTGGGGAGGAGTGTGTGGGTGGAGGGAAGATGGAGAGGGTGGGGAGGAGTGTGTGGATGGTGGGCAGATGGAGAGGGTGGGGAGGAGTGTGTGGGTGATGGGAAGATGGAGAGTGTGGGGAGGAGTGTGTGGGTGGTGGGCAGATGGAGAGTGTGGTTGGGGTGATGGACAGATGGAGAGGGTGGGGAGGAGTTTGTGTGGGATGGGAAGATGGAGAGTGTGGGGGATGGGCAGATGGAGAGGGTGGGGAGGAGTGTGTGGTGTGATGGAAAGATGGAGAGAGTGGGGTATGGGAAGATGGAGAGGGTGGAGAGGAGTGTGTGGGGGGGATGGACAGATGGAGAGGGTGGGGAGGAGTGTGTGGGGGATGGACAGATGGAGAGGGTGGGGAGGAGTGTGTGGGTGATGGACAGATGGAGAAGGTGGGGAGGAGTGTGTGGGTGATGGACAGATGGAGAAGGTGGGGAGGAGTGTGTGGGGGGATGGACAGATGGAGAGGGTGGAGAGGAGTGTGTGGAGGATGGGAAGATGGAGAGGGTGGGGAGGAGTGTGTGGGGTGATGGAGAGGGTGTGGAGGAGTGTGTGGGTGGAGGGAAGATGGAGAGGGTGGGGAGGAGTGTGTGGATGGTGGGCAGATGGAGAGGGTGGGGAGGGGTGTGTGGGGGATGTGCAGATGGAGAGTGGGGAGGAGTGTGTCGGTGGTGGGCAGATGGAGAGAGTGGGGAGGAGTGTGTGGGTGGTGGGCAGATGGAGACGGTGTGGAGGAATGTGTGGGTGGTGGGAAGATGGAGAGTATGGGGAGGAGTGTGTGGGTGGAGGGAAGATGGAGAGGGTGGGGAGGAGTGTGTGGGGGATGGGCAGATGGAGAGTGGGGAGGAGTGTGTGGGTGGTGGGCAGATGGAGAGAGTGGGGAGGAGTGTGTGGGTGGTGGGCAGATGGAGACGGTGGGGAGGAATGTGTGGGTGGTGGGAAGATGGAGAGTATGGGGAGGAGTGTGTGGGTGGAGGGAAGATGGAGAGGGTGGGGAGGAGTGTGTGGATGGTGGGCAGATGGAGAGGGTGGGGAGGAGTGTGTGGGGGGATGGACAAATGGACAGGGTGTGGAGGAGTGTGTGGGGTGATGGACAGATGGAGAGGGTGGGGAGGAGTGTGTGGGTCGTGGGAAGATGGAGAGGGTAGGGAGGTGTGTGTGGGTGATGGGAAGAATGGGAGGGTGGGGAGGAGTGTGTGGGGTGATGGACAGCTGGAGAGGGTGGGGAGGAGTGTGTGGGTGATGGGAAGATGGAGAGAGTGGGGAGGAGTGTGTGGGGGGATGGACAGATGGAGAGGGTGGGGAGGAGTGTGTCGGGTGATGGACAGATGCAGAGGGTGGGGAGGAGTGTGTGGGTGGTTGGCAGATGGAGAGTGTGGTTGAGGTGATGGACAGATGGAGAGTGTGGGGAGGAGTCTGTGGGGTGATGGACAGATGGAGAGGGTGGGGAGGAGTGTGTGGGTGATGGACAGATGGAGAAGTTGGGGAGGAGTGTGTGGGTGATGGACAGATGGAGAAGGTGGGGAGGAGTGTGTGGGTGATGGACAGATGGAGAGGGTGGGGAGGAGTGTGTGGAGGATGGGAAGATGGAGAGGGTGGGGAGGAATGTGTGGGCAGATGGAGAGGGTGGGGAGGAGTGTGGGGGTGATGGGCAGATGGAGAGGGTGGGGAGAAGTGTGTGGGTGATGGGAAGATGGAGAGGGTGGGGAGGAGTGTGTGGGTGGAGGGAAGATGGAGAGGGTGGGGAGGAGTGTGTGGATTGTGGGCAGATGGAGAGGGTGGGGAGGAGTGTGTGGGTGATGGGAAGATGGAGAGTGTGGGGAGGAGTGTGTGGGTGGTGGGCAGATGGAGAGTGTGGTTGGGGTGATGGACAGATGGAGAGGGTGGGGAGGAGTTTGTGTGGGATGGGAAGATGGAGAGTGTGGGGGATGGGCAGATGGAGAGGGTGGGGAGGAGTGTGTGGTGTGATGGAAAGATGGAGAGAGTGGGGTATGGGAAGATGGAGAGGGTGGAGAGGAGTGTGTGGGGGGGATGGACAGATGGAGAGGGTGGGGAGGAGTGTGTGGGGGATGGACAGATGGAGAGGGTGGGGAGGAGTGTGTGGGTGATGGACAGATGGAGAAGGTGGGGAGGAGTGTGTGGGTGATGGACAGATGGAGAAGGTGGGGAGGAGTGTGTGGGGGGATGGACAGATGGAGAGGGTGGAGAGGAGTGTGTGGAGGATGGGAAGATGGAGAGGGTGGGGAGGAGTGTGGGGTGATGGAGAGGGTGTGGAGGAGTGTGTGGGTGGAGGGAAGATGGAGAGGGTGGGGAGGAGTGTGTGGATGGTGGGCAGATGGAGAGGGTGGGGAGGGGTGTGTGGGGGATGTGCAGATGGAGAGTGGGGAGGAGTGTGTCGGTGGTGGGCAGATGGAGAGAGTGGGGAGGAGTGTGTGGGTGGTGGGCAGATGGAGACGGTGTGGAGGAATGTGTGGGTGGTGGGAAGATGGAGAGTATGGGGAGGAGTGTGTGGGTGGAGGGAAGATGGAGAGGGTGGGGAGGAGTGTGTGGGGGATGGGCAGATGGAGAGTGGGGAGGAGTGTGTGGGTGGTGGGCAGATGGAGAGAGTGGGGAGGAGTGTGTGGGTGGTGGGCAGATGGAGACGGTGGGGAGGAATGTGTGGGTGGTGGGAAGATGGAGAGTATGGGGAGGAGTGTGTGGGTGGAGGGAAGATGGAGAGGGTGGGGAGGAGTGTGTGGATGGTGGGCAGATGGAGAGGGTGGGGAGGAGTGTGTGGGGGGATGGACAAATGGACAGGGTGTGGAGGAGTGTGTGGGGTGATGGACAGATGGAGAGGGTGGGGAGGAGTGTGTGGGTCGTGGGAAGATGGAGAGGGTAGGGAGGAGTGTGTGGGTGATGGGAAGAATGGGAGGGTGGGGAGGAGTGTGTGGGGTGATGGACAGCTGGAGAGGGTGGGGAGGGGTGTGTGGGTGATGGGAAGATGGAGAGAGTGGGGAGGAGTGTGTGGGGGGATGGACAGATGGAGAGGGTGGGGAGGAGTGTGTCGGGTGATGGACAGATGCAGAGGGTGGGGAGGAGTGTGTGGGTGGTTGGCAGATGGAGAGTGTGGTTGGGGTGATGGACAGATGGAGAGTGTGGGGAGGAGTCTGTGGGGTGATGGACAGATGGAGAGGGTGGGGAGGAGTGTGTGGGTGATGGACAGATGGAGAAGTTGGGGGGGAGTGTGTGGGTGATGGACAGATGGAGAAGGTGGGGAGGAGTGTGTGGGTGATGGACAGATGGAGAGGGTGGGGAGGAGTGTGTGGAGGATGGGAAGATGGAGAGGGTGGGGAGGAATGTGTGGGCAGATGGAGAGGGTGGGGAGGAGTGTGGGGGTGATGGGCAGATGGAGAGGGTGGGGAGGAGTGTGTGGGTGATGGGAAGATGGAGAGGGTGGGGAGGAGTGTGTGGGTGGAGGGAAGATGGAGAGGGTGGGGAGGAGTGTGAGGATGGTGGGCAGATGGAGAGGGTGGGGAGGAGTGTGTGGGGGGATGGACAAATGGACAGGGTGGGGAGGAGTGTGTGGGGTGATGGACAGATGGAGAGGGTGGGGAGGAGTGTGTGGGTCGTGGGAAGATGGAGAGGGTGTGGAGGAGTGTGTGGGGTGATGGACAGATGCAGAGGGTGGGGAGGAGTGTGTGGGTGGTTGGCAGATGGAGAGTGTGGTTGGGGTGATGGACAGATGGAGAGTGTGGGGAGGTGTGTGTGGGGTGATGGACAGATGGAGAGGGTGGGGAGGAGTGTGTGGATGGTGGGCAGATGGAGAGGGTGGGGAGGGGTGTGTGGGGGATGTGCAGATGGAGAGTGGGGAGGAGTGTGTGGGTGGTGGGCAGATGGAGAGAGTGGGGAGGAGTGTGTGGGTGGTGGGCAGATGGAGACGGTGTGGAGGAATGTGTGGGTGGTGGGAAGATGGAGAGTATGGGGAGGAGTGTGTGGGTGGAGGGAAGATGGAGAGGGTGGGGAGGAGTGTGTGGGGGATGGGCAGATGGAGAGTGGGGAGGAGTGTGTGGGTGGTGGGCAGATGGAGAGAGTGGGGAGGAGTGTGTGGGTGGTGGGCAGATGGAGACGGTGGGGAGGAATGTGTGGGTGGTGGGAAGATGGAGAGTATGGGGAGGAGTGTGTGGGTGGAGGGAAGATGGAGAGGGTGGGGAGGAGTGTGTGGATGGTGGGCAGATGGAGAGGGTGGGGAGGAGTGTGTGGGGGGATGGACAAATGGACAGGGTGTGGAGGAGTGTGTGGGGTGATGGACAGATGGAGAGGGTGGGGAGGAGTGTGTGGGTCGTGGGAAGATGGAGAGGGTAGGGAGGAGTGTGTGGGTGATGGGAAGAATGGGAGGGTGGGGAGGAGTGTGTGGGGTGATGGACAGCTGGAGAGGGTGGGGAGGAGTGTGTGGGTGATGGGAAGATGGAGAGAGTGGGGAGGAGTGTGTGGGGGGATGGACAGATGGAGAGGGTGGGGAGGAGTGTGTCGGGTGATGGACAGATGCAGAGGGTGGGGAGGAGTGTGTGGGTGGTTGGCAGATGGAGAGTGTGGTTGGGGTGATGGACAGATGGAGAGTGTGGGGAGGAGTCTGTGGGGTGATGGACAGATGGAGAGGGTGGGGAGGAGTGTGTGGGTGATGGACAGATGGAGAAGTTGGGGAGGAGTGTGTGGGTGATGGACAGATGGAGAAGGTGGGGAGGAGTGTGTGGGTGATGGACAGATGGAGAGGGTGGGGAGGAGTGTGTGGAGGATGGGAAGATGGAGAGGGTGGGGAGGAATGTGTGGGCAGATGGAGAGGGTGGGGAGGAGTGTGGGGGTGATGGGCAGATGGAGAGGGTGGGGAGGAGTGTGTGGGTGATGGGAAGATGGAGAGGGTGGGGAGGAGTGTGTGGGTGGAGGGAAGATGGAGAGGGTGGGGAGGAGTGTGTGGATGGTGGGCAGATGGAGAGGGTGGGGAGGAGTGTGTGGGGGGATGGACAAATGGACAGGGTGGGGAGGAGTGTGTGGGGTGATGGACAGATGGAGAGGGTGGGGAGGAGTGTGTGGGTCGTGGGAAGATGGAGAGGGTGTGGAGGAGTGTGTGGGGTGATGGACAGATGCAGAGGGTGGGGAGGAGTGTGTGGGTGGTTGGCAGATGGAGAGTGTGGTTGGGGTGATGGACAGATGGAGAGTGTGGGGAGGTGTGTGTGGGGTGATGGACAGATGGAGAGGGTGGGGAGGAGTGTGTGGGTGATGGACAGATGGAGAGAGTGGGGAGGAGTGTGTGGGTGATGGGAAAATGGAGAGTGTGGGGAGGAGTATGTGGGTGATTGGCAGATGGAGAAGGTGGGGAGGAGTGTGTGGGGTGATGGACAGATGGAGAGGGTGGGGAGGAGTGTGTGGGGGATGGACAGATGGAGAGTGTGGGGAGGAGTGTGTGGGTGATTGGCAGATGGAGAAGGTGGGGAGGAGTGTGTGGGGTGATGGACAGATGGAGAGGGTGGGGAGGAGTGTGTGGATGATGGACAGATGGAGAGGGTGGGGAGGAGTGTGTGTGTGATGGACAGATGGAGAGGGTGGGGAGGAGTGTGTGGGGGATGGACAGATGGAGAGAGTGGGGAAGAGTGTGTGGGGGATGGACAGATGGAGAGGGTGCGGAGGAGTGTGTGGGGTGACGGACAGATGGAGAGAGTGGGGAGCAGTGTGTGGGTGGTGGGCAGATGGAGAGTGTGGTTGGGGTAATGGACAGGTGGAGAGGGTGGGGAGGAGTGTGTGGGGGATGGGCAGATGGAGAGGGTGGGCAGGAGTGTGTGTGATGGGAAGATGTAGAGGGTGGGGAGGAGTGTGTTGGTGGTGGGCAGATGGAGAGGGTGGGGAGGAGTGTGTGGGTGATGGACAGATGGAGAGGGTGGGGAGGATTGTGTGAGTGATGGGCAGATGGAGAGGCTGGGGAGGAGTGTGGGGGTGTTGGGAAGATGGAGAGTGTGGGGAGGAGTGTGTGTGATCGGCAGATGGAGAGGGTAGGGAGGAGTGTGTGGGTGGGGGGCAGATGGAGAGGGTGGGGAGGAGTGTGTGGGTGATGGACAGATGGAGAGTGTGGGGAGGAGTGTGTGGGTGGTGGGCAGATGGAGAGGGTAGGGAGGAGTGTGTGGGTGATGGGCAGATGGAGTGGGTGGGGAGGAGTGTGTGAGGGATGGACAGATGGAGAGGGTGGGGAGGAGTGTGTGGGTGGTGGGCAGATGGAGAGGGTAGGGAGGAGTGTGTGGGGGGATGGACAGATGGAGAGTTTGGGGAGGAGTGTGTGGGGGGATGGACAGATGGAGAGGGTGGGAGGAGTGTGTGGGTGATGGACAGATGGAGAGAGTGGGGAGGAGTGTGTGGGTGGTGGGCAGATGGAGAGGGTAGGGAGGAGTGTGTGGGGGGATGGACAGATAGAGAGTGTGGGGAGGAGTGTGTGGGGGATGGGAAGATGGAGAGGGTGGGGAGGAGTGTGTGGGTGGTGGGAAGATGGAGATTGTGGGGAGGAGTGTGTGTGATCGGCAGATGGAGAGGGTAGGGAGGAGTGTGTGGGTGATGGGCAGATGGAGAGGGTGTGGAGGAGTGTGTGGGGGATGGACAGATGGAGAGGGTGGGGAGGAGTGTGTGGGTGGTGGGCAGATGGAGAGGGTGGGGAGGAGTGTGTGTGTGGTGGGCAGATGGAGAGTGTGGTTGGGGTGATGGACAGATGGAGAGGGTGGGGAGGAGTCTGTGGGGGATGGGCAGATGGAGAGGGTGGGCAGGAGTGTGTGTGTGATGGGAAGATGTAGAGGGTTGGGAGGAGTGTGTGGGTAGTGGGCAGATGGAGAGGGTGGGGAGGAGTATGTGGGTGATGGACAGATGGAGAGGGTGGGGAGGAGTGTGTGGA
The DNA here is from genome assembly GCF_048418815.1 of Hemitrygon akajei. Taxonomy (NCBI): domain Eukaryota; kingdom Metazoa; phylum Chordata; class Chondrichthyes; order Myliobatiformes; family Dasyatidae; genus Hemitrygon; species Hemitrygon akajei. Next base: position 199,579,529 of record NC_133125.1, read on the forward strand.
TGATGGGCAGATAGAGAAGCTGGGGAGGAGTGTGGGTGACGGGAAGATGGAGAGGGTGGGGAAGAGTGTGTGTGATGGGCAGATGGAGAGGGTGGCGTGTGGGGCATGGGAAGATGGAGAGGGTGGGGAGGAGTGTGTGGGGGATGGACAGATGGAGAGGGTGGGGAGGAGTGTGTGGGGGATGGGCAGATGGAGAGGGTGGGGAGGAGTGTGTGGGGGATGGACAGATGGAGAGGGTGGGGAGGAGTGTGTGGGGGGATGGGCAGATGGAGAGGGTGGGGAGGAGTGTGTGGGTGATGGACAGATGGAGAGGGTGGGGAGGAGTGTGTGGGTGATGGGCAGATGGAGAGGGTGGCGTGTGGTGCATGGGAAGATGGAGAGGGTGGGGAGGAGTGTGTGGGTGATGGACAGATAGAGAGGCTGGGGAGGAGTGTGGGTGACGGGAAGATGGAGAGGGTGGGGAGGAGTGTGTGTGATGGGCAGATGTTGAGGGTGGCGTGTGGGGCATGGGAAGATGGAGAGGGTGGGGAGGAGTGTGTGGGTGATGGACAGATAGAGAGGCTGGGGAGGAGTGTGGGTGACGGGAAGATGGAGAGAGTGGGGAGGAGTGTGTGGGTGACGGGAAGATGGAGAGGGTGGGGAGGAGTGTGTGGGGGATGGACAGATGGAGATGGTGGGGAGGAGTGTGTGGGGGGATGGGCAGATGGAGAGGGTGGGGAGGAGTGTGTGGGGGGGATGGACAGATGGAGAGGGTTGGGAGGAGTGTGTAGGTGATGGACAGATGGAGAGGGTGGGGAGGAGTGTGTGGGGGATGGGCAGATGGAGAGGGTTGGGAGGAGTGTGTGGGTGATGGGGAGATGGAGAGGGTGGGGAGGAGTGTGTGGGGTGATGGACAGATGGAGAGTGTGGGGAGGAGTGTGTGGGTGATGGACAGATGGAGAGGGTGGGGAGGAGTGTGTGGGGTGATGGACAGATGGAGAGAGTGGGGAGGAGTGTGTGGGTGGTGGGCAGATGGAGAGTGTGGTTGGGGTGATGGACAGATGGAGAGGGTGGGGAGGAGTTTGTGTGGGATGGGAAGATGGAGAGTGTGGGGGATGGACAGATGGAGAGGGTGGGGAGGAGTGTGTGGTGTGATGGAAAGATGGAGAGAGTGGGGTATGGGAAGATGGAGAGGGTGGGGAGTAGTGTGTGGGGGGGATGGACAGATGGAGAGGGTGGGGAGGAGTGTGTGGGGGATGGACAGATGGAGAGGGTGGGGAGGAGTGTGTGGGTGATGGACAGATGGAGAAGGTGGGGAGGAGTGTGTGGGTGATGGACAGATGGAGAAGGTGGGGAGGAGTGTGTGGGGGGATGGACAGATGGAGAGGGTGGGGAGGAGTGTGTGGCGGATGGGAAGATGGAGAGGGTGGGGAGGAGTGTGTGGGGTGATGGAGAGGGTGTGGAGGAGTGTGTGGGTGGAGGGAAGATGGAGAGGGTGGGGAGGAGTGTGTGGATGGTGGGCAGATGGAGAGGGTGGGGAGGGGTGTGTGGGGGATGTGCAGATGGAGAGTGGGGAGGAGTGTGTGGGTGGTGGGCAGATGGAGAGAGTGGGGAGGTGTGTGTGGTTGGTGGGCAGATGGAGACGGTCTGGAGGAATGTGTGGGTGGTGGGAAGATGGAGAGTATGGGGAGGAGTGTGTGGGTGGAGGGAAGATGGAGAGGGTGGGGAGGAGTGTGTGGGGGATGGGCAGATGGAGAGTGGGGAGGAGTGTGTGGGTGGTGGGCAGATGGAGAGAGTGGGGAGGAGTGTGTGGGTGGTGGGCAGATGGAGACGGTGGGGAGGAATGTGTGGGTGGTAGGAAGATGGAGAGTATGGGGAGGAGTGTGTGGGTGGAGGGAAGATGGAGGGTGGGGAGGAGTGTGTGGATGGTGGGCAGATGGAGAGGGTGGGGAGGAGTGTGTGGGGGGATGGACAAATGGACAGGGTGTGGAGGAGTGTGTGGGGTGATGGACAGATGGAGAGGGTGGGGAGGAGTGTGTGGGTCGTGGGAAGATGGAGAGGGTAGGGAGGAGTGTGTGGGTGATGGGAAGAATGGGAGGGTGGGGAGGAGTGTGTGGGGTGATGGACAGCTGGAGAGGGTGGGGAGGAGTGTGTGGGTGATGGGAAGATGGAGAGAGCGGGGAGGAGTGTGTGGGGGGATGGACAGATGGAGAGGGTGGGGAGGAGTGTGTGGGTGATGGACAGATGGAGAAGGTGGGGAGGAGTGTGTGGGTGATGGACAGATGGAGAAGGTGGGGAGGAGTGTGTGGGGGGATGGACAGATGGAGAGGGTGGGGATTAGTGTGTGGCGGATGGGAAGATGGAGAGGGTGGGGAGGAGTGTGTGGGGTGATGGAGAGGGTGTGGAGGAGTGTGTGGGTGGAGGGAAGATGGAGAGGGTGGGGAGGAGTGTGTGGATGGTGGGCAGATGGAGAGGGTGGGGAGGGGTGTGTGGGGGATGTGCAGATGGAGAGTGGGGAGGAGTGTGTGGGTGGTGGGCAGATGGAGAGAGTGGGGAGGAGTGTGTGGGTGGTGGGCAGATGGAGACGGTGTGGAGGAATGTGTGGGTGGTGGGAAGATGGAGAGTATGGGGAGGAGTGTGTGGGTGGAGGGAAGATGGAGAGGGTGGGGAGGAGTGTGTGGGGGATGGGCAGATGGAGAGTGGGGAGGAGTGTGTGGGTGGTGGGCAGATGGAGAGAGTGGGGAGGAGTGTGTGGGTGGTGGGCAGATGGAGACGGTGGGGAGGAATGTGTGGGTGGTGGGAAGATGGAGAGTATGGGGAGGAGTGTGTGGGTGGAGGGAAGATGGAGGGTGGGGAGGAGTGTGTGGATGGTGGGCAGATGGAGAGGGTGGGGAGGAGAGTGTGGGGGGATGGACAAATGGACAGGGTGTGGAGGAGTGTGTGGGGTGATGGACAGATGGAGAGGGTGGGGAGGAGTGTGTGGGTCGTGGGAAGATGGAGAGGGTAGGGAGGAGTGTGTGGGTGATGGGAAGAATGGGAGGGTGGGGAGGAGTGTGTGGGGTGATGGACAGCTGGAGAGGGTGGGGAGGAGTGTGTGGGTGATGGGAAGATGGAGAGAGCGGGGAGGAGTGTGTGGGGGGATGGACAGATGGAGAGGGTGGGGAGGAGTGTGTCGGGTGATGGACAGATGCAGAGGGTGGGGAGGAGTGTGTGGGTGGTTGGCAGATGGAGAGTGTGGTTGGGGTGATGGACAGATGGAGAGTGTGGGGAGGAGTCTGTGGGGTGATGGACAGATGGAGAGGGTGGGGAGGAGTGTGTGGGTGGAGGGAAGATGGAGAGGGTGGGGAGGAGTGTGTGGATGGTGGGCAGATGGAGAGGGTGGGGAGGGGTGTGTGGGGGATGTGCAGATGGAGAGTGGGGAGGAGTGTGTGGGTGGTGGGCAGATGGAGAGAGTGGGGAGGAGTGTGTGGGTGGTGGGCAGATGGAGACGGTGTGGAGGAATGTGTGGGTGGTGGGAAGATGGAGAGTATGGGGAGGAGTGTGTGGGTGGAGGGAAGATGGAGAGGGTGGGGAGGAGTGTGTGGGGGATGGGCAGATGGAGAGTGGGGAGGAGTGTGTGGGTGGTGGGCAGATGGAGAGAGTGGGGAGGAGTGTGTGGATGGTGGGCAGATGGAGACGGTGGGGAGGAATGTGTGGGTGGTGGGAAGATGGAGAGTATGGGGAGGAGTGTGTGGGTGGAGGGAAGATGGAGAGGGTGGGGAGGAGTGTGTGGATGGTGGGCAGATGGAGAGGGTGGGGAGGAGTGTGTGGGGGGATGGACAAATGGACAGGGTGTGGAGGAGTGTGTGGGGGTGATGGACAGATGGAGAGGGTGGGGAGGAGTGTGTGGGTCGTGGGAAGATGGAGAGGGTAGGGAGGAGTGTGTGGGTGATGGGAAGAATTGGAGGGTGGGGAGGAGTGTGTGGGGTGATGGACAGCTGGAGAGGGTGGGGAGGAGTGTGTGGGTGATGGGAAGATGGAGAGAGTGGGGAGGAGTGTGTGGGGGGGATGGACAGATGGAGAGGGTGGGGAGGAGTGTGTCGGGTGATGGACAGATGCAGAGGGTGGGGAGGAGTGTGTGGGTGGTTGGCAGATGGAGAGTGTGGTTGGGGTGATGGACAGATGGAGAGTGTGGGGAGGAGTCTGTGGGGTGATGGACAGATGGAGAGGGTGGGGAGGAGTGTGTGGGTGATGGACAGATGGAGAAGTTGGGGAGGAGTGTGTGGGTGATGGACAGATGGAGAAGGTGGGGAGGAGTGTGTGGGTGATGGACAGATGGAGAGGGTGGGGAGGAGTGTGTGGAGGATGGGAAGATGGAGAGGGTGGGGAGGAATGTGTGGGCAGTTGGAGAGGGTGGGGAGGAGTGTGGGGGTGATGGGCAGATGGAGAGGGTGGGGAGGAGTGTGTGGGTGATGGGAAGATGGAGAGGGTGGGGAGGAGTGTGTGGGTGGAGGGAAGATGGAGAGGGTGGGGAGGAGTGTGTGGATGGTGGGCAGATGGAGAGGGTGGGGAGGAGTGTGTGGGGGGATGGACAAATGGACAGGGTGGGGAGGAGTGTGTGGGGTGATGGACAGATGGAGAGGGTGGGGAGGAGTGTGTGGGTCGTGGGAAGATGGAGAGGGTGTGGAGGAGTGTGTGGGGTGATGGACAGATGCAGAGGGTGGGGAGGAGTGTGTGGGTGGTTGGCAGATGGAGAGTGTGGTTGGGGTGATGGACAGATGGAGAGTGTGGGGAGGTGTGTGTGGGGTGATGGACAGATGGAGAGGGTGGGGAGGAGTGTGTGGATGGTGGGCAGATGGAGAGGGTGGGGAGGGGTGTGTGGGGGATGTGCAGATGGAGATTGGGGAGGAGTGTGTGGGTGGTGGGCAGATGGAGAGAGTGGGGAGGAGTGTGTGGGTGGTGGGCAGATGGAGACGGTGTGGAGGAATGTGTGGGTGGTGGGAAGATGGAGAGTATGGGGAGGAGTGTGTGGGTGGAGGGAAGATGGAGAGGGTGGGGAGGAGTGTGTGGGGGATGGGCAGATGGAGAGTGGGGAGGAGTGTGTGGGTGGTGGGCAGATGGAGAGAGTGGGGAGGAGTGTGTGGGTGGTGGGCAGATGGAGACGGTGGGGAGGAATGTGTGGGTGGTGGGAAGATGGAGAGTATGGGGAGGAGTGTGTGGGTGGAGGGAAGATGGAGAGGGTGGGGAGGAGTGTGTGGATGGTGGGCAGATGGAGAGGGTGGGGAGGAGTGTGTGGGGGGATGGACAAATGGACAGGGTGTGGAGGAGTGTGTGGGGTGATGGACAGATGGAGAGGGTGGGGAGGAGTGTGTGGGTCGTGGGAAGATGGAGAGGGTAGGGAGGAGTGTGTGGGTGATGGGAAGAATGGGAGGGTGGGGAGGAGTGTGTGGGGTGATGGACAGCTGGAGAGGGTGGGGAGGAGTGTGTGGGTGATGGGAAGATGGAGAGAGTGGGGAGGAGTGTGTGGGGGGATGGACAGATGGAGAGGGTGGGGAGGAGTGTGTCGGGTGATGGACAGATGCAGAGGGTGGGGAGGAGTGTGTGGGTGGTTGGCAGATGGAGAGTGTGGTTGGGGTGATGGACAGATGGAGAGTGTGGGGAGGAGTGTGTGGGTGGTGGGCAGATGGAGAGTGTGGTTGGGGTGATGGACAGATGGAGAGGGTGGGGAGGAGTTTGTGTGGGATGGGAAGATGGAGAGTGTGGGGGATGGACAGATGGAGAGGGTGGGGAGGAGTGTGTGGTGTGATGGAAAGATGGAGAGAGTGGGGTATGGGAAGATGGAGAGGGTGGGGAGTAGTGTGTGGGGGGGATGGACAGATGGAGAGGGTGGGGAGGAGTGTGTGGGGGATGGACAGATGGAGAGGGTGGGGAGGAGTGTGTGGGTGATGGACAGATGGAGAAGGTGGGGAGGAGTGTGTGGGTGATGGACAGATGGAGTAGGTGGGGAGGAGTGTGTGGGGGGATGGACAGATGGAGAGGGTGGGGAGGAGTGTGTGGAGGATGGGAAGATGGAGAGGGTGGGGAGGAGTGTGTGGGGTGATGGAGAGGGTGTGGAGGAGTGTGTGGGTGGAGGGAAGATGGAGAGGGTGGGGAGGAGTGTGTGGATGGTGGGCAGATGGAGAGGGTGGGGAGGGGTGTGTGGGGGATGTGCAGATGGAGAGTGGGGAGGAGTGTGTGGGTGGTGGGCAGATGGAGAGAGTGGGGAGGAGTGTGTGGGTGGTGGGCAGATGGAGACGGTGTGGAGGAATGTGTGGGTGGTGGGAAGATGGAGAGTATGGGGAGGAGTGTGTGGGTGGAGGGAAGATGGAGAGGGTGGGGAGGAGTGTGTGGGGGATGGGCAGATGGAGAGTGGGGAGGAGTGTGTGGGTGGTGGGCAGATGGAGAGAGTGGGGAGGAGTGTGTGGGTGGTGGGCAGATGGAGACGGTGGGGAGGAATGTGTGGGTGGTGGGAAGATGGAGAGTATGGGGAGGAGTGTGTGGGTGGAGGGAAGATGGAGGGTGGGGAGGAGTGTGTGGATGGTGGGCAGATGGAGAGGGTGGGGAGGAGTGTGTGGGGGGATGGACAAATGGACAGGGTGTGGAGGAGTGTGTGGGGTGATGGACAGATGGAGAGGGTGGGGAGGAGTGTGTGGGTCGTGGGAAGATGGAGAAGGTAGGGAGGAGTGTGTGGGTGATGGGAAGAATGGGAGGGTGGGGAGGAGTGTGTGGGGTGATGGACAGCTGGAGAGGGTGGGGAGGAGTGTGTGGGTGATGGGAAGATGGAGAGAGCGGGGAGGAGTGTGTGGGGGGATGGACAGATGGAGAGGGTGGGGAGGAGTGTGTCGGGTGATGGACAGATGCAGAGGGTGGGGAGGAGTGTGTGGGTGGTTGGCAGATGGAGAGTGTGGTTGGGGTGATGGACAGATGGAGAGTGTGGGGAGGAGTCTGTGGGGTGATGGACAGATGGAGAGGGTGGGGAGGAGTGTGTGGGTGGAGGGAAGATGGAGAGGGTGGGGAGGAGTGTGTGGATGGTGGGCAGATGGAGAGGGTGGGGAGGGGTGTGTGGGGGATGTGCAGATGGAGAGTGGGGAGGAGTGTGTGGGTGGTGGGCAGATGGAGAGAGTGGGGAGGAGTGTGTGGGTGGTGGGCAGATGGAGACGGTGTGGAGGAATGTGTGGGTGGTGGGAAGATGGAGAGTATGGGGAGGAGTGTGTGGGTGGAGGGAAGATGGAGAGGGTGGGGAGGAGTGTGTGGGGGATGGGCAGATGGAGAGTGGGGAGGAGTGTGTGGGTGGTGGGCAGATGGAGAGAGTGGGGAGGAGTGTGTGGGTGGTGGGCAGATGGAGACGGTGGGGAGGAATGTGTGGGTGGTGGGAAGATGGAGAGTATGGGGAGGAGTGTGTGGGTGGAGGGAAGATGGAGAGGGTGGGGAGGAGTGTGTGGATGGTGGGCAGATGGAGAGGGTGGGGAGGAGTGTGTGGGGGGATGGACAAATGGACAGGGTGTGGAGGAGTGTGTGGGGTGATGGACAGATGGAGAGGGTGGGGAGGAGTGTGTGGGTCGTGGGAAGATGGAGAGGGTAGGGAGGAGTGTGTGGGTGATGGGAAGAATTGGAGGGTGGGGAGGAGTGTGTGGGGTGATGGACAGCTGGAGAGGGTGGGGAGGAGTGTGTCGGGTGATGGACAGATGCAGAGGGTGGGGAGGAGTGTGTGGGTGGTTGGCAGATGGAGAGTGTGGTTGGGGTGATGGACAGATGGAGAGTGTGGGGAGGAGTCTGTGGGGTGATGGACAGATGGAGAGGGTGGGGAGGAGTGTGTGGGTGATGGACAGATGGAGAAGTTGGGGAGGAGTGTGTGGGTGATGGACAGATGGAGAAGGTGGGGAGGAGTGTGTGGGTGATGGACAGATGGAGAGGGTGGGGAGGAGTGTGTGGAGGATGGGAAGATGGAGAGGGTGGGGAGGAATGTGTGGGCAGATGGAGAGGGTGGGGAGGAGTGTGGGGGTGATGGGCAGATGGAGAGGGTGGGGAGGAGTGTGTGGGTGATGGGAAGATGGAGAGGGTGGGGAGGAGTGTGTGGGTGGAGGGAAGATGGAGAGGGTGGGGAGGAGTGTGTGGATGGTGGGCAGATGGAGAGGGTGGGGAGGAGTGTGTGGGGGGATGGACAAATGGACAGGGTGGGGAGGAGTGTGTGGGGTGATGGACAGATGGAGAGGGTGGGGAGGAGTGTGTGGGTCGTGGGAAGATGGAGAGGGTGTGGAGGAGTGTGTGGGGTGATGGACAGATGCAGAGGGTGGGGAGGAGTGTGTGGGTGGTTGGCAGATGGAGAGTGTGGTTGGGGTGATGGACAGATGGAGAGTGTGGGGAGGTGTGTGTGGGGTGATGGACAGATGGAGAGGGTGGGGAGGAGTGTGTGGATGGTGGGCAGATGGAGAGGGTGGGGAGGGGTGTGTGGGGGATGTGCAGATGGAGAGTGGGGAGGAGTGTGTGGGTGGTGGGCAGATGGAGAGAGTGGGGAGGAGTGTGTGGGTGGTGGGCAGATGGAGACGGTGTGGAGGAATGTGTGGGTGGTGGGAAGATGGAGAGTATGGGGAGGAGTGTGTGGGTGGAGGGAAGATGGAGAGGGTGGGGAGGAGTGTGTGGGGGATGGGCAGATGGAGAGTGGGGAGGAGTGTGTGGGTGGTGGGCAGATGGAGAGAGTGGGGAGGAGTGTGTGGGTGGTGGGCAGATGGAGACGGTGGGGAGGAATGTGTGGGTGGTGGGAAGATGGAGAGTATGGGGAGGAGTGTGTGGGTGGAGGGAAGATGGAGAGGGTGGGGAGGTGTGTGTGGATGGTGGGCAGATGGAGAGGGTGGGGAGGAGTGTGTGGGGGGATGGACAAATGGACAGGGTGTGGAGGAGTGTGTGGGGTGATGGACAGATGGAGAGGGTGGGGAGGAGTGTGTGGGTCGTGGGAAGATGGAGAGGGTAGGGAGGAGTGTGTGGGTGATGGGAAGAATGGGAGGGTGGGGAGGAGTGTGTGGGGTGATGGACAGCTGGAGAGGGTGGGGAGGAGTGTGTGGGTGATGGGAAGATGGAGAGAGTGGGGAGGAGTGTGTGGGGGGATGGACAGATGGAGAGGGTGGGGAGGAGTGTGTCGGGTGATGGACAGATGCAGAGGGTGGGGAGGAGTGTGTGGGTGGTTGGCAGATGGAGAGTGTGGTTGGGGTGATGGACAGATGGAGAGTGTGGGGAGGAGTCTGTGGGGTGATGGACAGATGGAGAGGGTGGGGAGGAGTGTGTGGGTGATGGACAGATGGAGAAGTTGGGGAGGAGTGTGTGGGTGATGGACAGATGGAGAAGGTGGGGAGGAGTGTGTGGGTGATGGACAGATGGAGAGGGTGGGGAGGAGTGTGTGGAGGATGGGAAGATGGAGAGGGTGGGGAGGAATGTGTGGGCAGATGGAGAGGGTGAGGAGGAGTGTGGGGGTGATGGGCAGATGGAGAGGGTGGGGAGGAGTGTGTGGGTGATGGGAAGATGGAGAGGTTGGGGAGGAGTGTGTGGGTGGAGGGAAGATGGAGAGGGTGGGGAGGAGTGTGTGGATGGTGGGCAGATGGAGAGGGTGGGGAGGAGTGTGTGGGGGGATGGACAAATGGACAGGGTGGGGAGGAGTGTGTGGGGTGATGGACAGATGGAGAGGGTGGGAAGGAGTGTGTGGGTCGTGGGAAGATGGAGAGGGTGTGGAGGAGTGTGTGGGGTGATGGACAGATGCAGAGGGTGGGGAGGAGTGTGTGGGTGGTTGGCAGATGGAGAGTGTGGTTGGGGTGATGGACAGATGGAGAGTGTGGGGAGGTGTGTGTGGGGTGATGGACAGATGGAGAGGGTGGGGGAGGAGTGTGTGGGTGATGGACAGATGGAGAGAGTGGGGAGGAGTGTGTGGGTGATGGGAAAATGGAGAGTGTGGGGAGGAGTGTGTGGGTGATTGGCAGATGGAGAAGGTGGGGAGGAGTGTGTGGGGTGATGGACAGATGGAGAGGGTGGGGAGGAGTGTGTGGGGGATGGACAGATGGAGAGTGTGGGGAGGAGTGTGTGGGTGATTGGCAGATGGAGAAGGTGGGGAGGAGTGTGTGGGGTGATGGACAGATGGAGAGGGTGGGGAGGAGTGTGTGGATGATGGACAGATGGAGAGGGTGGGGAGGAGTGTGTGTGTGATGGACAGATGGAGAGGGTGGGGAGGAGTGTGTGGGGGATGGACAGATGGAGAGAGTGGGGAAGAGTGTGTGGGGGATGGACAGATGGAGAGGGTGCGGAGGAGTGTGTGGGGTGACGGACAGATGGAGAGAGTGGGGAGCAGTGTGTGGGTGGTGGGCAGATGGAGAGTGTGGTTGGGGTAATGGACAGGTGGAGAGGGTGGGGAGGAGTGTGTGGGGGATGGGCAGATGGAGAGGGTGGGCAGGAGTGTGTGTGATGGGAAGATGTAGAGGGTGGGGAGGAGTGTGTTGGTGGTGGGCAGATGGAGAGGGTGGGGAGGAGTGTGTGGGTGATGGACAGATGGAGAGGGTGGGGAGGATTGTGTGAGTGATGGGCAGATGGAGAGGCTGGGGAGGAGTGTGGGGGTGTTGGGAAGATGGAGAGTGTGGGGAGGAGTGTGTGTGATCGGCAGATGGAGAGGGTAGGGAGGAGTGTGTGGGTGGGGGGCAGATGGAGAGGGTGGGGAGGAGTGTGTGGGTGATGGACAGATGGAGAGTGTGGGGAGGAGTGTGTGGGTGGTGGGCAGATGGAGAGGGTAGGGAGGAGTGTGTGGGTGATGGGCAGATGGAGTGGGTGGGGAGGAGTGTGTGAGGGATGGACAGATGGAGAGGGTGGGGAGGAGTGTGTGGGTGGTGGGCAGATGGAGAGGGTAGGGAGGAGTGTGTGGGGGGATGGACAGATGGAGAGTTTGGGGAGGAGTGTGTGGGGGGATGGACAGATGGAGAGGGTGGGAGGAGTGTGTGGGTGATGGACAGATGGAGAGAGTGGGGAGGAGTGTGTGGGTGGTGGGCAGATGGAGAGGGTAGGGAGGAGTGTGTGGGGGGATGGACAGATAGAGAGTGTGGGGAGGAGTGTGTGGGGGATGGGAAGATGGAGAGGGTGGGGAGGAGTGTGTGGGTGGTGGGAAGATGGAGATTGTGGGGAGGAGTGTGTGTGATCGGCAGATGGAGAGGGTAGGGAGGAGTGTGTGGGTGATGGGCAGATGGAGAGGGTGTGGAGGAGTGTGTGGGGGATGGACAGATGGAGAGGGTGGGGAGGAGTGTGTGGGTGGTGGGCAGATGGAGAGGGTGGGGAGGAGTGTGTGTGTGGTGGGCAGATGGAGAGTGTGGTTGGGGTGATGGACAGATGGAGAGGGTGGGGAGGAGTCTGTGGGGGATGGGCAGATGGAGAGGGTGGGCAGGAGTGTGTGTGTGATGGGAAGATGTAGAGGGTGGGGAGGAGTGTGTGGGTAGTGGGCAGATGGAGAGGGTGGGGAGGAGTATGTGGGTGATGGACAGATGGAGTGGGTGGGGAGGAGTGTGTGGATGATGGGCAGATAGAGAAGCTGGGGAGGAGTGTGGGTGACGGGAAGATGGAGAGGGTGGGGAAGAGTGTGTGTGATGGGCAGATGGAGAGGGTGGCGTGTGGGGCATGGGAAGATGGAGAGGGTGGGGAGGAGTGTGTGGGGGATGGACAGATGGAGAGGGTGGGGAGGAGTGTGTGGGGGATGGGCAGATGGAGAGGGTGGGGAGGAGTGTGTGGGGGATGGACAGATGGAGAGGGTGGGGAGGAGTGTGTGGGGGGATGGGCAGATGGAGAGGGTGGGGAGGAGTGTGTGGGTGATGGACAGATGGAGAGGGTGGGGAGGAGTGTGTGGGTGATGGGCAGATGGAGAGGGTGGCGTGTGGTGCATGGGAAGATGGAGAGGGTGGGGAGGAGTGTGTGGGTGATGGACAGATAGAGAGGCTGGGGAGGAGTGTGGGTGACGGGAAGATGGAGAGGGTGGGGAGGAGTGTGTGTGATGGGCAGATGTTGAGGGTGGCGTGTGGGGCATGGGAAGATGGAGAGGGTGGGGAGGAGTGTGTGGGTGATGGACAGATAGAGAGGCTGGGGAGGAGTGTGGGTGACGGGAAGATGGAGAGAGTGGGGAGGAGTGTGTGGGTGACGGGAAGATGGAGAGGGTGGGGAGGAGTGTGTGGGGGATGGACAGATGGAGATGGTGGGGAGGAGTGTGTGGGGGGATGGGCAGACGGAGAGGGTGGGGAGGAGTGTGTGGGGGGATGGACAGATGGAGAGGGTTGGGAGGAGTGTGTAGGTGATGGACAGATGGAGAGGCTGGGGAGGAGTGTGGGTGACGGGCAGATGGAGAGGGTGGGGAAGAGTGTGTGTGATGGGCAGATGGAGAGGGTGGCGTGTGGGGCATGGGAAGATGGAGAGGGTGGGGAGGAGTGTGTGGGGGATGGACAGATGGAGAGGGTGGGGAGGAGTGTGTGGGGGATGGGCAGATGGAGAGGGTGGGGAGGAGTGTGTGGGGGATGGACAGATGGAGAGGGTGGGGAGGAGTGTGTGGGGGGATGGGCAGATGGAGAGGGTGGGGAGGAGTGTGTGGGTGATGGACAGATGGAGAGGGTGGGGAGGAGTGTGTGGGTGATGGGCAGATGGAGAGGGTGGCGTGTGGTGCATGGGAAGATGGAGAGGGTGGGGAGGAGTGTGTGGGTGATGGACAGATAGAGAGGCTGGGGAGGAGTGTGGGTGACGGGAAGATGGAGAGGGTGGGGAGGAGTGTGTGTGATGGGCAGATGTTGAGGGTGGCGTGTGGGGCATGGGAAGATGGAGAGGGTGGGGAGGAGTGTGTGGGTGATGGACAGATAGAGAGGCTGGGGAGGAGTGTGGGTGACGGGAAGATGGAGAGAGTGGGGAGGAGTGTGTGGGTGACGGGAAGATGGAGAGGGTGGGGAGGAGTGTGTGGGGGATGGACAGATGGAGATGGTGGGGAGGAGTGTGTGGGGGGATGGGCAGATGGAGAGGGTGGGGAGGAGTGTGTGGGGGGATGGACAGATGGAGAGGGTTGGGAGGAGTGTGTAGGTGATGGACAGATGGAGAGGGTGGGGAGGAGTGTGTGGGGGATGGGCAGATGGAGAGGGTTGGGAGGAGTGTGTGGGTGATGGGGAGATGGAGAGGGTGGGGAGGAGTGTGTGGGGTGATGGACAGATGGAGAGTGTGGGAGGAGTGTGTGGGTGATGGACAGATGGAGAGGGTGGGGAGGAGTGTGTGGGGTGATGGACAGATGGAGAGAGTGGGGAGGAGTGTGTTGGTGATGGGAAGATGGAGAGTGTGGGGAGGAGTGTGTGGGTGGTGGGCAGATGGAGAGTGTGGTTGGGGTGATGGACAGATGGAGAGGGTGGGGAGGAGTTTGTGTGGGATGGGAAGATGGAGAGTGTGGGGGATGGACAGATGGAGAGGGTGGGGAGGAGTGTGTGGTGTGATGGAAAGATGGAGAGAGTGGGGTATGGGAAGATGGAGAGGGTGGGGAGTAGTGTGTGGGGGGGATGGACAGATGGAGAGGGTGGGGAGGAGTGTGTGGGGGATGGACAGATGGAGAGGGTGGGGAGGAGTGTGTGGGTGATGGACAGATGGAGAAGGTGGGGAGGAGTGTGTGGGTGATGGACAGATGGAGAAGGTGGGGAGGAGTGTGTGGGGGGATGGACAGATAGAGAGTGTGGGGAGGAGTGTGTGGGGGATGGGAAGATGGAGAGGGTGGGGAGGAGTGTGTGGGTGGTGGGAAGATGGAGATTGTGGGGAGGAGTGTGTGTGATCGGCAGATGGAGAGGGTAGGGAGGAGTGTGTGGGTGATGGGCAGATGGAGAGGGTGTGGAGGAGTGTGTGGGGGATGGACAGATGGAGAGGGTGGGGAGGAGTGTGTGGGTGGTGGGCAGATGTAGAGGGTGGGGAGGAGTGTGTGTGTGGTGGGCAGATGGAGAGTGTGGTTGGGGTGATGGACAGATGGAGAGGGTGGGGAGGAGTCTGTGGGGGATGGGCAGATGGAGAGGGTGGGCAGGAGTGTGTGTGTGATGGGAAGATGTAGAGGGTGGGGAGGAGTGTGTGGGTAGTGGGCAGATGGAGAGAGCGGGGAGGAGTATGTGGGTGATGGACAGATGGAGAGGGTGGGGAGGAGTCTGTGGATGATGGGCAGATAGAGAAGCTGGGGAGGAGTGTGGGTGACGGGAAGATGGAGAGGGTGGGGAAGAGTGTGTGTGATGGGCAGATGGAGAGGGTGGCGTGTGGGGCATGGGAAGATGGAGAGGGTGGGGAGGAGTGTGTGGGGGATGGACAGATGGAGAGGGTGGGGAGGAGTGTGTGGGTGACGGGAAGATGGAGAGGGTGGGGAGGAGTGTGTGGGGGATGGACAGATGGAGATGGTGGGGAGGAGTGTGTGGGGGGATGGGCAGATGGAGAGGGTGGGGAGGAGTGTGTGGGGGGATGGACAGATGGAGAGGGTTGGGAGGAGTGTGTAGGTGATGGACAGATGGAGAGGGTGGGGAGGAGTGTGTGGGGGATGGGCAGATGGAGAGGGTTGGGAGGAGTGTGTGGGTGATGGGGAGATGGAGAGGGTGGGGAGGAGTGTGTGGGGTGATGGACAGATGGAGAGTGTGGGAGGAGTGTGTGGGTGATGGACAGATGGAGAGGGTGGGGAGGAGTGTGTGGGGTGATGGACAGATGGAGAGAGTGGGGAGGAGTGTGTTGGTGATGGGAAGATGGAGAGTGTGGGGAGGAGTGTGTGGGTGGTGGGCAGATGGAGAGTGTGGTTGGGGTGATGGACAGATGGAGAGGGTGGGGAGGAGTTTGTGTGGGATGGGAAGATGGAGAGTGTGGGGGATGGACAGATGGAGAGGGTGGGGAGGAGTGTGTGGTGTGATGGAAAGATGGAGAGAGTGGGGTATGGGAAGATGGAGAGGGTGGGGAGTAGTGTGTGGGGGGGATGGACAGATGGAGAGGGTGGGGAGGAGTGTGTGGGGGATGGACAGATGGAGAGGGTGGGGAGGAGTGTGTGGGTGATGGACAGATGGAGAAGGTGGGGAGGAGTGTGTGGGTGATGGACAGATGGAGAAGGTGGGGAGGAGTGTGTGGGGGGTATGGACAGATAGAGAGTGTGGGGAGGAGTGTGTGGGGGATGGGAAGATGGAGAGGGTGGGGAGGAGTGTGTGGGTGGTGGGAAGATGGAGATTGTGGGGAGGAGTGTGTGTGATCGGCAGATGGAGAGGGTAGGGAGGAGTGTGTGGGTGATGGGCAGATGGAGAGGGTGTGGAGGAGTGTGTGGGGGATGGACAGATGGAGAGGGTGGGGAGGAGTGTGTGGGTGGTGGGCAGATGTAGAGGGTGGGGAGGAGTGTGTGTGTGGTGGGCAGATGGAGAGTGTGGTTGGGGTGATGGACAGATGGAGAGGGTGGGGAGGAGTCTGTGGGGGATGGGCAGATGGAGAGGGTGGGCAGGAGTGTGTGTGTGATGGGAAGATGTAGAGGGTGGGGAGGAGTGTGTGGGTAGTGGGCAGATGGAGAGGGCGGGGAGGAGTATGTGGGTGATGGACAGATGGAGAGGGTGGGGAGGAGTCTGTGGATGATGGGCAGATAGAGAAGCTGGGGAGGAGTGTGGGTGACGGGAAGATGGAGAGGGTGGGGAAGAGTGTGTGTGATGGGCAGATGGAGAGGGTGGCGTGTGGGGCATGGGAAGATGGAGAGGGTGGGGAGGAGTGTGTGGGGGATGGACAGATGGAGAGGGTGGGGAGGAGTGTGTGGGGGATGGGCAGATGGAGAGGGTGGGGAGGAGTGTGTGGGGGATGGACAGATGGAGAGGGTGGGGAGGAGTGTGTGGGGGGATGGGCAGATGGAGAGGGTGGGGAGGAGTGTGTGGGTGATGGACAGATGGAGAGGGTGGGGAGGAGTGTGTGGGTGATGGGCAGATGGAGAGGGTGGCGTGTGGTGCATGGGAAGATGGAGAGGGTGGGGAGGAGTGTGTGGGTGATGGACAGATAGAGAGGCTGGGGAGGAGTGTGGGTGACGGGCAGATGGAGAGGGTGGGGAAGAGTGTGTGTGATGGGCAGATGGAGAGGGTGGCGTGTGGGGCATGGGAAGATGGAGAGGGTGGGGAGGAGTGTGTGGGGGATGGACAGATGGAGAGGGTGGGGAGGAGTGTGTGGGGGATGGGCAGATGGAGAGGGTGGGGAGGAGTGTGTGGGGGATGGACAGATGGAGAGGGTGGGGAGGAGTGTGTGGGGGGATGGGCAGATGGAGAGGGTGGGGAGGAGTGTGTGGGTGATGGACAGATGGAGAGGGTCGGGAGGAGTGTGTGGGTGATGGGCAGATGGAGAGGGTTGGGAGGAGTGTGTAGGTGATGGACAGATGGAGAGGGTGGGGAGGAGTGTGTGGGGGATGGGCAGATGGAGAGGGTTGGGAGGAGTGTGTGGGTGATGGGGAGATGGAGAGGGTGGGGAGGAGTGTGTGGGGTGATGGACAGATGGAGAGTGTGGGGAGGAGTGTGTGGGTGATGGACAGATGGAGAGGGTGGGGAGGAGTGTGTGGGGTGATGGACAGATGGAGAGAGTGGGGAGGAGTGTGTGGGTGATGGGAAGATGGAGAGTGTGGGGAGGAGTGTGTGGGTGGTGGGCAGATGGAGAGTGTGGTTGGGGTGATGGACAGATGGAGAGGGTGGGGAGGAGTTTGTGTGGGATGGGAAGATGGAGAGTGTGGGGGATGGACAGATGGAGAGGGTGGGGAGGAGTGTGTGGTGTGATGGAAAGATGGAGAGAGTGGGGTATGGGAAGATGGAGAGGGTGGGGAGTATTGTGTGGGGGGGATGGACAGATGGAGAGGGTGGGGAGGAGTGTGTGGGGGATGGACAGATGGAGAGGGTGGGGAGGAGTGTGTGGGTGATGGACAGATGGGGAAGGTGGGGAGGAGTGTGTGGGTGATGGACAGATGGAGAAGGTGGGGAGGAGTGTGTGGGGGGATGGACAGATGGAGAGGGTGGGGAGGAGTGTGTGGAGGATGGGAAGATGGAGAGGGTGGGGAGGAGTGTGTGGGGTGATGGAGAGGGTGTGGAGGAGTGTGTGGGTGGAGGGAAGATGGAGAGGGTGGGGAGGAGTGTGTGGATGGTGGGCAGATGGAGAGGGTGGGGAGGGGTGTGTGGGGGATGTGCAGATGGAGAGTGGGGAGGAGTGTGTGGGTGGTGGGCAGATGGAGAGAGTGGGGAGGAGTGTGTGGGTGGTGGGCAGATGGAGACGGTGTGGAGGAATGTGTGGGTGGTGGGAAGATGGAGAGGGTGGGGAGGAGTGTGTGGGGGATGGGCAGATGGAGAGTGGGGAGGAGTGTGTGGGTGGTGGGCAGATGGAGAGAGTGGGGAGGAGTGTGTGGGTGGTGGGCAGATGGAGACGGTGGGGAGGAGTGTGTGGGTGGTGGGAAGATGGAGAGTATGGGGAGGAGTGTGTGGGTGGAGGGAAGATGGAGGGTGGGGAGGAGTGTGTGGATGGTGGGCAGATGGAGAGGGTGGGGAGGAGTGTGTGGGGGGATGGACAAATGGACAGGGTGTGGAGGAGTGTGTGGGGTGATGGACAGATGGAGAGGGTGGGGAGGAGTGTGTGGGTCGTGGGAAGATGGAGAGGGTAGGGAGGAGTGTGTGGGTGATGGGAAGAATGGGAGGGTGGGGAGGAGTGTGTGGGGTGATGGACAGCTGGAGAGGGTGGGGAGGAGTGTGTGGGTGATGGGAAGATGGAGAGAGCGGGGAGGAGTGTGTGGGGGGGATGGACAGATGGAGAGGGTGGGGAGGAGTGTGTCGGGTGATGGACAGATGCAGAGGGTGGGGAGGAGTGTGTGGGTGGTTGGCAGATGGAGAGTGTGGTTGGGGTGATGGACAGATGGAGAGTGTGGGGAGGAGTCTGTGGGGTGATGGACAGATGGAGAGGGTGGGGAGGAGTGTGTGGGGGGATGGACAGATGGAGAGGGTTGGGAGGAGTGTGTAGGTGATGGACAGATGGAGAGGGTGGGGAGGAGTGTGTGGGGGATGGGCAGATGGAGAGGGTTGGGAGGAGTGTGTGGGTGATGGGGAGATGGAGAGGGTGGGGAGGAGTGTGTGGGGTGATGGACAGATGGAGAGTGTGGGGAGGAGTGTGTGGGTGATGGACAGATGGAGAGGGTGGGGAGGAGTGTGTGGGGTGATGGACAGATGGAGAGAGTGGGGAGGAGTGTGTGGGTGATGGGAAGATGGAGAGTGTGGGGAGGAGTGTGTGGGTGGTGGGCAGATGGAGAGTGTGGTTGGGGTGATGGACAGATGGAGAGGGTGGGGAGGAGTTTGTGTGGGATGGGAAGATGGAGAGTGTGGGGGATGGACAGATGGAGAGGGTGGGGAGGAGTGTGTGGTGTGATGGAAAGATGGAGAGAGTGGGGTATGGGAAGATGGAGAGGGTGGGGAGTAGTGTGTGGGGGGGATGGACAGATGGAGAGGGTGGGGAGGAGTGTGTGGGGGATGGACAGATGGAGAGGGTGGGGAGGAGTGTGTGGGTGATGGACAGATGGAGAAGGTGGGGAGGAGTGTGTGGGTGATGGACAGATGGAGAAGGTGGGGAGGAGTGTGTGGGGGGATGGACAGATAGAGAGTGTGGGGAGGAGTGTGTGGGGGATGGGAAGATGGAGAGGGTGGGGAGGAGTGTGTGGGTGGTGGGAAGATGGAGATTGTGGGGAGGAGTGTGTGTGATCGGCAGATGGAGAGGGTAGGGAGGAGTGTGTGGGTGATGGGCAGATGGAGAGGGTGTGGAGGAGTGTGTGGGGGATGGACAGATGGAGAGGGTGGGGAGGAGTGTGTGGGTGGTGGGCAGATGGAGAGGGTGGGGAGGAGTGTGTGTGTGGTGGGCAGATGGAGAGTGTGGTTGGGGTGATGGACAGATGGAGAGGGTGGGGAGGAGTCTGTGGGGGATGGGCAGATGGAGAGGGTGGGCAGGAGTGTGTGTGTGATGGGAAGATGTAGAGGGTGGGGAGGAGTGTGTGGGTAGTGGGCAGATGGAGAGGGCGGGGAGGAGTATGTGGGTGATGGACAGATGGAGAGGGTGGGGAGGAGTGTGTGGATGATGGGCAGATAGAGAAGCTGGGGAGGAGTGTGGGTGACGGGAAGATGGAGAGGGTGGGGAAGAGTGTGTGTGATGGGCAGATGGAGAGGGTGGCGTGTGGGGCATGGGAAGATGGAGAGGGTGGGGAGGAGTGTGTGGGGGATGGACAGATGGAGAGGGTGGGGAGGAGTGTGTGGGGGATGGGCAGATGGAGAGGGTGGGGAGGAGTGTGTGGGGGATGGACAGATGGAGAGGGTGGGGAGGAGTGTGTGGGGGGATGGGCAGATGGAGAGGGTGGGGAGGAGTGTGTGGGTGATGGACAGATGGAGAGGGTGGGGAGGAGTGTGTGGGAGATGGGCAGATGGAGAGGGTGGCGTGTGGTGCATGGGAAGATGGAGAGGGTGGGGAGGAGTGTGTGGGTGATGGACAGATAGAGAGGCTGGGGAGGAGTGTGGGTGACGGGCAGATGGAGAGGGTGGGGAAGAGTGTGTGTGATGGGAAGATGGAGAGGGTGGCGTGTGGGGCATGGGAAGATGGAGAGGGTGGGGAGGAGTGTGTGGGGGATTGACAGATGGAGAGGGTGGGGAGGAGTGTGTGGGGGATGGGCAGATGGAGAGGGTGGGGAGGAGTGTGTGGGGGATGGACAGATGGAGAGGGTGGGGAGGAGGGTGTGGGGGGATGGGCAGATGGAGAGGGTGGGGAGGAGTGTGTGGGTGATGGACAGATGGAGAGGGTGGGGAGGAGTGTGTGGGTGATGGGCAGATGGAGAGGGTTGGGAGGAGTGTGTAGGTGATGGACAGATGGAGAGGGTGGGGAGGAGTGTGTGGGGGATGGGCAGATGGAGAGGGTTGGGAGGAGTGTGTGGGTGATGGGGAGATGGAGAGGGTGGGGAGGAGTGTGTGGGGTGATGGACAGATGGAGAGTGTGGGGAGGAGTGTGTGGGTGATGGACAGATGGAGAGGGTGGGGAGGAGTGTGTGGGGTGATGGACAGATGGAGAGAGTGGGGAGGAGTGTGTGGGTGATGGGAAGATGGAGAGTGTGGGGAGGAGTGTGTGGGTGGTGGGCAGATGGAGAGTGTGGTTGGGGTGATGGACAGATGGAGAGGGTGGGGAGGAGTTTGTGTGGGATGGGAAGATGGAGAGTGTGGGGGATGGACAGATGGAGAGGGTGGGGAGGAGTGTGTGGTGTGATGGAAAGATGGAGAGAGTGGCGTATGGGAAGATGGAGAGGGTGGGGAGTAGTGTGTGGGGGGGATGGACAGATGGAGAGGGTGGGGAGGAGTGTGTGGGGGATGGACAGATGGAGAGGGTGGGGAGGAGTGTGTGGGTGATGGACAGATGGGGAAGGTGGGGAGGAGTGTGTGGGTGATGGACAGATGGAGAAGGTGGGGAGGAGTGTGTGGGGGGATGGACAGATGGAGAGGGTGGGGAGGAGTGTGTGGAGGATGGGAAGATGGAGAGGGTGGGGAGGAGTGTGTGGGGTGATGGAGAGGGTGTGGAGGAGTGTGTGGGTGGAGGGAAGATGGAGAGGGTGGGGAGGAGTGTGTGGATGGTGGGCAGATGGAGAGGGTGAGGAGGGGTGTGTGGGGGATGTGCAGATGGAGAGTGGGGAGGAGTGTGTGGGTGGTGGGCAGATGGAGAGAGTGGGGAGGAGTGTGTGGGTGGTGGGCAGATGGAGACGGTGTGGAGGAATGTGTGGGTGGTGGGAAGATGGAGAGGGTGGGGAGGAGTGTGTGGGGGATGGGCAGATGGAGAGTGGGGAGGAGTGTGTGGGTGGTGGGCAGATGGAGAGAGTGGGGAGGAGTGTGTGGGTGGTGGGCAGATGGAGACGGTGGGGAGGAATGTGTGGGTGGTGGGAAGATGGAGAGTATGGGGAGGAGTGTGTGGGTGGAGGGAAGATGGAGGGTGGGGAGGAGTGTGTGGATGGTGGGCAGATGGAGAGGGTGGGGAGGAGTGTGTGGGGGGGATGGTCAAATGGACAGTGTGTGGAGGAGTGTGTGGGGTGATGGACAGATGGAGAGGGTGGGGAGGAGTGTGTGGGTCGTGGGAAGATGGAGAGGGTAGGGAGGAGTGTGTGGGTGATGGGAAGAATGGGAGGGTGGGGAGGAGTGTGTGGGGTGATGGACAGCTGGAGAGGGTGGGGAGGGGTGTGTGGGGGATGTGCAGATGGAGAGTGGGGAGGAGTGTGTGGGTGGTGGGCAGATGGAGAGAGTGGGGAGGAGTGTGTGGGTGGTGGGCAGATGGAGACGGTGTGGAGGAATGTGTGGGTGGTGGGAAGATGGAGAGGGTGGGGAGGAGTGTGTGGGGGATGGGCAGATGGAGAGTGGGGAGGAGTGTGTGGGTGGTGGGCAGATGGAGAGAGTGGGGAGGAGTGTGTGGGTGGTGGGCAGATGGAGACGGTGGGGAGGAATGTGTGGGTGGTGGGAAGATGGAGAGTATGGGGAGGAGTGTGTGGGTGGAGGGAAGATGGAGGGTGGGGAGGAGTGTGTGGATGGTGGGCAGATGGAGAGGGTGGGGAGGAGTGTGTGGGGGGATGGACAAATGGACAGGGTGTGGAGGAGTGTGTGGGGTGATGGACAGATGGAGAGGGTGGGGAGGAGTGTGTGGGTCGTGGGAAGATGGAGAGGGTAGGGAGGAGTGTGTGGGTGATGGGAAGAATGGGAGGGTGGGGAGGAGTGTGTGGGGTGATGGACAGCTGGAGAGGGTGGGGAGGAGTGTGTGGGTGATGGGAAGATGGAGAGAGCGGGGAGGAGTGTGTGGGGGGATGGACAGATGGAGAGGGTGGGGAGGAGTGTGTCGGGTGATGGACAGATGCAGAGGGTGGGGAGGAGTGTGTGGGTGGTTGGCAGATGGAGAGTGTGGTTGGGGTGATGGACAGATGGAGAGTGTGGGGAGGAGTCTGTGGGGTGATGGACAGATGGAGAGGGTGGGGAGGAGTGTGTGGGTGATGGACAGATGGAGAGGGTGGGGAGGAGTGTGTGGGTGATGGACAGATGGAGAGGGTGGGGAGGAGTGTGTGCGGGATGGACAGATGGAGAGGGTGGGGAGGAGTGTGTGGAGGATGGATAGATGGAGAGGGTGTGGAGGAGTGTGTGGGTGATGGACAGATGGAGAGGGTGGGGAGGAGTGTGTGGGTGATGGACAGATGGAGAGGGTGGGGAGGAGTGTGTGGGTGATGGGCAGATGGAGAGGGTGGCGTGTGGTGCATGGGAAGATGGAGAGGGTGGGGAGGAGTGTGTGGGTGATGGACAGATAGAGAGGCTGGGGAGGAGTGTGGGTGACGGGCAGATGGAGAGGGTGGGGAAGAGTGTGTGTGATGGGCAGATGGAGAGGGTGGCGTGTGGGGCATGGGAAGATGGAGAGGGTGGGGAGGAGTGTGTGGGGGATGGACAGATGGAGAGGGTGGGGAGGAGTGTGTGGGGGATGGGCAGATGGAGAGGGTGGGGAGGAGTGTGTGGGGGATGGACAGATGGAGAGGGTGGGGAGGAGTGTGTGGGGGGATGGGCAGATGGAGAGGGTGGGGAGGAGTGTGTGGGTGATGGACAGATGGAGAGGGTGGGGAGGAGTGTGTGGGTGATGGGCAGATGGAGAGGGTTGGGAGGAGTGTGTAGGTGATGGACAGATGGAGAGGGTGGGGAGGAGTGTGTGGGGGATGGGCAGATGGAGAGGGTTGGGAGGAGTGTGTGGGTGATGGGGAGATGGAGAGGGTGGGGAGGAGTGTGTGGGGTGATGGACAGATGGAGAGTGTGGGGAGGAGTGTGTGGGTGATGGACAGATGGAGAGGGTGGGGAGGAGTGTGTGGGGTGATGGACAGATGGAGAGAGTGGGGAGGAGTGTGTGGGTGATGGGAAGATGGAGAGTGTGGGGAGGAGTGTGTGGGTGGTGGGCAGATGGAGAGTGTGGTTGGGGTGATGGACAGATGGAGAGGGTGGGGAGGAGTTTGTGTGGGATGGGAAGATGGAGAGTGTGGGGGATGGACAGATGGAGAGGGTGGGGAGGAGTGTGTGGTGTGATGGAAAGATGGAGAGAGTGGGGTATGGGAAGATGGAGAGGGTGGGGAGTATTGTGTGGGGGGGATGGACAGATGGAGAGGGTGGGGAGGAGTGTGTGGGGGATGGACAGATGGAGAGGGTGGGGAGGAGTGTGTGGGTGATGGACAGATGGGGAAGGTGGGGAGGAGTGTGTGGGTGATGGACAGATGGAGAAGGTGGGGAGGAGTGTGTGGGGGGATGGACAGATGGAGAGGGTGGGGAGGAGTGTGTGGAGGATGGGAAGATGGAGAGGGTGGGGAGGAGTGTGTGGGGTGATGGAGAGGGTGTGGAGGAGTGTGTGGGTGGAGGGAAGATGGAGAGGGTGGGGAGGAGTGTGTGGATGGTGGGCAGATGGAGAGGGTGGGGAGGGGTGTGTGGGGGATGTGCAGATGGAGAGTGGGGAGGAGTGTGTGGGTGGTGGGCAGATGGAGAGAGTGGGGAGGAGTGTGTGGGTGGTGGGCAGATGGAGACGGTGTGGAGGAATGTGTGGGTGGTGGGAAGATGGAGAGGGTGGGGAGGAGTGTGTGGGGGATGGGCAGATGGAGAGTGGGGAGGAGTGTGTGGGTGGTGGGCAGATGGAGAGAGTGGGGAGGAGTGTGTGGGTGGTGGGCAGATGGAGACGGTGGGGAGGAGTGTGTGGGTGGTGGGAAGATGGAGAGTATGGGGAGGAGTGTGTGGGTGGAGGGAAGATGGAGGGTGGGGAGGAGTGTGTGGATGGTGGGCAGATGGAGAGGGTGGGGAGGAGTGTGTGGGGGGATGGACAAATGGACAGGGTGTGGAGGAGTGTGTGGGGTGATGGACAGATGGAGAGGGTGGGGAGGAGTGTGTGGGTCGTGGGAAGATGGAGAGGGTAGGGAGGAGTGTGTGGGTGATGGGAAGAATGGGAGGGTGGGGAGGAGTGTGTGGGGTGATGGACAGCTGGAGAGGGTGGGGAGGAGTGTGTGGGTGATGGGAAGATGGAGAGAGCGGGGAGGAGTGTGTGGGGGGATGGACAGATGGAGAGGGTGGGGAGGAGTGTGTCGGGTGATGGACAGATGCAGAGGGTGGGGAGGAGTGTGTGGGTGGTTGGCAGATGGAGAGTGTGGTTGGGGTGATGGACAGATGGAGAGTGTGGGGAGGAGTCTGTGGGGTGATGGACAGATGGAGAGGGTGGGGAGGAGTGTGTGGGGGGATGGACAGATGGAGAGGGTTGGGAGGAGTGTGTAGGTGATGGACAGATGGAGAGGGTGGGGAGGAGTGTGTGGGGGATGGGCAGATGGAGAGGGTTGGGAGGAGTGTGTGGGTGATGGGGAGATGGAGAGGGTGGGGAGGAGTGTGTGGGGTGATGGACAGATGGAGAGTGTGGGGAGGAGTGTGTGGGTGATGGACAGATGGAGAGGGTGGGGAGGAGTGTGTGGGGTGATGGACAGATGGAGAGAGTGGGGAGGAGTGTGTGGGTGATGGGAAGATGGAGAGTGTGGGGAGGAGTGTGTGGGTGGTGGGCAGATGGAGAGTGTGGTTGGGGTGATGGACAGATGGAGAGGGTGGGGAGGAGTTTGTGTGGGATGGGAAGATGGAGAGTGTGGGGGATGGACAGATGGAGAGGGTGGGGAGGAGTGTGTGGTGTGATGGAAAGATGGAGAGAGTGGGGTATGGGAAGATGGAGAGGGTGGGGAGTAGTGTGTGGGGGGGATGGACAGATGGAGAGGGTGGGGAGGAGTGTGTGGGGGATGGACAGATGGAGAGGGTGGGGAGGAGTGTGTGGGTGATGGACAGATGGAGAAGGTGGGGAGGAGTGTGTGGGTGATGGACAGATGGAGAAGGTGGGGAGGAGTGTGTGGGGGGATGGACAGATAGAGAGTGTGGGGAGGAGTGTGTGGGGGATGGGAAGATGGAGAGGGTGGGGAGGAGTGTGTGGGTGGTGGGAAGATGGAGATTGTGGGGAGGAGTGTGTGTGATCGGCAGATGGAGAGGGTAGGGAGGAGTGTGTGGGTGATGGGCAGATGGAGAGGGTGTGGAGGAGTGTGTGGGGGATGGACAGATGGAGAGGGTGGGGAGGAGTGTGTGGGTGGTGGGCAGATGGAGAGGGTGGGGAGGAGTGTGTGTGTGGTGGGCAGATGGAGAGTGTGGTTGGGGTGATGGACAGATGGAGAGGGTGGGGAGGAGTCTGTGGGGGATGGGCAGATGGAGAGGGTGGGCAGGAGTGTGTGTGTGATGGGAAGATGTAGAGGGTGGGGAGGAGTGTGTGGGTAGTGGGCAGATGGAGAGGGCGGGGAGGAGTATGTGGGTGATGGACAGATGGAGAGGGTGGGGAGGAGTGTGTGGATGATGGGCAGATTGAGAAGCTGGGGAGGAGTGTGGGTGACGGGAAGATGGAGAGGGTGGGGAAGAGTGTGTGTGATGGGCAGATGGAGAGGGTGGCGTGTGGGGCATGGGAAGATGGAGAGGGTGGGGAGGAGTGTGTGGGGGATGGACAGATGGAGAGGGTGGGGAGGAGTGTGTGGGGGATGGGCAGATGGAGAGGGTGGGGAGGAGTGTGTGGGGGATGGACAGATGGAGAGGGTGGGGAGGAGTGTGTGGGGGGATGGGCAGATGGAGAGGGTGGGGAGGAGTGTGTGGGTGATGGACAGATGGAGAGGGTGGGGAGGAGTGTGTGGGAGATGGGCAGATGGAGAGGGTGGCGTGTGGTGCATGGGAAGATGGAGAGGGTGGGGAGGAGTGTGTGGGTGATGGACAGATAGAGAGGCTGGGGAGGAGTGTGGGTGACGGGCAGATGGAGAGGGTGGGGAAGAGTGTGTGTGATGGGAAGATGGAGAGGGTGGCGTGTGGGGCATGGGAAGATGGAGAGGGTGGGGAGGAGTGTGTGGGGGATTGACAGATGGAGAGGGTGGGGAGGAGTGTGTGGGGGATGGGCAGATGGAGAGGGTGGGGAGGAGTGTGTGGGGGATGGACAGATGGAGAGGGTGGGGAGGAGGGTGTGGGGGGATGGGCAGATGGAGAGGGTGGGGAGGAGTGTGTGGGTGATGGACAGATGGAGAGGGTGGGGAGGAGTGTGTGGGTGATGGGCAGATGGAGAGGGTTGGGAGGAGTGTGTAGGTGATGGACAGATGGAGAGGGTGGGGAGGAGTGTGTGGGGGATGGGCAGATGGAGAGGGTTGGGAGGAGTGTGTGGGTGATGGGGAGATGGAGAGGGTGGGGAGGAGTGTGTGGGGTGATGGACAGATGGAGAGTGTGGGGAGGAGTGTGTGGGTGATGGACAGATGGAGAGGGTGGGGAGGAGTGTGTGGGGTGATGGACAGATGGAGAGAGTGGGGAGGAGTGTGTGGGTGATGGGAAGATGGAGAGTGTGGGGAGGAGTGTGTGGGTGGTGGGCAGATGGAGAGTGTGGTTGGGGTGATGGACAGATGGAGAGGGTGGGGAGGAGTTTGTGTGGGATGGGAAGATGGAGAGTGTGGGGGATGGACAGATGGAGAGGGTGGGGAGGAGTGTGTGGTGTGATGGAAAGATGGAGAGAGTGGCGTATGGGAAGATGGAGAGGGTGGGGAGTAGTGTGTGGGGGGGATGGACAGATGGAGAGGGTGGGGAGGAGTGTGTGGGGGATGGACAGATGGAGAGGGTGGGGAGGAGTGTGTGGGTGATGGACAGATGGGGAAGGTGGGGAGGAGTGTGTGGGTGATGGACAGATGGAGAAGGTGGGGAGGAGTGTGTGGGGGGATGGACAGATGGAGAGGGTGGGGAGGAGTGTGTGGAGGATGGGAAGATGGAGAGGGTGGGGAGGAGTGTGTGGGGTGATGGAGAGGGTGTGGAGGAGTGTGTGGGTGGAGGGAAGATGGAGAGGGTGGGGAGGAGTGTGTGGATGGTGGGCAGATGGAGAGGGTGGGGAGGGGTGTGTGGGGGATGTGCAGATGGAGAGTGGGGAGGAGTGTGTGGGTGGTGGGCAGATGGAGAGAGTGGGGAGGAGTGTGTGGGTGGTGGGCAGATGGAGACGGTGTGGAGGAATGTGTGGGTGGTGGGAAGATGGAGAGGGTGGGGAGGAGTGTGTGGGGGATGGGCAGATGGAGAGTGGGGAGGAGTGTGTGGGTGGTGGGCAGATGGAGAGAGTGGGGAGGAGTGTGTGGGTGGTGGGCAGATGGAGACGGTGGGGAGGAATGTGTGGGTGGTGGGAAGATGGAGAGTATGGGGAGGAGTGTGTGGGTGGAGGGAAGATGGAGGGTGGGGAGGAGTGTGTGGATGGTGGGCAGATGGAGAGGGTGGGGAGGAGTGTGTGGGGGGATGGTCAAATGGACAGTGTGTGGAGGAGTGTGTGGGGTGATGGACAGATGGAGAGGGTGGGGAGGAGTGTGTGGGTCGTGGGAAGATGGAGAGGGTAGGGAGGAGTGTGTGGGTGATGGGAAGAATGGGAGGGTGGGGAGGAGTGTGTGGGGTGATGGACAGCTGGAGAGGGTGGGGAGGGGTGTGTGGGGGATGTGCAGATGGAGAGTGGGGAGGAGTGTGTGGGTGGTGGGCAGATGGAGAGAGTGGGGAGGAGTGTGTGGGTGGTGGGCAGATGGAGACGGTGTGGAGGAATGTGTGGGTGGTGGGAAGATGGAGAGGGTGGGGAGGAGTGTGTGGGGGATGGGCAGATGGAGAGTGGGGAGGAGTGTGTGGGTGGTGGGCAGATGGAGAGAGTGGGGAGGAGTGTGTGGGGGGATGGACAAATGGACAGGGTGTGGAGGAGTGTGTGGGGTGATGGACAGATGGAGAGGGTGGGGAGGAGTGTGTGGGTCGTGGGAAGATGGAGAGGGTAGGGAGGAGTGTGTGGGTGATGGGAAGAATGGGAGGGTGGGGAGGAGTGTGTGGGGTGATGGACAGCTGGAGAGGGTGGGGAGGAGTGTGTGGGTGATGGGAAGATGGAGAGAGCGGGGAGGAGTGTGTGGGGGGATGGACAGATGGAGAGGGTGGGGAGGAGTGTGTCGGGTGATGGACAGATGCAGAGGGTGGGGAGGAGTGTGTGGGTGGTTGGCAGATGGAGAGTGTGGTTGGGGTGATGGACAGATGGAGAGTGTGGGGAGGAGTCTGTGGGGTGATGGACAGATGGAGAGGGTGGGGAGGAGTGTGTGGGTGATGGACAGATGGAGAGGGTGGGGAGGAGTGTGTGGGTGATGGACAGATGGAGAGGGTGGGGAGGAGTGTGTGCGGGATGGACAGATGGAGAGGGTGGGGAGGAGTGTGTGGGTGGTGGGCAGATGGAGACGGTGGGGAGGAGTGTGTGGGTGATGGACAGATGGAGAGGGTGGGGAGGAGTGTGTGCGGGATGGACAGATGGAGAGAGTGGGGAGGAGTGTGTGGGGGGATGGACAAATGGACAGGGTGTGGAGGAGTGTGTGGGGTGATGGACAGATGGAGAGGGTGGGGAGGAGTGTGTGGGTCGTGGGAAGATGGAGAGGGTAGGGAGGAGTGTGTGGGTGATGGGAAGAATGGGAGGGTGGGGAGGAGTGTGTGGGGTGATGGACAGCTGGAGAGGGTGGGGAGGAGTGTGTGGGTGATGGGAAGATGGAGAGAGCGGGGAGGAGTGTGTGGGGGGATGGACAGATGGAGAGGGTGGGGAGGAGTGTGTCGGGTGATGGACAGATGCAGAGGGTGGGGAGGAGTGTGTGGGTGGTTGGCAGATGGAGAGTGTGGTTGGGGTGATGGACAGATGGAGAGTGTGGGGAGGAGTCTGTGGGGTGATGGACAGATGGAGAGGGTGGGGAGGAGTGTGTGGGTGATGGACAGATGGAGAGTGGGGAGGAGTGTGTGGGTGGTGGGCAGATGGAGAGAGTGGGGAGGAGTGTGTGGGGGGATGGACAAATGGACAGGGTGTGGAGGAGTGTGTGGGGTGATGGACAGCTGGAGAGGGTGGGGAGGAATGTGTGGGTGGTGGGAAGATGGAGAGGGTGGGGAGGAGTGTGTGGGGGATGGGCAGATGGAGAGTGGGGAGGAGTGTGTGGGTGGTGGGCAGATGGAGAGAGTGGGGAGGAGTGTGTGGGGGGATGGACAAATGGACAGGGTGTGGAGGAGTGTGTGGGGTGATGGACAGATGGAGAGGGTGGGGAGGAGTGTGTGGGTCGTGGGAAGATGGAGAGGGTAGGGAGGAGTGTGTGGGTGATGGGAAGAATGGGAGGGTGGGGAGGAGTGTGTGGGGTGATGGACAGCTGGAGAGGGTGGGGAGGAGTGTGTGGGTGATGGGAAGATGGAGAGAGCGGGGAGGAGTGTGTGGGGGGATGGACAGATGGAGAGGGTGGGGAGGAGTGTGTCGGGTGATGGACAGATGCAGAGGGTGGGGAGGAGTGTGTGGGTGGTTGGCAGATGGAGAGTGTGGTTGGGGTGATGGACAGATGGAGAGTGTGGGGAGGAGTCTGTGGGGTGATGGACAGATGGAGAGGGTGGGGAGGAGTGTGTGGGTGATGGACAGATGGAGAGGGTGGGGAGGAGTGTGTGGGTGATGGACAGATGGAGAGGGTGGGGAGGAGTGTGTGCGGGATGGACAGATGGAGAGGGTGGGGAGGAGTGTGTGGGTGGTGGGCAGATGGAGACGGTGGGGAGGAGTGTGTGGGTGATGGACAGATGGAGAGGGTGGGGAGGAGTGTGTGCGGGATGGACAGATGGAGAGAGTGGGGAGGAGTGTGTGGGGGGATGGACAAATGGACAGGGTGTGGAGGAGTGTGTGGGGTGATGGACAGATGGAGAGGGTGGGGAGGAGTGTGTGGGTCGTGGGAAGATGGAGAGGGTAGGGAGGAGTGTGTGGGTGATGGGAAGAATGGGAGGGTGGGGAGGAGTGTGTGGGGTGATGGACAGCTGGAGAGGGTGGGGAGGAGTGTGTGGGTGATGGGAAGATGGAGAGAGCGGGGAGGAGTGTGTGGGGGGATGGACAGATGGAGAGGGTGGGGAGGAGTGTGTCGGGTGATGGACAGATGCAGAGGGTGGGGAGGAGTGTGTGGGTGGTTGGCAGATGGAGAGTGTGGTTGGGGTGATGGACAGATGGAGAGTGTGGGGAGGAGTCTGTGGGGTGATGGACAGATGGAGAGGGTGGGGAGGAGTGTGTGGGTGATGGACAGATGGAGAGGGTGGGGAGGAGTGTGTGGGTGATGGACAGATGGAGAGGGTGGGGAGGAGTGTGTGCGGGATGGACAGATGGAGAGGGTGGGGAGGAGTGTGTGGAGGATGGATAGATGGAGAGGGTGTGGAGGAGTGTGTGGGTGATGGACAGATGTAGAGGGTGGGGAGGAGTGTGTGGGGATGGACAGATGGAGAGGGTGGGGAGGAGTGTGTGGATGATGGGCAGATAGAGAAGCTGGGGAGGAGTGTGGGTGACGGGAAGATGGAGAGGGTGGGGAGGAGTGTGTGTGATGGACAGATGGAGAGGGTGGCGTGTGGGGCATGGGAAGATGGAGAGGGTGGGGAGGAGTGTGTGGGGGATGGACAGATGGAGAGGGTGGGGAGGAGTGTGTGGGGGGATGGGCAGATGGAGAGGGTGGGGAGGAGTGTGTGGGTGATGGACAGATGGAGAGGGTGGGGAGGAGTGTGTGGGTGATGGGCAGATGGAGAGGGTGGCGTGTGGGGCATGGGAAGATGGAGAGGGTGGGGAGGAGTGTGTGGGTGATGGACAGATAGAGAGGCTGGGGAGGAGTGTGGGTGACGGGAAGATGGAGAGGGTGGGGAGGAGTGTGTGTGATGGGCAGATGGAGAGGGTGGCGTGTGGGGCATGGGAAGATGGAGAGTGTGGGGAGGAGTGTGTGGGGGATGGACAGATGGAGAGGGTGGGGAGGAGTGTGTAGGGGATGGGCAGATGGAGAGGGTGGGGAGGAGTGTGTGGGGTGATGGACAGATGGAGAGAGTGGGGAGGAGTGTGTGGGTGATGGGCAGATGGAGAGGGTGGGGAGGAGTGTGTGGGTGATGGACAGATGGAGAGGGTGGGGAGGAGTGTGTGGGGGATGGACAGATGGAGAGGGTGGGGAGGAGTGTGAGGGTGATGGGCAGATGGAGAGGGTGGGGAGGAGTGTGTGGGGTGATGGACAGATGGAGAGGGTGGGGAGGAGTGTGTGGGTGATGGGAAGATGGAGAGTGTGGGGAGGAGTGTGTGGGTGGTGGGCAGATGGAGAGTGTGGTTGGGGTGATGGACAGATGGAGAGGGTGGGGGGAGTTTGTGGGTGATGGACAGATGGAGAGGGTTGGGAGGAGTGTGTGGGGGATGGGCAGATGGAGAGGGTGGGGAGGAGTGTGTGGTGTGATGGAAAGATGGAGAGAGTGGGGTATGGGAAGATGGAGAGGGTGAGGAGGAGTGTGTGGGGGGATGGACAGATGGTGAGGGTGGGGAGGAGTGTGGGTGATGGACAGATGGAGAAGGTGGGGAGGAGTGTGTGGGTGATGGACAGATGGAGAAGGTGGGGAGGAGTGTGTGGGTGATGGACAGATGGAGAGGGTGGGGAGGAGTGTGTGGAGGATGGGAAGATGGAGAGGGTGGGGAGGAGTGTGTGGGGTGATGGAGAGGGTGTGGAGGAGTGTGTGGGTGGAGGGAAGATGGAGAGGGTGGGGAGGAGTGTGTGGATGGTGGGCAGATGGAGAGGGTGGGGAGGAGTGTGTGGGGGATGTGCAGATGGAGAGTGGAGAGGAGTGTGTGGGTGGTGGGCAGATGGAGAGAGTGGGGAGGAGTGTGTGGGTGGTGGGCAGATGGAGACGGTGGGGAGGAATGTGTGGGTGGTGGGAAGATGGAGAGTATGGGGAGGAGTGTGTGGGTGGAGGGAAGATGGAGAGGGTGGGGAGGAGTGTGTGGGGGATGGGCAGATGGAGAGTGGGGAGGAGTGTGTGGGTGGTGGGCAGATGGAGAGAGTGGGGAGGAGTGTGTGGGTGGTGGGCAGATGGAGACGGTGGGGAGGAAAGTGTGGGTGGTGGGAAGATGGAGAGTATGGGGAGGAGTGTGTGGGTGGAGGGAAGATGGAGAGGGTGGGGAGGAGTGTGTGGATGGTGGGCAGATGGAGAGGGTGGGGAGGAGTGTGTGGGGGGATGGACAAATAGACAAGGTGAGGAGGAGTGTGTGGGGTGATGGACAGATGGAGAGGGTGGGGAGGAGTGTGTGGGTGATGGGAAGATGGAGAGAGTGGGGAGGAGTGTGTGGGGTGATGGACAGCTGGAGAGGGTGGGGAGGAGTGTGTGGGTGATGGGAAGATGGAGAGAGTGGGGAGGAGTGTGTGGGGGGATGGACAGATGGAGAGGGTGGGGAGGAGTGTGTCGGGTGATGGACAGATGCAGAGGGTGGGGAGGAGTGTGTGGGTGATTGGCAGATGGAGAGTGTGGTTGGGGTGATGGACAGATGGAGAGTGTGAAGAGGAGTCTGTGGGGTGATGGACAGATGGAGAGGGTGGGGAGGAGTGTGTGGGTGATGGACAGATGGAGATAGTGGGGAGGAGTGTGTGGGTGATGGACAGATGGAGATAGTGGGGAGGAGTGTGTGGGTGATGGGAAGATGGAGAGTGTGGGGAGGAGTGTGTGGGGATGGGCAGATGGAGAAGGTGGGGAGGAGTGTGTGGGGTGATGGACAGATGGAGAGAGTGGGGAGGAGTGTGTGGGTGGTGGGCAGATGGAGAGTGTGGTTGAGGTGATGGACAGATGGAGAGTGTGGGGAGGAGTGTGTGGGGGGATGGGGAGATGGAGAGGGTGGGGAGGAGTGTGTGGGGGATGGGCAGATGGAGAGGGTGGGGAGGAGTGTGTGGGTGATGGACAGATGGAGAGGGTGGGGAGGAGTGTGTGGGGGATGGGCAGATGGAGAGGGTGGGGAGGAGTGTGTGGGTGATGGGCAGATGGAGAGGGTGGGGAGGAGTGTGTGGGTGATGGACAGATGGAGAGGGTGGGGAGGAGTGTGTGGGGGATGGACAGATGGAGAGGGTGGGGAGGAGTGTGTGGGTGATGGGCAGATGGAGAGGGTGGGGAGGAGTGTGTGGGGGATGGACAGATGGAGAGGGTGGGGAGGAGTGTGTGGGGGATGGGCAGATGGAGAGGGTGGGGAGGAGTGTGTGGGGGATGGACAGATGGAGAGGGTGGGGAGGAGTGTGTGGGGGATGGACAGATGGAGAGGGTGGGGAGGAGTGTGTGGGGGATGTGGAGATGGAGAGAGTGGGGAGGAGTATGTGGGGGATGGACAGATGGAGAGGGTGGAGAGGAGTGTGTGGGTGATGGACAGATGGAGAGGGTGGGGAGGAGTGTGTGGGGGATGGACAGATGGAGAGTGTGGGGGAGGAGTGTGTGTGTGATGGGCAGATGGGGAGGGTGGGGAGGAGTGTGTGGGGGATGGACAGATGGAGAGGGTGGGGAGGAGTGTGTGGGGGATGGGCAGATGGAGAGGGTGGGGAGGAGTGTGTGGGGGATGGACAGATGGAGAGGGTGGGGAGGAGTGTGTGGGGGGATGGGGAGATGGAGAGGGTGGGGAGGAGTGTGTGGGGGATGGGCAGATGGAGAGGGTGGGGAGGAGTGTGTGGGTGATGGACAGATGGAGAGGGTGGGGAGGAGTGTGTGGGGGATGGGCAGATGGAGAGGGTGGGGAGGAGTGTGTGGGTGATGGACAGATGGAGAGGGTGGGGAGGAGTGTGTGGGTGATGGGCAGATGGAGAGAGTGGGGAGGAGTGTGTGGGGGATGGGAAGATGGAGAGTGTGCGGGATGGACAGATGGAGAGGGTGGGGAGGAGTGTGTGGGGGATGGACAGATGGAGAGGGTGGGGAGGAGTGTGTGGAGGATGGACAGATGGAGAGGGTGGGGAGGAGTGTGTTGGTGGTGGGCTGATGGAGAGGGTGGGGAGGAGTGTGTGGGGGGGATGGACAGATGGAGAGGGTGGGGAGGAGTGTGTGGGGGATGGACGGATGGAGAGGGTGGGGAGGAGTGTGTGGAGGATGGGCAGATGGAAAGGGTGTGGAGGAGTGTGTGGGGGGATGGGCAGATGGAGAGTGTGGGGAGGAGTGTGTGGGTTGTGGGCAGATGGAGAGAGTGTGGAGGAGTGTGTGGGTGGTGGGCAGATGGAGACGGTGGGGAGGAATGTGTGGGTGGTGGGAAGATGGAGAGTGTGGGGAGGAGTGTGTGGGTGGAGGGAAGATGGAGAGGGTGGGGAGGAGTGTGTGGATGGTGGGCAGATGGAGAGGGTGGGGAGGAGTGTGTGGGGGGATGGACAGATGGAGAGGGTGGGGAGGAGTGTGTGGGGGATGGACAGATGGAGAGGGTGGGGAGGAGTGTGTGGGGTGATGGACAGATGGAGAGGGTGGGGAGGAGTGTGTGGGTCGTGGGAAGATGGACAGTGGGAGGAGTGTGTGGGTGGTGGGAAGATGGAGAGGGTGGGGAGGAGTGTGTGGGGTGATGGACAGATGGAGAGGGTGGGGAGGAGTGTGTGGGTCGTGGGAAGATGGAGAGTGTGGGGAGGAGTGTGTGGGTGGTGGGAAGATGTAGAGGGTGGGGAGGAGTGTGTGGGGGGATGGACAGATGGAGAGGGTGGGGAGGAGTGTGTGGGTGATGGACAGCTGGAGAGGGTGGGGAGGAGTGTGTGGGTGATGGGAAGATGGTGAGAGTGGGGAGGAGTGTGTGGGGGGATGGACAGATGGAGAGGGTGTGGAGGAGTGTGTGGGGGGGATGGACAGATGCAGAGAGTGGGGAGGAGTGTGTGGGTGGTGGGAAGATGGAGAGTATGGGGAGGAGTGTGTGGGTGGAGGGAAGATGGAGAGGGTGGGGAGGAGTGTGTGGATGGTGGGCAGATGGAGAGGGTGGGGAGGAGTGTGTGGGGGGATGGACAAATGGACAGGGTGGGGAGGAGTGTGTGGGGTGATGGACAGATGGAGAGGGTGGGGAGGAATGTGTGGGTCGTGGGAAGATGGAGAGGGTAGGGAGGAGTGTGTGGGTGATGGGAAGAATGGGAGGGTGGGGAGGAGTGTGTGGGGTGATGGACAGCTGGAGAGGGTGGGGAGGAGTGTGTGGGTGATGGACAGATGGAGAGGGTGGGGAGGAGTGTGTGGGTGATGGGAAGATGGAGAGAGTGGGGAGGAGTGTGTGGGGGGATGGACAGATGGAGAGGGTGGGGAGGAGTGTGTCGGGTGATGGACAGATGCAGAGGGTGGGGAGGAGTGTGTGGGTGGTTGGCAGATGGAGAGTGTGGTTGGGGTGATGGACAGATGGAGAGTGTGGGGAGGAGTGTGTGGGTGATGGACAGATGGAGAGGGTGGGGAGGAGTGTGTGGGTGATGGACAGATGGAGATAGTGGGGAGGAGTGTGTGGATGATGGGCAGATAGAGAAGCTGGGGAGGAGTGTGGGTGACGGGAAGATGGAGAGGGTGGGGAGGAGTGTGTGTGATGGGCAGATGGAGAGGGTGGCGTGTGGGGCATGGGAAGATGAAGAGGGTGGGGAGGAGTGTGTGGGGGATGGACAGATGGAGAGGGTGGGGAGGAGTGTGTGGGGGGATGGGCAGATGGAGAGGGTGGGGAGGAGTGTGTGGGGGATGGACAGATGGAGAGGGTGGGGAGGAGTGTGTGGGGGGATGGGCAGATGGAGAGGGTGGGGAGGAGTGTGTGGGTGATGGACAGATGGAGAGGGTGGGGAGGAGTGTGTGGGTGATGGGCAGATGGAGAGGGTGGCGTGTGGGGCATGGGAAGATGGAGAGGGTGGGGAGGAGTGTGTGGGTGATGGACAGATAGAGAGGCTGGGGAGGAGTGTGGGTGACGGGAAGATGGAGAGGGTGGGGAGGAGTATGTGTGATGGGCAGATGGAGAGGGTGGCGTGTGGGGCATGGGAAGATGGAGAGGGTGGGGAGGAGTGTGTGGGGGATGGACAGATGGAGAGGGTGGGGAGGAGTGTGTAGGGGATGGGCAGATGGAGAGGGTGGGGAGGAGTGTGTGGGGTGATGGACAGATGGAGAGAGTGGGGAGGAGTGTGTGGGTGATGGGAAGATGGAGAGTGTGGGGAGGAGTGTGTGGGTGGTGGGCAGATGGAGAGTGTGGTTGGGGTGATGGACAGATGGAGAGGGTGGGGAGGAGTTTGTGTGGGATGGGAAGATGGAGAGTGTGGGGGATGGGCAGATGGAGAGGGTGGGGAGGAGTGTGTGGTGTGATGGAAAGATGGAGAGAGTGGGGTATGGGAAGATGGAGAGGGTGAGGAGGAGTGTGTGGGGGGGATGGACAGATGGAGAGGGTGGGGAGGAGTGTGTGGGGGATGGACAGATGGAGAGGGTGGGGAGGAGTGTGTGGGTGATGGACAGATGGAGAAGGTGGGCAGGAGTGTGTGGGTGATGGACAGATGGAGAGGGTGGGGAGGAGTGTGTGGGGAATGGACAGATGGAGAGTGTGGGGAAGAGTGTGTGGGGGATGGGCAGATGGAGAGGGTGGGGAGGAGTGTGTGAGTGATGGACAGATGGAGAGGGTGGGGAGGAGTGTGTGGGGGGGATGGACAGATGGAGAGGGTGGGGAGGAGTGTGTGGGGGATGGACAGATGGAGAGGGTGGGGAGGAGTGTGTGGGGGATGGACGGATGGAGAGGGTGGGGAGGAGTGTGTGGAGGATGGGCAGATGGAAAGGGTGTGGAGGAGTGTGTGGGGGGATGGGCAGATGGAGAGGGTGGGGAGGAGTGTGTGGGGGATGGACGGATGGAGAGGGTGGGGAGGAGTGTGTGGAGGATGGGCAGATGGAAAGGGTGTGGAGGAGTGTGTGGGGGGATGCGCAGATGGAGAGTGTGGGGAGGAGTGTGTGGGTTGTGGGCAGATGGAGAGAGTGTGGAGGAGTGTGTGGGTGGTGGGCAGATGGAGACGGTGGGGAGGAATGTGTGGGTGGTGGGAAGATGGAGAGAGTGGGGAGGAGTGTGTGGGTGGAGGGAAGATGGAGAGGGTGGGGAGGAGTGTGTGGATGGTGGGCAGATGGAGAGGGTGGGGAGGAGTGTGTGGGGTGATGGACAGATGGAGAGGGTGGGGAGGAGTGTGTGGGTCGTGGGAAGATGGAGAGGGTGGGGAGGAGTGTGTGGGTGATGGACAGATGGAGAGGGTGGGGAGGAGTGTGTGGGGGATGGACAGATGGAGAGGGTGGGGAGGAGTGTGTGGGGGGATGGACAGATGGAGAGGGTGGGGAGGAGTGTGTGGGGGATGGACAGATGGAGAGGGTGGGGAGGAGGGTGTGGGGGGATGGACAGATGGAGAGGGTGTGGAGGAGTGTGTGGGGTGATGGACAGATGCAGAGGGTGGGGAGGAGTGTGTGGGTGGTGGGAAGATGGAGAGGGTGGGGAGGAGTGTGTGGATGGTGGGCAGATGGAGAGGGTGGGGAGGAGTGTGTGGGGGGATGGACAAATGGACAGGGTGGGGAGGAGTGTGTGGGGTGATGGACAGATGGAGAGGGTGGGGAGGAGTGTGTGGGTGATGGGCAGATGGAGAGGGTGGGGAGGAGTGTGTGGGTGATGGGAAGAATGGGAGGGTGGGGAGGAGTGTGTGGGGTGATGGACAGCTGGAGAGGGTGGGGAGGAGTGTGTGGGTGATGGGAAGATGGAGAGAGTGGGGAGGAGTGTGTGGGGGGATAGACAGATGGAGAGGGTGGGGAGGAGTGTGTCGGGTGATGGACAGATGCAGAGGGTGGGGAAGAGTGTGTGGGTGGTTGGCAGATGGAGAGTGTGGTTGGGGTGATGGACAGATGGAAAGGGTGGGGAGGAGTGTGAGGGGGGATGGGCAGATGGAGAGTGTGGGGAGGAGTGTGTGGGTTGTGGGCAGATGGAGAGAGTGTGGAGGAGTGTGTGGGGGATGGACAGATGGAGAGGGTGGGGAGTAGTGTGTGGGGGGATGGGCAGATGGAGAGGGTGGGGAGGAGTG
The DNA here is from genome assembly GCF_048418815.1 of Hemitrygon akajei. NCBI lineage: Eukaryota > Metazoa > Chordata > Chondrichthyes > Myliobatiformes > Dasyatidae > Hemitrygon > Hemitrygon akajei. The sequence goes on from NC_133125.1 coordinate 199,617,441, forward strand.
TGTGGGGGATGGACAGATGGAGAGGGTAGGGAGGAGTGTGTGGGGGGATGGGCAGATGGAGAGGGTGGGGAGGAGTGTGTGGGGGATGGACAGATGTAGAGGGTGGGGAGGAGTGTGTGGGTGATGGGCAGATGGAGAGGGTGGGGAGGAGTGTGTGGGGGATGGACAGATGGAGAGGGTGGGGAGGAGTGTGTGGGGGGATGGGCAGATGGAGAGGGTGGGGAGGAGTGTGTGGGGGATGGACAGATGGAGAGGGTGGGGAGGAGTGTGTGGGTGATGGACAGATGGAGAGGGTGGGGAGGAGTGTGTGGGTGATGGGCAGATGGAGAGGGTGGCGTGTGGGGCATGGGAAGATGGAGAGGGTGGGGAGGAGTGTGTGGGGGATGGACAGATGGAGAGGGTGGGGAGGAGTGTGTATGGGATGGGCAGATGGAGAGGGTGGGGAGGAGTGTGTGGGGTGATGGACAGATGGAGAGAGTGGGGAGGAGTGTGTGGGTGATGGGAAGATGGAGAGTGTGGGGAGGAGTGTGTGGGTGGTGGGCAGATGGAGAGTGTGGTTGGGGTGATGGACAGATGGAGAGGGTGGGGAGGAGTTTGTGTGGGATGGGAAGATGGAGAGTGTGGGGGATGGGCAGATGGAGAGGGTGGGGAGGAGTGTGTGGTGTGATGGAAAGATGGAGAGAGTGGGGTATGGGAAGATGGAGAGGGTGAGGAGGAGTGTGTGGGGGGGATGGACAGATGGAGAGGGTGGGGAGGAGTGTGTGGGGGATGGACAGATGGAGAGGGTGGGGAGGAGTGTGTGGGTGATGGACAGATGGAGAAGGTGGGGAGGAGTGTGTGGGTGATGGACAGATGGAGAAGGTGGGGAGGAGTGTGTGGGTGATGGACAGATGAAGAGGGTGGGGAGGAGTGTGTGGAGGATGGGAAGATGGAGAGGGTGGGGAGGAGTGTGTGGGGTGATGGAGAGGGTGGGGAGGAGTGTGTGGGTGGAGGGAACATGGAGAGGGTGGGGAGGAGTGTGTGGATGGTGAGCAGATGGAGAGGGTGGGGAGGAGTGTGGGGGATGTGCAGATGGAGAGTGGGGAGGAGTGTGTGGGTGGTGGGCAGATGGAGAGAGTGGGGAGGAGTGTGTGCGTGGTGGGCAGATGGAGACGGTGGGGAGGAATGTGTGGGTGGTGGGAAGATGGAGAGTATGGGGAGGAGTGTGTGGGTGGAGGGAAGATGGAGAGGGTGGGGAGGAGTGTGTGGGGGATGGGCTGATGGAGAGTGGGGAGGAGTGTGTGGGTGGTGGGCAGATGGAGAGAGTGGGGAGGAGTGTGTGGGTGGTGGGCAGATGGAGACGGTGGGGAGGAAAGTGTGCGTGGTGGGAAGATGGAGAGTATGGGGAGGAGTGTGTGGGTGTAGGGAAGATGGAGAGGGTGGGGAGGAGTGTGTGGATGGTGGGCAGATGGAGAGGGTGGGGAGGAGTGTGTGGGGGGATGGACAAATGGACAGGGTGAGGAGGAGTGTGTGGGGTGATGGACAGATGGAGAGGGTGGGGAGGAGTGTGTGGGTCGTGGGAAGATGGAGAGGGTAGGGAGGAGTTTGTGGGTGATGGGAAGAATGGGAGGGTGGGGAGGAGTGTGTGGGGTGATGGACAGCTGGAGAGGGTGGGGAGGAGTGTGTGGGTGATGGGAAGATGGAGAGAGTGGGCAGGAGTGTGTGGGGGGATGGACAGATGGAGAGGGTGGGGAGGAGTGTGTCGGGTGATGGACAGATGCAGAGGGTGGGGAGGAGTGTGTGGGTGATTGGCAGATGGAGAGTGTGGTTGGGGTGATGGACAGATGGAGAGTGTGAAGAGGAGTCTGTGGGGTGATGGACAGATGGAGAGGATGGGGAGGAGTGTGTGGGTGATGGACAGATGGAGATAGTGGGGAGGAGTGTGTGGGTGATGGCAAGATGGAGAGTGTGGGGAGGAGTGTGTGGGGATGGGCAGATGGAGAGGGTGGGGAGGAGTGTGTGGGTGGTTGGCAGATGGAGAGTGTGGTTGGGGTGATGGACAGATGGAGAGTGTGGGGAGGTGTGTGTGGGGTGATGGACAGATGGAGAGGGTGGGGAGGAGTGTGTGGGTGATGGACAGATGGAGAGAGTGGGGAGGAGTGTGTGGGTGATGGGAAAATGGAGAGTGTGGGGAGGAGTGTGTGGGGGATGGGCAGATGGAGAGTGTGGGGAGGAGTGTGTGGGTGATGGACAGATGGAGAGGGTGGGGAGGAGTGTGTGGGGGATGGACAGATGGAGAGTGTGGGGAAGAGTGTGTGGGGGATGGGCAGATGGAGAGGGTGCGGAGGAGTGTGTGGGGTGATGGACAGATGGAGAGGGTGGGGAGGAGTGTGTGGGTGATGGACAGATGGAGAGGGTGCGGAGGAGTGTGTGGGGTGACGGACAGATGGAGAGAGTGGGGAGCAGTGTGTGGGTGGTGGGCAGATGGAGAGTGTGGTTGGGGTAATGGACAGGTGGAGAGGGTGGGGAGGAGTGTGTGGGGGATGGGCAGATGGAGAGGGTGGGCAGGAGTGTGTGTGATGGGAAGATGTAGAGGGTGGGGAGGAGTGTGTTGGTGGTGGGCAGATGGAGAGGGTGGGGAGGAGTGTGTGGGTGATGGACAGAGGGAGAGGGTGGGGAGGATTGTGTGAGTGATGGGCAGATGGAGAGGCTGGGGAGGAGTGTGGGGGTGTTGGGAAGATGGAGAGTGTGGGGAGGAGTGTGTGTGATCGGCAGATGGAGAGGGTAGGGAGGAGTGTGTGGGTGGAGGGAAGATGGAGAGGGTGTGGAGGAGTGTGTGGGGGATGGGCTGATGGAGAGTGGGGAGGAGTGTGTGGGTGGTGGGCAGATGGAGAGAGTGGGGAGGAGTGTGTGGGTGGTGGGCAGATGGAGACGGTGGGGAGGAAAGTGTGCGTGGTGGGAAGATGGAGTGTATGGGGAGGAGTGTGTGGGTGGAGGGAAGATGGAGAGGGTGGGGAGGAGTGTGTGGATGGTGGGCAGATGGAGAGGGTGGGGAGGAGTGTGTGGGGGGATGGACAAATGGACAGGGTGAGGAGGAGTGTGTGGGGTGATGGACAGATGGAGAGGGTGGGGAGGAGTGTGTGGGTCGTGGGAAGATGGAGAGGGTAGGGAGGAGTTTGTGGGTGATGGGAAGAATGGGAGGGTGGGGAGGAGTGTGTGGGGTGATGGACAGCTGGAGAGGGTGGGGAGGAGTGTGTGGGTGATGGGAAGATGTAGAGAGTGGGGAGGAGTGTGTGGGGGGATGGACAGATGGAGAGGGTGGGGAGGAGTGTGTCGGGTGATGGACAGATGCAGAGGGTGGGGAGGAGTGTGTGGGTGATTGGCAGATGGAGAGTGTGGTTGGGGTGATGGACAGATGGAGAGTGTGAAGAGGAGTCTGTGGGGTGATGGACAGATGGAGAGGATGGGGAGGAGTGTGTGGGTGATGGACAGATGGAGATAGTGGGGAGGAGTGTGTGGGTGATGGGAAGATGGAGAGTGTGGGGAGGAGTGTGTGGGGATGGGCAGATGGAGAGGGTGGGGAGGAGTGTGTGGGTGGTTGGCAGATGGAGAGTGTGGTTGGGGTGATGGACAGATGGAGAGTGTGGGGAGGTGTGTGTGGGGTGATGGACAGATGGAGAGGGTGGGGAGGAGTGTGTGGGTGATGGACAGATGGAGAGAGTGGGGAGGAGTGTGTGGGTGATGGGAAAATGGATAGTGTGGGGAGGAGTGTGTGGGGGATGGGCAGATGGAGAGTGTGGGGAGTAGTGTGTGGGTGATGGACAGATGGAGAGGGTGGGGAGGAGTGTGGGGGGGATGGACATATGGAGAGTGTGGGGAGGAGTGTGTGGGGTGATGGACAGATGGAGAGGGTGGGGAGGAGTGTGTGGGGGATGGACAGATGGAGAGTGTGGGGAAGAGTGTGTGGGGGATGGGCAGATGGAGAGGGTGCGGAGGAGTGTGTGGGGTGACGGACAGATGGAGAGAGTGGGGAGCAGTGTGTGGGTGGTGGGCAGATGGAGAGTGTGGTTGGGGTAATGGACAGGTGGAGAGGGTGGGGTGGAGTGTGTGGGGGATGGGCAGATGGAGAGGGTGGGCAGGAGTGTGTGTGATGGGAAGATGTAGAGGGTGGGGAGGAGTGTGTTGGTGGTGGGCAGATGGAGAGGGTGGGGAGGCGTGTGTGGGTGATGGACAGATGGAGAGGGTGGGGAGGATTGTGTGAGTGATGGGCAGATGGAGAGGCTGGGGAGGAGTGTGGGGGTGTTGGGAAGATGGAGAGTGTGGGGAGGAGTGTGTGTGATCGGCAGATGGAGAGGGTAGGGAGGAGTGTGTGGGTGGGGGGCAGATGGAGAGGGTGGGGAGGAGTGTGTGGGTGATGGACAGATGGAGAGTGTGGGGAGGAGTGTGTGGGTGGTGGGCAGATGGAGAGGGTAGGGAGGAGTGTGTGGGTGATGGGCAGATGGAGTGGGTGGGGAGGAGTGTGTGAGGGATGGACAGATGGAGAGGGTGGGGAGGAGTGTGTGGGTGGTGGGTAGATGGAGAGGGTAGGGAGGAGTGTGTGGGAGGATGGACAGATGGAGATTTTGGGGAGGAGTGTGTGGGGGGATGGACAGATGGAGAGGGTGGGGAGGAGTGTGTGGGTGATGGACAGATGGAGAGAGTGGGGAGGAGTGTGTGGGTGGTGGGCAGATGGAGAGGGTAGGGAGGAGTGTGTGGGGGGATGGACAGATGGAGAGTGTGGGGAGGAGTGTGTGGGGGATGGGAAGATGGAGAGGGTGGGGAGGAGTGTGTGGGTGATGGACAGATGGAGAGAGTGGGGAGGAGTGTGTGGGTGATGGGCAGATGGAGAGGGTGGCGTGTGGGGCATGGGAAGATGGAGAGGGTGGGGAGGAGTGTGTGGGTGATGGACAGATAGAGAGGCTGGGGAGGAGTGTGGGTGACGGGAAGATGGATAGGGTGGGGAGGAGTGTGTGTGATGGGCAGATGGAGAGGGTGGTGTGTGGGGCATGGGAAGATGGAGAGGGTGGGGAGGAGTGTGTGGGGGATGGACAGATGGAGAGGGTGGGGAGGAGTGTGTATGGGATGGGCAGATGGAGAGGGTGGGGAGGAGTGTGTGGGGTGATGGACAGATGGAGAGAGTGGGGAGGAGTGTGTGGGTGATGGGAAGATGGAGAGTGTGGGGAGGAGTGTGTGGGTGGTGGGCAGATGGAGAGTGTGGTTGGGGTGATGGACAGATGGAGAGGGTGGGGAGGAGTTTGTGTGGGATGGGAAGATGGAGAGTGTGGGGGATGGGCAGATGGAGAGGGTGGGGAGGAGTGTGTGGTGTGATGGAAAGATGGAGAGAGTGGGGTATGGGAAGATGGAGAGGGTGAGGAGGAGTGTGTGGGGGGGATGGACAGATGGAGAGGGTGGGGAGGAGTGTGTGGGGGATGGACAGATGGAGAGGGTGGGGAGGAGTGTGTGGGTGATGGACAGATGGAGAAGGTGGGGAGGAGTGTGTGGGTGATGGACAGATGGAGAAGGTGGGGAGGAGTGTGTGGGTGATGGACAGATGGAGAGGGTGGGGAGGAGTGTGTGGAGGATGGGAAGATGGAGAGGGTGGGGAGGAGTGTGTGGGGTGATGGAGAGGGTGGGGAGGAGTGTGTGGGTGGAGGGAAGATGGAGAGGGTGGGGAGGAGTGTGTGGATGGTGAGCAGATGGAGAGGGTGGAGAGGAGTGTGGGGGATGTGCAGATGGAGAGTGGGGAGGAGTGTGTGGGTGGTGGGCAGATGGAGAGAGTGGGGAGGAGTGTGTGCGTGGTGGGCAGATGGAGACGGTGGGGAGGAATGTGTGGGTGGTGGGAAGATGGAGAGTATGGGGAGGAGTGTGTGGGTGGAGGGAAGATGGAGAGGGTGGGGAGGAGTGTGTGGGGGATGGGCTGATGGAGAGTGGGGAGGAGTGTGTGGGTGGTGGGCAGATGGAGAGAGTGGGGAGGAGTGTGTGGGTGGTGGGCAGATGGAGACGGTGGGGAGGAAAGTGTGCGTGGTGGGAAGATGGAGAGTATGGGGAGGAGTGTGTGGGTGGAGGGAAGATGGAGAGGGTGGGGAGGAGTGTGTGGATGGTGGGCAGATGGAGAGGGTGGGGAGGAGTGTGTGGGGGATGGGCTGATGGAGAGTGGGGAGGAGTGTGTGGGTGGTGGGCAGATGGAGAGAGTGGGGAGGAGTGTGTGGGTGGTGGGCAGATGGAGACGGTGGGGAGGAAAGTGTGCGTGGTGGGAAGATGGAGAGTATGGGGAGGAGTGTGTGGGTGGAGGGAAGATGGAGAGGGTGGGGAGGAGTGTGTGGGTGATTGGCAGATGGAGAGTGTGGTTGGGGTGATGGACAGATGGAGAGTGTGAAGAGGAGTCTGTGGGGTGATGGACAGATGGAGAGGATGGGGAGGAGTGTGTGGGTGATGGACAGATGGAGATAGTGGGGAGGAGTGTGTGGGTGATGGGAAGATGGAGAGTGTGGGGAGGAGTGTGTGGGGATGGGCAGATGGAGAGGGTGGGGAGGAGTGTGTGGGTGGTTGGCAGATGGAGAGTGTGGTTGGGGTGATGGACAGATGGAGAGTGTGGGGAGGTGTGTGTGGGGTGATGGACAGATGGAGAGGGTGGGGAGGAGTGTGTGGGTGATGGACAGATGGAGAGAGTGGGGAGGAGTGTGTGGGTGATGGGAAAATGGAGAGTGTGGGGAGGAGTGTGTGGGGGATGGGCAGATGGAGAGTGTGGGGAGGAGTGTGTGGGTGATGGACAGATGGAGAGGGTGGGGAGGAGTGTGTGGGGGATGGACAGATGGAGAGTGTGGGGAAGAGTGTGTGGGGGATGGGCAGATGGAGAGGGTGCGGAGGAGTGTGTGGGGTGATGGACAGATGGAGAGGGTGGGGAGGAGTGTGTGGGTGATGGACAGATGGAGAGGGTGCGGAGGAGTGTGTGGGGTGACGGACAGATGGAGAGAGTGGGGAGCAGTGTGTGGGTGGTGGGCAGATGGAGAGTGTGGTTGGGGTAATGGACAGGTGGAGAGGGTGGGGAGGAGTGTGTGGGGGATGGGCAGATGGAGAGGGTGGGCAGGAGTGTGTGTGATGGGAAGATGTAGAGGGTGGGGAGGAGTGTGTTGGTGGTGGGCAGATGGAGAGGGTGGGGAGGAGTGTGTGGGTGATGGACAGATGGAGAGGGTGGGGAGGATTGTGTGAGTGATGGGCAGATGGAGAGGCTGGGGAGGAGTGTGGGGGTGTTGGGAAGATGGAGAGTGTGGGGAGGAGTGTGTGTGATCGGCAGATGGAGAGGGTAGGGAGGAGTGTGTGGGTGGAGGGAAGATGGAGAGGGTGGGGAGGAGTGTGTGGGGGATGGGCTGATGGAGAGTGGGGAGGAGTGTGTGGGTGGTGGGCAGATGGAGAGAGTGGGGAGGAGTGTGTGGGTGGTGGGCAGATGGAGACGGTGGGGAGGAAAGTGTGCGTGGTGGGAAGATGGAGAGTATGGGGAGGAGTGTGTGGGTGGAGGGATGATGGAGAGGGTGGGGAGGAGTGTGTGGATGGTGGGCAGATGGAGAGGGTGGGGAGGAGTATGTGGGGGGATGGACAAATGGACAGGGTGAGGAGGAGTGTGTGGGGTGATGGACAGATGGAGAGGGTGGGGAGGAGTGTGTGGGTCGTGGGAAGATGGAGAGGGTAGGGAGGAGTTTGTGGGTGATGGGAAGAATGGGATGGTGGGGAGGAGTGTGTGGGGTGATGTACAGCTGGAGAGGGTGGGGAGGAGTGTGTGGGTGATGGGAAGATGGAGAGAGTGGGGAGGAGTGTGTGGGGGGATGGACAGATGGAGAGGGTGGGGAGGAGTGTGTCGGGTGATGGACAGATGCAGAGGGTGGGGAGGAGTGTGTGGGTGATTGGCAGATGGAGAGTGTGGTTGGGGTGATGGACAGATGGAGAGTGTGAAGAGGAGTCTGTGGGGTGATGGACAGATGGAGAGGATGGGGAGGAGTGTGTGGGTGATGGACAGATGGAGATAGTGGGGAGGAGTGTGTGGGTGATGGGAAGATGGAGAGTGTGGGGAGGAGTGTGTGGGGATGGGCAGATGGAGAGGGTGGGGAGGAGTGTGTGGGTGGTTGGCAGATGGAGAGTGTGGTTGGGGTGATGGACAGATGGAGAGTGTGGGGAGGTGTGTGTGGGGTGATGGACAGATGGAGAGGGTGGGGAGGAGTGTGTGGGTGATGGACAGATGGAGAGAGTGGGGAGGAGTGTGTGGGTGATGGGAAAATGGAGAGTGTGGGGAGGAGTGTGTGGGGGATGGGCAGATGGAGAGTGTGGGGAGTAGTGTGTGGGTGATGGACAGATGGAGAGGGTGGGGAGGAGTGTGGGGGGGATGGACATATGGAGAGTGTGGGGAGGAGTGTGTGGGGTGATGGACAGATGGAGAGGGTGGGGAGGAGTGTGTGGGGGATGGACAGATGGAGAGTGTGGGGAAGAGTGTGTGGGGGATGGGCAGATGAAGAGGGTGCGGAGGAGTGTGTGGGGTGACGGACAGATGGAGAGAGTGGGGAGCAGTGTGTGGGTGGTGGGCAGATGGAGAGTGTGGTTGGGGTAATGGACAGGTGGAGAGGGTGGGGAGGAGTGTGTGGGGGATGGGCAGATGGAGAGGGTGGGCAGGAGTGTGTGTGATGGGAAGATGTAGAGGGTGGGGAGGAGTGTGTTGGTGGTGGGCAGATGGAGAGGGTGGGGAGGAGTGTGTGGGTGATGGACAGATGGAGAGGGTGGGGAGGATTGTGTGAGTGATGGGCAGATGGAGAGGCTGGGGAGGAGTGTGGGGGTGTTGGGAAGATGGAGAGTGTGGGGAGGAGTGTGTGTGATCGGCAGATGGAGAGGGTAGGGAGGAGTGTGTGGGTGGAGGGAAGATGGAGAGGGTGGGGAGGAGTGTGTGGGGGATGGGCTGATGGAGAGTGGGGAGGAGTGTGTGGGTGGTGGGCAGATGGAGAGAGTGGGGAGGAGTGTGTGGGTGGTGGGCAGATGGAGACGGTGGGGAGGAAAGTGTGCGTGGTGGGAAGATGGAGAGTATGGGGAGGAGTGTGTGGGTGGAGGGATGATGGAGAGGGTGGGGAGGAGTGTGTGGATGGTGGGCAGATGGAGAGGGTGGGGAGGAGTATGTGGGGGGATGGACAAATGGACAGGGTGAGGAGGAGTGTGTGGGGTGATGGACAGATGGAGAGGGTGGGGAGGAGTGTGTGGGTCGTGGGAAGATGGAGAGGGTAGGGAGGAGTTTGTGGGTGATGGGAAGAATGGGATGGTGGGGAGGAGTGTGTGGGGTGATGTACAGCTGGAGAGGGTGGGGAGGAGTGTGTGGGTGATGGGAAGATGGAGAGAGTGGGGAGGAGTGTGTGGGGGGATGGACAGATGGAGAGGGTGGGGAGGAGTGTGTCGGGTGATGGACAGATGCAGAGGGTGGGGAGGAGTGTGTGGGTGATTGGCAGATGGAGAGTGTGGTTGGGGTGATGGACAGATGGAGAGTGTGAAGAGGAGTCTGTGGGGTGATGGACAGATGGAGAGGATGGGGAGGAGTGTGTGGGTGATGGACAGATGGAGATAGTGGGGAGGAGTGTGTGGGTGATGGGAAGATGGAGAGTGTGGGGAGGAGTGTGTGGGGATGGGCAGATGGAGAGGGTGGGGAGGAGTGTGTGGGTGGTTGGCAGATGGAGAGTGTGGTTGGGGTGATGGACAGATGGAGAGTGTGGGGAGGTGTGTGTGGGGTGATGGACAGATGGAGAGGGTGGGGAGGAGTGTGTGGGTGATGGACAGATGGAGAGAGTGGGGAGGAGTGTGTGGGTGATGGGAAAATGGAGAGTGTGGGGAGGAGTGTGTGGGGGATGGGCAGATGGAGAGTGTGGGGAGTAGTGTGTGGGTGATGGACAGATGGAGAGGGTGGGGAGGAGTGTGGGGGGGATGGACATATGGAGAGTGTGGGGAGGAGTGTGTGGGGTGATGGACAGATGGAGAGGGTGGGGAGGAGTGTGTGGGGGATGGACAGATGGAGAGTGTGGGGAAGAGTGTGTGGGGGATGGGCAGATGAAGAGGGTGCGGAGGAGTGTGTGGGGTGACGGACAGATGGAGAGAGTGGGGAGCAGTGTGTGGGTGGTGGGCAGATGGAGAGTGTGGTTGGGGTAATGGACAGGTGGAGAGGGTGGGGTGGAGTGTGTGGGGGATGGGCAGATGGAGAGGGTGGGCAGGAGTGTGTGTGATGGGAAGATGTAGAGGGTGGGGAGGAGTGTGTTGGTGGTGGGCAGATGGAGAGGGTGGGGAGGAGTGTGTGGGTGATGGACAGATGGAGAGGGTGGGGAGGATTGTGTGAGTGATGGGCAGATGGAGAGGCTGGGGAGGAGTGTGGGGGTGTTGGGAAGATGGAGAGTGTGGGGAGGAGTGTGTGTGATCGGCAGATGGAGAGGGTAGGGAGGAGTGTGTGGGTGGGGGGCAGATGGAGAGGGTGGGGAGGAGTGTGTGGGTGATGGACAGATGGAGAGTGTGGGGAGGAGTGTGTGGGTGGTGGGCAGATGGAGAGGGTAGGGAGGAGTGTGTGGGTGATGGGCAGATGGAGTGGGTGGGGAGGAGTGTGTGAGGGATGGACAGATGGAGAGGGTGGGGAGGAGTGTGTGGGTGGTGGGTAGATGGAGAGGGTAGGGAGGAGTGTGTGGGAGGATGGACAGATGGAGATTTTGGGGAGGAGTGTGTGGGGGGATGGACAGATGGAGAAGGTGGGGAGGAGTGTGTGGGTGATGGACAGATGGAGAGAGTGGGGAGGAGTGTGTGGGTGGTGGGCAGATGGAGAGGGTAGGGAGGAGTGTGTGGGGGGATGGACAGATGGAGAGTGTGGGGAGGAGTGTGTGGGGGATGGGAAGATGGAGAGGGTGGGGAGGAGTGTGTGGGTGGTGGGAAGATGGAGATTGTGGGGAGGAGTGTGTGTGATCGGCAGATGGAGAGGGTAGGGAGGAGTGTGTGGGTGATGGGCAGATGGAGAGGGTGTGGAGGAGTGTGTGGGGGTTGGACAGATGGAGAGGGTGGGGAGGAGTGTGTGGGTGGTGGGCAGATGGAGAGGGTGGGGAGGAGTGTGTGGGTGATGGACAGATGGAGAGAGTGGGGAGGAGTGTGTGGGTGGTGGGCAGATGGAGAGTGTGGTTGGGGTGATGGACAGATGGAGAGGGTGGGGAGGAGTCTGTGGGGGATGGGCAGATGGAGAGGGTGGGCAGGAGTGTGTGTGTGATGGGAAGATGTAGAGGGTGGGGAGGAGTGTGTGGGTGGTGGGCAGATGGAGAGGTTGGGGAGGAGTATGTGGGTGATGGACAGATGGAGAGGGTGGGGAGGAGTGTGTGGATGATGGGCAGATTGAGAAGCTGGAGAGGAGTGTGGGTGACGGGAAGATGGAGAGGGTGGGGAGGAGTGTGTGTGATGGGCAGATGGAGAGGGTGGCGTGTGGGGCATGGGAAGATGGAGAGGGTGGGGAGGAGTGTGTGGGGGATGGACAGATGGAGAGGGTCGGGAGGAGTGTGTGGGGGGATGGGCAGATGGAGAGGGTGGGGAGGAGTGTGTGGGGGATGGACAGATGGAGAGGGTGGGGAGGAGTGTGTGGGGGGATGGGCAGTTGGAGAGGGTGGGGAGGAGTGTGTGGGTGATGGACAGATGGAGAGGGTGGGGAGGAGTGTGTGGGTGATGGACAGATAGAGAGGCTGGGGAGGAGTGTGGGTGACGGGAAGATGGAGAGGGTGGGGAGGAGTGTGTGTGATGGGCAGATGTTGAGGGTGGCGTGTGGGGCATGGGAAGATGGAGAGGGTGGGGAGGAGTGTGTGGGGGATGGACAGATGGAGAGGGTGGGGAGGAGTGTGTGGGGGATGGACAGATGGAGAGGGTGGGGAGGAGTGTGTGGGGTGATGGACAGATGGAGAGAGTGGGGAGGAGTGTGTGGGTGATGGGAAGATGGAGAGTGTGGGGAGGAGTGTGTGGGTGGTGGGCAGATGGAGATTGTGGTTGGGGTGATGGACAGATGGAGAGGGTGGGGAGGAGTTTGTGTGGGATGGGAAGATTGAGAGTGTGGGGAATGGGCAGATGGAGAGGGTGGGGAGGAGTGTGTGGTGTGATGGAAAGATGGAGAGAGTGGGGTATGGGAAGATGGAGAGGGTGGGGAGGAGTGTGTGGGGGGGATGGACAGATGGAGAGGGTGGGGAGGAGTGTGTGGGGGATGGACAGATGGAGAGGGTGGGGAGGAGTGTGTGGGTGATGGACAGATGGAGAAGGTGGGGAGGAGTGTGTGGGTGATGGACAGATGGAGAAGGTGGGGAGGAGTGTGTGGGGGGATGGACAGATGGAGAGGGTGGGGAGGAGTGTGTGGAGGATGGGCAGATGGAGAGGGTGGGGAGGAGTGTGTGGGGGATGTGCAGATGGAGAGTGGGGAGGAGTGTGTGGGTGGTGGGCAGATGGAGAGAGTGGGGAGGAGTGTGTGGGTGGTGGGCAGATGGAGACGGTGTGGAGGAATGTGTGGGTGGTGGGAAGATGGAGAGTATGGGGAGGAGTGTGTGGGTGGAGGGAAGATGGAGAGGGTGGGGAGGAGTGTGTGGGTGATGGACAGATGGAGATAGTGGGGAGGAGTGTGTGGATGATGGGCAGATAGAGAAGCTGGGGAGGAGTGTGGGTGACGGGAAGATGGAGAGGCTGGGGAGGAGTGTGTGTGATGGGCAGATGGAGAGGGTGGCGTGTGGGGCATGGGAAGATGGAGAGGGTGGGGAGGAGTGTGTGGGGGATGGACAGATGGAGAGGGTGGGGAGGAGTGTGTGGGGGGATGGACAGATGGAGAGGGTGGGGAGGAGTGTGTGGGGGGATGGACAAATGGACAGGGTGTGGAGGAGTGTGTGGGGTGATGGACAGATGGAGAGGGTGGGGAGGAGTGTGTGGGTCGTGGGAAGATGGAGAGGGTAGGGAGGAGTGTGTGGGTGATGGGAAGAATGGGAGGGTGGGGAGGAGTGTGTGGGTGATGGGAAGATGGAGAGAGTGGGGAGGAGTGTGTGGGGGGATGGACAGATGGAGAGGGTGGGGAGGAGTGTGTCGGGTGATGGACAGATGCAGAGGGTGGGGAGGAGTGTGTGGGTGGTTGGCAGATGGAGAGTGTGGTTGGGGTGATGGACAGATGGAGAGTGTGGGAAGGAGTCTGTGGGGTGATGGACAGATGGAGAGGGTGGCGTGTGGGGCATGGGAAGATGGAGAGGGTGGGGAGGAGTGTGTGGCTGATGGACAGATAGAGAGGCTGGGGAGGAGTGTGGGTGACGGGAAGATGGAGAGGGTGGGGAGGAGTGTGTGTGATGGGCAGATGGAGAGGGTGGCGTGTGGGGCATGGGAAGATGGAGAGGGTGGGGAGGAGTGTGTGGGGGATGGACAGATGGAGAGGGTGGGGAGGAGTGTGTTGGGGATGGGCAGATGGAGAGGGTGGGGAGGAGTGTGTGGGTGATGGACAGATGGAGAGAGTGGGGAGGAGTGTGTGGGTGATGGGCAGATGGAGAGGGTGGGGAGGAGTGTGTGGGTGATGGACAGATGGAGAGGGTGGGGAGGAGTGTGTGGGGGATGGACAGATGGAGAGGGTGGGGAGGAGTGTGTGGATGATGGACAGATGGAGAGGGTGGGGAGGAGTGTGTGGGTGATGGACAGATGGAGAAGGTGGGGAGGAGTGTGTGGGTGATGGACAGATGGAGAAGGTGGGGAGGAGTGTGTGGGGGGATGGACAGATGGAGAGGGTGGGGAGGAGTGTGTGGAGGATGGGCAGATGGAGAGGGTGGTGAGGAGTGTGTGGGGTGATGGAGAGGGTGTGGAGGAGTGTGTGGGTGGAGGGAAGATGGAGAGGGTGGGGAGGAGTGTGTGGATGGTGGGCAGGTGGGGAGGAGTGTGTGGGGGATGTGCAGATGGAGAGTGGGGAGGAGTGTGTGGGTGGTGGGCAGATGGAGAGAGTGGGGAGGAGTGTGTGGGTGGTGGGCAGATGGAGACGGTGTGGAGGAATGTGTGGGTGGTGGGAAGATGGAGAGTATGGGGAGGAGTGTGTGGGTGGAGGGAAGATGGAGAGGGTGGGGAGGAGTGTGTGGGTGATGGACAGATGGAGATAGTGGGGAGGAGTGTGTGGATGATGGGCAGATAGAGAAGCTGGGGAGGAGTGTGGGTGACGGGAAGATGGAGAGGGTGGGGAGGAGTGTGTGTGATGGGCAGATGGAGAGGGTGGCGTGTGGGGCATGGGAAGATGGAGAGGGTGGGGAGGAGTGTGTGGGGGATGGACAGATGGAGAGGGTGGGGAGGAGTGTGTGGGGGGATGGACTGATGGAGAGGGTGGGGAGGAGTGTGTGGGGGGATGGACAAATGGACAGGGTGTGGAGGAGTGTGTGGGGTGATGGACAGATGGAGAGGGTGGGGAGGAGTGTGTGGGTCGTGGGAAGATGGAGAGGGTAGGGAGGAGTGTGTGGGTGATGGGAAGAATGGGAGGGTGGGGAGGAGTGTGTGGGGTGATGGACAGCTGGAGAGGGTCGGGAGGAGTGTGTGGGTGATGGGAAGATGGAGAGAGTGGGGAGGAGTGTGTGGGGGGATGGACAGATGGAGAGGGTGGGGAGGAGTGTGTCGGGTGATGGACAGATGCAGAGGGTGGGGAGGAGTGTGTGGGTGGTTGGCAGATGGAGAGTGTGGTTGGGGTGATGGACAGATGGAGAGTGTGGGAAGGAGTCTGTGGGGTGATGGACAGATGGAGAGGGTGGCGTGTGGGGCATGGGAAGATGGAGAGGGTGGGGAGGAGTGTGTGGCTGATGGACAGATAGAGAGGCTGGGGAGGAGTGTGGGTGACGGGAAGATGGAGAGGGTGGGGAGGAGTGTGTGTGATGGGCAGATGGAGAGGGTGGCGTGTGGGGCATGGGAAGATATAGAGGGTGGGGAGGAGTGTGTGGGGGATGGACAGATGGAGAGGGTGGGGAGGAGTGTGTAGGGGATGGGCAGATGGAGAGGGTGGGGAGGAGTGTGTGGGGTGATGGACAGATGGAGAGAGTGGGGAGGAGTGTGTGGGTGATGGGCAGATGGAGAGGGTGGGGAGGAGTGTGTGGGTGATGGACAGATGGAGAGGGTGGGGAGGAGTGTGAGGGTGATGGGCAGATGGAGAGGGTGGGGAGGAGTGTGTGGGGTGATGGACAGATGGAGAGGGTGGGGAGGAGTGTGTGGGTGATGGGAAGATGGAGAGTGTGGGGAGGAGTGTGTGGGTGGTGGGCAGATGGAGAGTGTGGTTGGGGTGATGGACAGATGGAGAGGGTGGGGAGGAGTTTGTGTGGGATGGGAAGATGGAGAGTGTGGGGGATGGGCAGATGGAGAGGGTGGGGAGGAGTGTGTGGTGTGATGGAAAGATGGAGAGAGTGGGGTATGGGAAGATGGAGAGGGTGAGGAGGAGTGTGTGGGGGGGATGGACAGATGGAGAGGGTGGGGAGGAGTGTGTGGGGGATTGACAGATGGAGAGGGTGGGGAGGAGTGTGGGTGATGGACAGATGGAGAAGGTGGGGAGGAGTGTGTGGGTGATGGACAGATGGAGAAGGTGGGGAGGAGTTTGTGGGTGATGGACAGATGGAGAGGGTGGGGAGGAGTGTGTGGAGGATGGGAAGATGGAGAGGGTGGGGAGGAGTGTGTGGGGTGATGGAGAGGGTGTGGAGGAGTGTGTGGGTGGAGAGAAGATGGAGAGGGTGGGGAGGAGTGTGTGGATGGTGGGCAGATGGAGAGGGTGGGGAGGAGTGTGTGGGGGATGTGCAGATGGAGAGTGGGGAGGAGTGTGTGGGTGGTGGGCACCTGGAGAGAGTGGGGAGGAGTGTGTGGGTGGTGGGCAGATGGAGACGGTGGGGAGGAATGTGTGGGTGGTGGGAAGATGGAGAGTATGGGGAGGAGTGTGTGGGTGGAGGGAAGATGGAGAGGGTGGGGAGGAGTGTGTGGGGGATGGGCAGATGGAGAGGGTGGGGAGGAGTGTGTCGGGTGATGGACAGATGCAGAGGGTGGGGAGGAGTGTGTGGGTGATTGGCAGATGGAGAGTGTGGTTGGGGTGATGGACAGATGGAGAGTGTGAAGAGGAGTCTGTGGGGTGATGGACAGATGGAGAGGATGGGGAGGAGTGTGTGGGTGATGGACAGATGGAGATAGTGGGGAGGAGTGTGTGGGTGATGGGAAGATGGAGAGTGTGGGGAGGAGTGTGTGGGGATGGGCAGATGGAGAGGGTGGGGAGGAGTGTGTGGGTGGTTGGCAGATGGAGAGTGTGGTTGGGGTGATGGACAGATGGAGAGTGTGGGGAGGTGTGTGTGGGGTGATGGACAGATGGAGAGGGTGGGGAAGAGTGTGTGGGTGATGGACAGATGGAGAGAGTGGGGAGGAGTGTGTGGGTGATGGGAAAATGGAGAGTGTGGGGAGGAGTGTGTGGGGGATGGGCAGATGGAGAGTGTGGGGAGTAGTGTGTGGGTGATGGACAGATGGAGAGGGTGGGGAGGAGTGTGGGGGGGATGGACATATGGAGAGTGTGGGGAGGAGTGTGTGGGGTGATGGACAGATGGAGAGGGTGGGGAGGAGTGTGTGGGGGATGGACAGATGGAGAGTGTGGGGAAGAGTGTGTGGGGGATGGGCAGATGAAGAGGGTGCGGAGGAGTGTGTGGGGTGACGGACAGATGGAGAGAGTGGGGAGCAGTGTGTGGGTGGTGGGCAGATGGAGAGTGTGGTTGGGGTAATGGACAGGTGGAGAGGGTGGGGTGGAGTGTGTGGGGGATGGGCAGATGGAGAGGGTGGGCAGGAGTGTGTGTGATGGGAAGATGTAGAGGGTGGGGAGGAGTGTGTTGGTGGTGGGCAGATGGAGAGGGTGGGGAGGAGTGTGTGGGTGATGGACAGATGGAGAGGGTGGGGAGGATTGTGTGAGTGATGGGCAGATGGAGAGGCTGGGGAGGAGTGTGGGGGTGTTGGGAAGATGGAGAGTGTGGGGAGGAGTGTGTGTGATCGGCAGATGGAGAGGGTAGGGAGGAGTGTGTGGGTGGGGGGCAGATGGAGAGGGTGGGGAGGAGTGTGTGGGTGATGGACAGATGGAGAGTGTGGGGAGGAGTGTGTGGGTGGTGGGCAGATGGAGAGGGTAGGGAGGAGTGTGTGGGTGATGGGCAGATGGAGTGGGTGGGGAGGAGTGTGTGAGGGATGGACAGATGGAGAGGGTGGGGAGGAGTGTGTGGGTGGTGGGTAGATGGAGAGGGTAGGGAGGAGTGTGTGGGAGGATGGACAGATGGAGATTTTGGGGAGGAGTGTGTGGGGGGATGGACAGATGGAGAGGGTGGGGAGGAGTGTGTGGGTGATGGACAGATGGAGAGAGTGGGGAGGAGTGTGTGGGTGGTGGGCAGATGGAGAGGGTAGGGAGGAGTGTGTGGGTGATGGGCAGATGGAGAGGGTGTGGAGGAGTGTGTGGGGGATGGACAGATGGAGAGGGTGGGGAGGAGTGTGTGGGTGGTGGGCAGATGGAGAGGGTGGGGAGGAGTGTGTGGGTGATGGACAGATGGAGAGAGTGGGGAGGAGTGTGTGGGTGGTGGGCAGATGGAGAGTGTGGTTGGGGTGATGGACAGATGGAGAGGGTGGGGAGGAGTCTGTGGGGGATGGGCAGATGGAGAGGGTGGGCAGGAGTGTGTGTGTGATGGGAAGATGTAGAGGGTGGGGAGGAGTGTGTGGGTGGTGGGCAGATGGAGAGGTTGGGGAGGAGTATGTGGGTGATGGACAGATGGAGAGGGTGGGGAGGAGTGTGTGGATGATGGGCAGATTGAGAAGCTGGGGAGGAGTGTGGGTGACGGGAAGATGGAGAGGGTGGGGAGGAGTGTGTGGGTCGTGGGAAGATGGAGAGGGTAGGGAGGAGTGTGTGGGTGATGGGAAGAATGGGAGGGTGGGGAGGAGTGTGTGGGGTGATGGACAGCTGGAGAGGGTCGGGAGGAGTGTGTGGGTGATGGGAAGATGGAGAGAGTGGGGAGGAGTGTGTGGGGGGATGGACAGATGGAGAGGGTGGGGAGGAGTGTGTCGGGTGATGGACAGATGCAGAGGGTGGGGAGGAGTGTGTGGGTGGTTGGCAGATGGAGAGTGTGGTTGGGGTGATGGACAGATGGAGAGTGTGGGAAGGAGTCTGTGGGGTGATGGACAGATGGAGAGGGTGGCGTGTGGGGCATGGGAAGATGGAGAGGGTGGGGAGGAGTGTGTGGCTGATGGACAGATAGAGAGGCTGGGGAGGAGTGTGGGTGACGGGAAGATGGAGAGGGTGGGGAGGAGTGTGTGTGATGGGCAGATGGAGAGGGTGGCGTGTGGGGCATGGGAAGATATAGAGGGTGGGGAGGAGTGTGTGGGGGATGGACAGATGGAGAGGGTGGGGAGGAGTGTGTAGGGGATGGGCAGATGGAGAGGGTGGGGAGGAGTGTGTGGGGTGATGGACAGATGGAGTGAGTGGGGAGGAGTGTGTGGGTGATGGGCAGATGGAGAGGGTGGGGAGGAGTGTGTGGGTGATGGACAGATGGAGAGGGTGGGGAGGAGTGTGAGGGTGATGGGCAGATGGAGAGGGTGGGGAGGAGTGTGTGGGGTGATGGACAGATGGAGAGGGTGGGGAGGAGTGTGTGGGTGATGGGAAGATGGAGAGTGTGGGGAGGAGTGTGTGGGTGGTGGGCAGATGGAGAGTGTGGTTGGGGTGATGGACAGATGGAGAGGGTGGGGAGGAGTTTGTGTGGGATGGGAAGATGGAGAGTGTGGGGGATGGGCAGATGGAGAGGGTGGGGAGGAGTGTGTGGTGTGATGGAAAGATGGAGAGAGTGGGGTATGGGAAGATGGAGAGGGTGAGGAGGAGTGTGTGGGGGGGATGGACAGATGGAGAGGGTGGGGAGGAGTGTGTGGGGGATGGACAGATGGAGAGGGTGGGGAGGAGTGTGGGTGATGGACAGATGGAGAAGGTGGGGAGGAGTGTGTGGGTGATGGACAGATGGAGAAGGTGGGGAGGAGTGTGTGGGTGATGGACAGATGGAGAGGGTGGGGAGGAGTGTGTGGAGGATGGGAAGATGGAGAGGGTGGGGAGGAGTGTGTGGGGTGATGGAGAGGGTGTGGAGGAGTGTGTGGGTGGAGGGAAGATGGAGAGGGTGGGGAGGAGTGTGTGGATGGTGGGCAGATGGAGAGGGTGGGGAGGAGTGTGTGGGGGATGTGCAGATGGAGAGTGGGGAGGAGTGTGTGGGTGGTGGGCACCTGGAGAGAGTGGGGAGGAGTGTGTGGGTGGTGGGCAGATGGAGACGGTGGGGAGGAATGTGTGGGTGGTGGGAAGATGGAGAGTATGGGGAGGAGTGTGTGGGTGGAGGGAAGATGGAGAGGGTGGGGAGGAGTGTGTGGGGGATGGGCAGATGGAGAGGGTGGGGAGGAGTGTGTCGGGTGATGGACAGATGCAGAGGGTGGGGAGGAGTGTGTGGGTGATTGGCAGATGGAGAGTGTGGTTGGGGTGATGGACAGATGGAGAGTGTGAAGAGGAGTCTGTGGGGTGATGGACAGATGGAGAGGATGGGGAGGAGTGTGTGGGTGATGGACAGATGGAGATAGTGGGGAGGAGTGTGTGGGTGATGGGAAGATGGAGAGTGTGGGGAGGAGTGTGTGGGGATGGGCAGATGGAGAGGGTGGGGAGGAGTGTGTGGGTGGTTGGCAGATGGAGAGTGTGGTTGGGGTGATGGACAGATGGAGAGTGTGGGGAGGTGTGTGTGGGGTGATGGACAGATGGAGAGGGTGGGGAGGAGTGTGTGGGTGATGGACAGATGGAGAGAGTGGGGAGGAGTGTGTGGGTGATGGGAAAATGGAGAGTGTGGGGAGGAGTGTGTGGGGGATGGGCAGATGGAGAGTGTGGGGAGTAGTGTGTGGGTGATGGACAGATGGAGAGGGTGGGGAGGAGTGTGGGGGGGATGGACATATGGAGAGTGTGGGGAGGAGTGTGTGGGGTGATGGACAGATGGAGAGGGTGGGGAGGAGTGTGTGGGGGATGGACAGATGGAGAGTGTGGGGAAGAGTGTGTGGGGGATGGGCAGATGAAGAGGGTGCGGAGGAGTGTGTGGGGTGACGGACAGATGGAGAGAGTGGGGAGCAGTGTGTGGGTGGTGGGCAGATGGAGAGTGTGGTTGGGGTAATGGACAGGTGGAGAGGGTGGGCAGGAGTGTGTGTGATGGGAAGATGTAGAGGGTGGGGAGGAGTGTGTTGGTGGTGGGCAGATGGAGAGGGTGGGGAGGAGTGTGTGGGTGATGGACAGATGGAGAGGGTGGGGAGGATTGTGTGAGTGATGGGCAGATGGAGAGGCTGGGGAGGAGTGTGGGGGTGTTGGGAAGATGGAGAGTGTGGGGAGGAGTGTGTGTGATCGGCAGATGGAGAGGGTAGGGAGGAGTGTGTGGGTGGGGGGCAGATGGAGAGGGTGGGGAGGAGTGTGTGGGTGATGGACAGATGGAGAGTGTGGGGAGGAGTGTGTGGGTGGTGGGCAGATGGAGAGGGTAGGGAGGAGTGTGTGGGTGATGGGCAGATGGAGTGGGTGGGGAGGAGTGTGTGAGGGATGGACAGATGGAGAGGGTGGGGAGGAGTGTGTGGGTGGTGGGTAGATGGAGAGGGTAGGGAGGAGTGTGTGGGAGGATGGACAGATGGAGATTTTGGGGAGGAGTGTGTGGGGGGATGGACAGATGGAGAGGGTGGGGAGGAGTGTGTGGGTGATGGACAGATGGAGAGAGTGGGGAGGAGTGTGTGGGTGGTGGGCAGATGGAGAGGGTAGGGAGGAGTGTGTGGGGGGATGGACAGATGGAGAGTGTGGGGAGGAGTGTGTGGGGGATGGGAAGATGGAGAGGGTGGGGAGGAGTGTGTGGGTGGTGGGAAGATGGAGATTGTGGGGAGGAGTGTGTGTGATCGGCAGATGGAGAGGGTAGGGAGGAGTGTGTGGGTGATGGGCAGATGGAGAGGGTGTGGAGGAGTGTGTGGGGGATGGACAGATGGAGAGGGTGGGGAGGAGTGTGTGGGTGGTGGGCAGATGGAGAGGGTGGGGAGGAGTGTGTGGGTGATGGACAGATGGAGAGAGTGGGGAGGAGTGTGTGGGGGATGGGCAGATGGAGAGGGTGGGCAGGAGTGTGTGTGTGATGGGAAGATGTAGAGGGTGGGGAGGAGTGTGTGGGTGGTGGGCAGATGGAGAGGTTGGGGAGGAGTATGTGGGTGATGGACAGATGGAGAGGGTGGGGAGGAGTGTGTGGATGATGGGCAGATTGAGAAGCTGGGGAGGAGTGTGGGTGACGGGAAGATGGAGAGGGTGGGGAGGAGTGTGTGTGATGGGCAGATGGAGAGGGTGGCGTGTGGGGCATGGGAAGATGGAGAGGGTGGGGAGGAGTGTGTGGGGGATGGACAGATGGAGAGGGTCGGGAGGAGTGTGTGGGGGGATGGGCAGATGGAGAGGGTGGGGAGGAGTGTGTGGGGGATGGACAGATGGAGAGGGTGGGGAGGAGTGTGTGGGGGGATGGGCAGTTGGAGAGGGTGGGGAGGAGTGTGTGGGTGATGGACAGATGGAGAGGGTGGGGAGGAGTGTGTGGGTGATGGACAGATAGAGAGGCTGGGGAGGAGTGTGGGTGACGGGAAGATGGAGAGGGTGGGGAGGAGTGTGTGTGATGGGCAGATGTTGAGGGTGGCGTGTGGGGCATGGGAAGATGGAGAGGGTGGGGAGGAGTGTGTGGGGGATGGACAGATGGAGAGGGTGGGGAGGAGTGTGTGGGGGATGGACAGATGGAGAGGGTGCGGAGGAGTGTGTGGGGTGATGGACAGATGGAGAGAGTGGGGAGGAGTGTGTGGGTGATGGGAAGATGGAGAGTGTGGGGAGGAGTGTGTGGGTGGTGGGCAGATGGAGATTGTGGTTGGGGTGATGGACAGATGGAGAGGGTGGGGAGGAGTTTGTGTGGGATGGGAAGATGGAGAGTGTGGGGAATGGGCAGATGGAGAGGGTGGGGAGGAGTGTGTGGTGTGATGGAAAGATGGAGAGAGTGGGGTATGGGAAGATGGAGAGGGTTGTGAGGAGTGTGTGGGGGGGATGGACAGATGGAGAGGGTGGGGAGGAGTGTGTGGGGGATGGACAGATGGAGAGGGTGGGGAGGAGTGTGTGGGTGATGGACAGATGGAGAAGGTGGGGAGGAGTGTGTGGGTGATGGACAGATGGAGAAGGTGGGGAGGAGTGTGTGGGGGGATGGACAGATGGAGAGGGTGGGGAGGAGTGTGTGGAGGATGGGCAGATGGAGAGGGTGGGGAGGAGTGTGTGGGGGATGTGCAGATGGAGAGTGGGGAGGAGTGTGTGGGTGGTGGGCAGATGGAGAGAGTGGGGAGGAGTGTGTGGGTGGTGGGCAGATGGAGACGGTGTGGAGGAATGTGTGGGTGGTGGGAAGATGGAGAGTATGGGGAGGAGTGTGTGGGTGGAGGGAAGATGGAGAGGGTGGGGAGGAGTGTGTGGGTGATGGACAGATGGAGATAGTGGGGAGGAGTGTGTGGATGATGGGCAGATAGAGAAGCTGGGGAGGAGTGTGGGTGACGGGAAGATGGAGAGGGTGGGGAGGAGTGTGTGTGATGGGCAGATGGAGAGGGTGGCGTGTGGGGCATGGGAAGATGGAGAGGGTGGGGAGGAGTGTGTGGGGGATGGACAGATGGAGAGGGTGGGGAGGAGTGTGTGGGGTGATGTACAGATGGAGAGGGTGGGGAGGAGTGTGTGGGGGGATGGACAAATGGACAGGGTGTGGAGGAGTGTGTGGGGTGATGGACAGATGGAGAGGGTGGGGAGGAGTGTGTGGGTCGTGGGAAGATGGAGAGGGTAGGGAGGAGTGTGTGGGTGATGGGAAGAATGGGAGGGTGGGGAGGAGTGTGTGGGTGATGGGAAGATGGAGAGAGTGGGGAGGAGTGTGTGGGGGGATGGACAGATGGAGAGGGTGGGGAGGAGTGTGTCGGGTGATGGACAGATGCAGAGGGTGGGGAGGAGTGTGTGGGTGGTTGGCAGATGGAGAGTGTGGTTGGGGTGATGGACAGATGGAGAGTGTGGGAAGGAGTCTGTGGGGTGATGGACAGATGGAGAGGGTGGCGTGTGGGGCATGGGAAGATGGAGAGGGTGGGGAGGAGTGTGTGGCTGATGGACAGATAGAGAGGCTGGGGAGGAGTGTGGGTGACGGGAAGATGGAGAGGGTGGGGAGGAGTGTGTGTGATGGGCAGATGGAGAGGGTGGCGTGTGGGGCATGGGAAGATGGAGAGGGTGGGGAGGAGTGTGTGGGGGATGGACAGATGGAGAGGGTGGGGAGGAGTGTGTTGGGGATGGGCAGATGGAGAGGGTGGGGAGGAGTGTGTGGGGTGATGGACAGATGGAGAGAGTGGGGAGGAGTGTGTGGGTGATGGGCAGATGGAGAGGGTGGGGAGGAGTGTGTGGGTGATGGACAGATGGAGAGGGTGGGGAGGAGTGTGTGGGGGATGGACAGATGGAGAGGGTGGGGAGGAGTGTGTGGGTGATGGACAGATGGAGAGGGTGGGGAGGAGTGTGTGGGTGATGGACAGATGGAGAAGGTGGGGAGGAGTGTGTGGGTGATGGACAGATGGAGAAGGTGGGGAGGAGTGTGTGGGGGGATGGACAGATGGAGAGGGTGGGGAGGAGTGTGTGGAGGATGGGCAGATGGAGAGGGTGGTGAGGAGTGTGTGGGGTGATGGAGAGGGTGTGGAGGAGTGTGTGGGTGGAGGGAAGATGGAGAGGGTGGGGAGGAGTGTGTGGATGGTGGGCAGATGGAGAGGGTGGGGAGGAGTGTTTGGGGGATGTGCAGATGGAGAGTGGGGAGGAGTGTGTGGGTGGTGGACAGATGGAGAGAGTGGGGAGGAGTGTGTGGGTGGTGGGCAGATTGAGACGGTGTGGAGGAATGTGTGGGTGGTGGGAAGATGGAGAGTATGGGGAGGAGTGTGTGGGTGGAGGGAAGATGGAGAGGGTGGGGAGGAGTGTGTGGGTGATGGACAGATGGAGATAGTGGGGAGGAGTGTGTGGATGATGGGCAGATAGAGAAGCTGGGGAGGAGTGTGGGTGACGGGAAGATGGAGAGGGTGGGGAGGAGTGTGTGTGATGGGCAGATGGAGAGGGTGGCGTGTGGGGCATGGGAAGATGGAGAGGGTGGGGAGGAGTGTGTGGGGGATGGACAGATGGAGAGGGTGGGGAGGAGTGTGTGGATGGTGGGCAGATGGAGAGGGTGGGGAGGAGTGTTTGGGGGATGTGCAGATGGAGAGTGGGGAGGAGTGTGTGGGTGGTGGGCAGATGGAGAGAGTGGGGAGGAGTGTGTGGGTGGTGGGCAGATTGAGACGGTGTGGAGGAATGTGTGGGTGGTGGGAAGATGGAGAGTATGGGGAGGAGTGTGTGGGTGGAGGGAAGATGGAGAGGGTGGGGAGGAGTGTGTGGGTGATGGACAGATGGAGATAGTGGGGAGGAGTGTGTGGATGATGGGCAGATAGAGAAGCTGGGGAGGAGTGTGGGTGACGGGAAGATGGAGAGGGTGGGGAGGAGTGTGTGTGATGGGCAGATGGAGAGGGTGGCGTGTGGGGCATGGGAAGATGGAGAGGGTGGGGAGGAGTGTGTGGGGGATGGACAGATGGAGAGGGTGGGGAGGAGTGTGTGGGGGGATGGACAGATGGAGAGGGTGGGGAGGAGTGTGTGGGGGGATGGACAAATGGACAGGGTGTGGAGGAGTGTGTGGGGTGATGGACAGATGGAGAGGGTGGGGAGGAGTGTGTGGGTCGTGGGAAGATGGAGAGGGTAGGGAGGAGTGTGTGGGTGATGGGAAGAATGGGAGGGTGGGGAGGAGTGTGTGGGGTGATGGACAGCTGGAGAGGGTCGGGAGGAGTGTGTGGGTGATGGGAAGATGGAGAGAGTGGGGAGGAGTGTGTGGGGGGATGGACAGATGGAGAGGGTGGGGAGGAGTGTGTCGGGTGATGGACAGATGCAGAGGGTGGGGAGGAGTGTGTGGGTGGTTGGCAGATGGAGAGTGTGGTTGGGGTGATGGACAGATGGAGAGTGTGGGAAGGAGTCTGTGGGGTGATGGACAGATGGAGAGGGTGGCGTGTGGGGCATGGGAAGATGGAGAGGGTGGGGAGGAGTGTGTGGCTGATGGACAGATAGAGAGGCTGGGGAGGAGTGTGGGTGACGGGAAGATGGAGAGGGTGGGGAGGAGTGTGTGTGATGGGCAGATGGAGAGGGTGGCGTGTGGGGCATGGGAAGATATAGAGGGTGGGGAGGAGTGTGTGGGGGATGGACAGATGGAGAGGGTGGGGAGGAGTGTGTAGGGGATGGGCAGATGGAGAGGGTGGGGAGGAGTGTGTGGGGTGATGGACAGATGGAGAGAGTGGGGAGGAGTGTGTGGGTGATGGGCAGATGGAGAGGGTGGGGAGGAGTGTGTGGGTGATGGACAGATGGAGAGGGTGGGGAGGAGTGTGTGGGGGATGGACAGATGGAGAGGGTGGGGAGGAGTGTGAGGGTGATGGGCAGATGGAGAGGGTGGGGAGGAGTGTGTGGGGTGATGGACAGATGGAGAGGGTGGGGAGGAGTGTGTGGGTGATGGGAAGATGGAGAGTGTGGGGAGGAGTGTGTGGGTGGTGGGCAGATGGAGAGTGTGGTTGGGGTGATGGACAGATGGAGAGGGTGGGGAGGAGTTTGTGTGGGATGGGAAGATGGAGAGTGTGGGGGATGGGCAGATGTAGAGGGTGGGGAGGAGTGTGTGGGTGATGGAAAGATGGAGAGAGTGGGGTATGGGAAGATGGAGAGGGTGAGGAGGAGTGTGTGGGGGGGATGGACAGATGGAGAGGGTGGGGAGGAGTGTGTGGGGGATGGACAGATGTAGAGGGTGGGGAGGAGTGTGTGGGTGATGGACAGATGTAGAGGGTGGGGAGGAGTGTGTGGGTGATGGAAAGATGGAGAGAGTGGGGTGATGGAAAGATGGAGAGAGTGGGGTATGGGAAGATGGAGAGGGTGGGGAGGAGTGTGTGGAGGATGGGAAGATGGAGAGGGTGGGGAGGAGTGTGTGGGGTGATGGAGAGGGTGTGGAGGAGTGTGTGGGTGGAGGGAAGATGGAGAGGGTGGGGAGGAGTGTGTGGATGGTGGGCAGATGGAGAGGGTGGGGAGGAGTGTGTGGGGGATGTGCAGATGGAGAGTGGGGAGGAGTGTGTGGGTGGTGGGCACCTGGAGAGAGTGGGGAGGAGTGTGTGGGTGGTGGGCAGATGGAGACGGTGGGGAGGAATGTGTGGTGTGGTGGGAAGATGGAGAGTATGGGGAGGAGTGTGTGGGTGGAGGGAAGATGGAGAGGGTGGGGAGGAGTGTGTGGGGGATGGGCAGATGGAGAGTGGGGAGGAGTGTGTGGGTGGTGGGCAGATGGAGAGAGTGGGGAGGAGTGTGTGGGTGGTGGGCAGATGGAGACGGTGGGGAGGAAAGTGTGGGTGGTGGGAAGATGGAGAGTATGGGGAGGAGTGTGTGGAGGATGGGCAGATGGAAAGGGTGGGGAGGAGTGTGTGGATGGTGGGCAGATGGAGAGTGTGGGGGAGGAGTGTGTGGGTTGTGGGCAGATGGAGAGAGTGTGGAGGAGTGTGTGGGTGGTGGGCAGATGGAGACGGTGGGGAGGAGTGTGTCGGGTGATGGACAGATGCAGAGGGTGGGGAGGAGTGTGTGGGTGATTGGCAGATGGAGAGTGTGGTTGGGGTGATGGACAGATGGAGAGTGTGAAGAGGAGTCTGTGGGGTGATGGACAGATGGAGAGGGTGGGGAGGAGTGTGTGGGTGATGGACAGATGGAGATAGTGGGGAGGAGTGTGTGGGTGATGGGAAGATGGAGAGTGTGGGGAGGAGTGTGTGGGGATGGGCAGATGGAGAAGGTGGGGAGGAGTGTGTGGGGTGATGGACAGATGGAGAGAGTGGGGAGGAGTGTGTGGGTGGTGGGCAGATGGAGAGTGTGGTTGAGGTGATGGACAGATGGAGAGTGTGGGGAGGAGTGTGTGGGGGGATGGGGAGATGGAGATGGTGGGGAGGAGTGTGTGGGGGATGGACAGATGGAGAGGGTGGGGAGGAGTGTGTGGGGGATGGGCAGATGGAGAGGGTGGGGTGGAGTGTGTGGGTGATGGACAGATGGAGAGGGTGGGGAGGAGTGTGTGGGGAATGGACAGATGGAGAGTATGGGGAAGAGTGTGTGGGGGATGGGCAGATGGAGAGGTTGGGGAGCAGTGTGTGGGTGATGGGCAGATGGAGAGAGTGGGGAGGAGTGTGTGGGGGGATGGGAAGATGGAGAGTGTGCGGGATGGACAGATGGAGAGGGTGGGGAGGATTGTGTGGGATGGGAAGATGGAGAGGGTGGGGAGGAGTGTGTGGGGGATGGACAGATGGAGAGGGTGGGGAGGAGTGTGTGGAGGATGGACAGATGGAGAGGGTGGGGAGGAGTGTGTTGGTGGTGGGCTGATGGAGAGGGTGGGGAGGAGTGTGTGGGGGGGATGGACAGATTGAGAGTGTGGGGAGGAGTGTGTGGGGGATGGACGGATTGAGAGGGTGGGGAGGAGTGTGTGGAGGATGGGCAGATGGAAAGGGTGGGGAGGAGTGTGTGGGGGGATGGGCAGATGGAGAGTGTGGGGAGGAGTGTGTGGGTTGTGGGCAGATGGAGAGAGTGTGGAGGAGTGTGTGGGTGGTGGGCAGATGGAGACGGTGGGGAGGAATGTGTGGGTGGTGGGAAGATGGAGAGTGTGGGGAGGAGTGTGTGGATGGTGGGCAGATGGAGAGGGTGGGGAGGAGTGTGTGGGTGATGGACAGATGGAGAGGGTGGAGAGGAGTGTGTGGGTGATGGACAGATGGAGATAGTGGGGAGGAGTGTGTGGATGATGGGCAGATAGAGAAGCTGGGGAGGAGTGTGGGTGACGGGAAGATGGAGAGGGTGGGGAGGAGTGTGTGTGATGGGCAGATGGAGAGGGTGGCGTGTGGGGCATGGGAAGATGGAGAGGGTGGGGAGGAGTGTGTGGGGGATGGACAGATGGAGAGGGTGGGGAGGAGTGTGTGGGGGGATGGGCAGATGGAGAGGGTGGGGAGGAGTGTGTGGGGGATGGACGGATGGAGAGGGTGGGGGGAGGGGTGTGTGGGGGATGGACAGATGGAGAGGGTGGGGAGGAGTGTGTGGGGGGATGGGCAGATGGAGAGGGTGGGGAGGAGTGTGTGGGGGATGGACAGATGGAGCGGGTGGGGGGAGGGGTGTGTGGGGGATGGACAGATGGAGAGGGTGGGGAGGAGTGTGTGGGGGATGGACAGATGTAGAGGGTGGGGAGGAGTGTGTGGGTGATGGACAGATGTAGAGGGTGGGGAGGAGTGTGTGGTGTGATGGAAAGATGGAGAGAGTGGGGTATGGGAAGATGGAGAGGGTGAGGAGGAGTGTGTGGGGGGGATGGACAGATGGAGAGGGTGGGGAGGAGTGTGTGGGGGATGGACAGATGGAGAGGGTGGGGAGGAGTGTGGGTGATGGACAGATGGAGAAGGTGGGGAGGAGTGTGTGGGTGATGGACAGATGGAGAAGGTGGGGAGGAGTGTGTGGGTGATGGACAGATGGAGAGGGTGGGGAGGAGTGTGTGGAGGATGGGAAGATGGAGAGGGTGGGGAGGAGTGTGTGGGGTGATGGAGAGGGTGTGGAGGAGTGTGTGGGTGGAGGGAAGATGGAGAGGGTGGGGAGGAGTGTGTGGATGGTGGGCAGATGGAGAGGGTGGGGAGGAGTGTGTGGGGGATGTGCAGATGGAGAGTGGGGAGGAGTGTGTGGGTGGTGGGCACCTGGAGAGAGTGGGGAGGAGTGTGTGGGTGGTGGGCAGATGGAGACGGTGGGGAGGAATGTGTGGGTGGTGGGAAGATGGAGAGTATGGGGAGGAGTGTGTGGGTGGAGGGAAGATGGAGAGGGTGGGGAGGAGTGTGTGGGGGATGGGCAGATGGAGAGTGGGGAGGAGTGTGTGGGTGGTGGGCAGATGGAGAGAGTGGGGAGGAGTGTGTGGGGGATGGACAGATGGAGAGGGTGGGGAGGAGTGTGTAGGGGATGGGCAGATGGAGAGGGTGGGGAGGAGTGTGTGGGGTGATGGACAGATGGAGAGAGTGGGGAGGAGTGTGTGGGTGATGGGCAGATGGAGAGGGTGGGGAGGAGTGTGTGGGTGATGGACAGATGGAGAGGGTGGGGAGGAGTGTGTGGGGGATGGACAGATGGAGAGGGTGGGGAGGAGTGTGAGGGTGATGGGCAGATGGAGAGGGTGGGGAGGAGTGTGTGGGGTGATGGACAGATGGAGAGGGTGGGGAGGAGTGTGTGGGTGATGGGAAGATGGAGAGTGTGGGGAGGAGTGTGTGGGTGGTGGGCAGATGGAGAGTGTGGTTGGGGTGATGGACAGATGGAGAGGGTGGGGAGGAGTTTGTGTGGGTGATGGAAAGATGGAGAGAGTGGGGTATGGGAAGATGGAGAGGGTGAGGAGGAGTGTGTGGGGGGGATGGACAGATGGAGAGGGTGGGGAGGAGTGTGTGGGGGATGGACAGATGTAGAGGGTGGGGAGGAGTGTGTGGGTGATGGACAGATGTAGAGGGTGGGGAGGAGTGTGTGGGTGATGGAAAGATGGAGAGAGTGGGGTGATGGAAAGATGGAGAGAGTGGGGTATGGGAAGATGGAGAGGGTGGGGAGGAGTGTGTGGAGGATGGGAAGATGGAGAGGGTGGGGAGGAGTGTGTGGGGTGATGGAGAGGGTGTGGAGGAGTGTGTGGGTGGAGGGAAGATGGAGAGGGTGGGGAGGAGTGTGTGGATGGTGGGCAGATGGAGAGGGTGGGGAGGAGTGTGTGGGGGATGTGCAGATGGAGAGTGGGGAGGAGTGTGTGGGTGGTGGGCAGATGGAGACGGTGGGGAGGAAAGTGTGGGTGGTGGGAAGATGGAGAGTATGGGGAGGAGTGTGTGGAGGATGGGCAGATGGAAAGGGTGGGGAGGAGTGTGTGGATGGTGGGCAGATGGAGAGTGTGGGGAGGAGTGTGTGGGTTGTGGGCAGATGGAGAGAGTGTGGAGGAGTGTGTGGGTGGTGGGCAGATGGAGACGGTGGGGAGGAGTGTGTCGGGTGATGGACAGATGCAGAGGGTGGGGAGGAGTGTGTGGGTGATTGGCAGATGGAGAGTGTGGTTGGGGTGATGGACAGATGGAGAGTGTGAAGAGGAGTCTGTGGGGTGATGGACAGATGGAGAGGGTGGGGAGGAGTGTGTGGGTGATGGACAGATGGAGATAGTGGGGAGGAGTGTGTGGGTGATGGGAAGATGGAGAGTGTGGGGAGGAGTGTGTGGGGATGGGCAGATGGAGAAGGTGGGGAGGAGTGTGTGGGGTGATGGACAGATGGAGAGAGTGGGGAGGAGTGTGTGGGTGGTGGGCAGATGGAGAGTGTGGTTGAGGTGATGGACAGATGGAGAGTGTGGGGAGGAGTGTGTGGGGGGATGGGGAGATGGAGATGGTGGGGAGGAGTGTGTGGGGGGATGGACAGATGGAGAGGGTGGGGAGGAGTGTGTGGGGGATGGGCAGATGGAGAGGGTGGGGTGGAGTGTGTGGGTGATGGACAGATGGAGAGGGTGGGGAGGAGTGTGTGGGGAATGGACAGATGGAGAGTATGGGGAAGAGTGTGTGTGGGATGGGCAGATGGAGAGGGTGTGGAGGAGTGTGTGGGTGATGGACAGATGGAGAGGTTGGGGAGCAGTGTGTGGGTGATGGGCAGATGGAGAGAGTGGGGAGGAGTGTGTGGGGGATGGGAAGATGGAGAGTGTGCGGGATGGACAGATGGAGAGGGTGGGGAGGATTGTGTGGGATGGGAAGATGGAGAGGGTGGGGAGGAGTGTGTGGGGGATGGACAGATGGAGAGGGTGGGGAGGAGTGTGTGGAGGATGGACAGATGGAGAGGGTGGGGAGGAGTGTGTTGGTGGTGGGCTGATGGAGAGGGTGGGGAGGAGTGTGTGGGGGGGATGGACAGATTGAGAGTGTGGGGAGGAGTGTGTGGGGGATGGACGGATTGAGAGGGTGGGGAGGAGTGTGTGGAGGATGGGCAGATGGAAAGGGTGGGGAGGAGTGTGTGGGGGGATGGGCAGATGGAGAGTGTGGGGAGGAGTGTGTGGGTTGTGGGCAGATGGAGAGAGTGTGGAGGAGTGTGTGGGTGGTGGGCAGATGGAGACGGTGGGGAGGAATGTGTGGGTGGTGGGAAGATGGAGAGTGTGGGGAGGAGTGTGTGGATGGTGGGCAGATGGAGAGGGTGGGGAGGAGTGTGTGGGTGATGGACAGATGGAGAGGGTGGGGAGGAGTGTGTGGGTGATGGACAGATGGAGATAGTGGGGAGGAGTGTGTGGATGATGGGCAGATAGAGAAGCTGGGGAGGAGTGTGGGTGACGGGAAGATGGAGAGGGTGGGGAGGAGTGTGTGTGATGGGCAGATGGAGAGGGTGGCGTGTGGGGCATGGGAAGATGGAGAGGGTGGGGAGGAGTGTGTGGGGGATGGACAGATGGAGAGGGTGGGGAGGAGTGTGTGGGGGGATGGGCAGATGGAGAGGGTGGGGAGGAGTGTGTGGGGGATGGACAGATGGAGAGGGTGGGGGGAGGGGTGTGTGGGGGATGGACAGATGGAGAGGGTGGGGAGGAGTGTGTGGGGGGATGGGCAGATGGAGAGGGTGGGGAGGAGTGTGTGGGGGATGGACAGATGGAGCGGGTGGGGGGAGGGGTGTGTGGGGGATGGACAGATGGAGAGGGTGGGGAGGAGTGTGTGGGTGATGGGCTGATGGAGAGGGTGGGGAGGAGTGTGTGGGGGGGATGGACAGATTGAGAGTGTGGGGAGGAGTGTGTGGGGGATGGACGGATTGAGAGGGTGGGGAGGAGTGTGTGGAGGATGGGCAGATGGAAAGGGTGGGGAGGAGTGTGTGGGGGGATGGACAGATGGAGAGGGTGGGGAGGAGTGTGGGTGATGGACAGATGGAAAAGGTGGGGAGGAGTGTGTGGGTGATGGACAGATGGAGAAGGTGGGGAGGAGTGTGTGGGTGATGGACAGATGGAGAGGGTGGGGAGGAGTGTGTGGAGGATGGGAAGATGGAGAGGGTGGGGAGGAGTGTGTGGGGTGATGGAGAGGGTGTGGAGGAGTGTGTGGGTGGAGGGAAGATGGAGAGGGTGGGGAGGAGTGTGTGGATGGTGGGCAGATGGAGAGGGTGGGGAGGAGTGTGTGGGGGATGGACAGATGGAGCGGGTGGGGGGAGCGGTGTGTGGGGGATGGACAGATGGAGAGGGTGGGGAGGAGTGTGTGGGGGATGGACAGATGTAGAGGGTGGGGAGGAGTGTGTGGGTGATGGACAGATGTAGAGGGTGGGGAGGAGTGTGTGGTGTGATGGGAAGATGGAGAGAGTGGGGTATGGGAAGATGGAGAGGGTGAGGAGGAGTGTGTGGGGGGGATGGACAGATGGAGAGGGTGGGGAGGAGTGTGTGGGGGATGGACAGATGGAGAGGGTGGGGAGGAGTGTGGGTGATGGACAGATGGAGAAGGTGGGGAGGAGTGTGTGGGTGATGGACAGATGGAGAAGGTGGGGAGGAGTGTGTGGGTGATGGACAGATGGAGAGGGTGGGGAGGAGTGTGTGGAGGATGGGAAGATGGAGAGGGTGGGGAGGAGTGTGTGGGGTGATGGAGAGGGTGTGGAGGAGTGTGTGGGTGGAGGGAAGATGGAGAGGGTGGGGAGGAGTGTGTGGATGGTGGGCAGATGGAGAGGGTGGGGAGGAGTGTGTGGGGGATGTGCAGATGGAGAGTGGGGAGGAGTGTGTGGGTGGTGGGCACCTGGAGAGAGTGGGGAGGAGTGTGTGGGTGGTGGGCAGATGGAGACGGTGGGGAGGAATGTGTGGGTGGTGGGAAGATGGAGAGTATGTGGAGGAGTGTGTGGGTGGAGGGAAGATGGAGAGGGTGGGGAGGAGTGTGTGGGGGATGGGCAGATGGAGAGTGGGGAGGAGTGTGTGGGTGGTGGGCAGATGGAGAGAGTGGGGAGGAGTGTGTGGGGGATGGACAGATGGAGAGGGTGGGGAGGAGTGTGTGGATGGTGGGCAGATGGAGAGGGTGGGGAGGAGTGTGTGGGGGATGGACAGATGGAGCGGGTGGGGGGAGGGGTGTGTGGGGGATGGACAGATGGAGAGGGTGGGGAGGAGTGTGTGGGGGATGGACAGATGGAGCGGGTGGGGGGAGGGGTGTGTGGGGGATGGACAGATGCAGAGGGTGGGGAGGAGTGTGTGGGGGATGGACAGATGTAGAGGGTGGGGAGGAGTGTGTGGGTGATGGACAGATGTAGAGGGTGGGGAGGAGTGTGTGGTGTGATGGAAAGATGGAGAGAGTGGGGTATGGGAAGATGGAGAGGGTGAGGAGGAGTGTGTGGGGGGGATGGACAGATGGAGAGGGTGGGGAGGAGTGTGTGGGGGATGGACAGATGGAGAGGGTGGGGAGGAGTGTGGGTGATGGACAGATGGAGAAGGTGGGGAGGAGTGTGTGGGTGATGGACAGATGGAGAAGGTGGGGAGGAGTGTGTGGGTGATGGACAGATGGAGAGGGTGGGGAGGAGTGTGTGGAGGATGGGAAGATGGAGAGGGTGGGGAGGAGTGTGTGGGGTGATGGAGAGGGTGTGGAGGAGTGTGTGGGTGGAGGGAAGATGGAGAGGGTGGGGAGGAGTGTGTGGATGGTGGGCAGATGGAGAGGGTGGGGAGGAGTGTGTGGGGGATGTGCAGATGGAGAGTGGGGAGGAGTGTGTGGGTGGTGGGCACCTGGAGAGAGTGGGGAGGAGTGTGTGGGTGGTGGGCAGATGGAGACGGTGGGGAGGAATGTGTGGGTGGTGGGAAGATGGAGAGTATGGGGAGGAGTGTGTGGGTGGAGGGAAGATGGAGAGGGTGGGGAGGAGTGTGTGGGGGATGGGCAGATGGAGAGTGGGGAGGAGTGTGTGGGTGGTGGGCAGATGGAGAGAGTGGGGAGGAGTGTGTGGGGGATGGACAGATGGAGAGGGTGGGGAGGAGTGTGTGGGGGATGGACAGATGGAGAGGGTGGGGAGGAGTGTGTAGGGGATGGGCAGATGGAGAGGGTGGGGAGGAGTGTGTGGGGTGATGGACAGATGGAGAGTGTGGGGAGGAGTGTGTGGGTTGTGGGCAGATGGAGAGAGTGTGGAGGAGTGTGTGGGTGGTGGGCAGATGGAGACGGTGGGGAGGAATGTGTGGGTGGTGGGAAGATGGAGAGTGTGGGGAGGAGTGTGTGGATGGTGGGCAGATGGAGAGGGTGGGGAGGAGTGTGTGGGTGATGGACAGATGGAGAGGGTGGGGAGGAGTGTGTGGGTGATGGACAGATGGAGATAGTGGGGAGGAGTGTGTGGATGATGGGCAGATAGAGAAGCTGGGGAGGAGTGTGGGTGACGGGAAGATGGAGATGGTGGGGAGGAGTGTGTGTGATGGGCAGATGGAGAGGGTGGCGTGTGGGGCATGGGAAGATGGAGAGGGTGGGGAGGAGTGTGTGGGGGATGGACAGATGGAGAGGGTGGGGAGGAGTGTGTGGGGGGATGGGCAGATGGAGAGGGTGGGGAGGAGTGTGTGGGGGATGGACAGATGGAGAGGGTGGGGGGAGGGGTGTGTGGGGGATGGACAGATGGAGAGGGTGGGGAGGAGTGTGTGGGGGGATGGGCAGATGGAGAGGGTGGGGAGGAGTGTGTGGGGGATGGACAGATGGAGCGGGTGGGGGGAGGGGTGTGTGGGGGATGGACAGATGGAGAGGGTGGGGAGGAGTGTGTGGGGGATGGACAGATGTAGAGGGTGGGGAGGAGTGTGTGGGTGATGGACAGATGTAGAGGGTGGGGAGGAGTGTGTGGTGTGATGGAAAGATGGAGAGAGTGGGGTATGGGAAGATGGAGAGGGTGAGGAGGAGTGTGTGGGGGGGATGGACAGATGGAGAGGGTGGGGAGGAGTGTGTGGGGGATGGACAGATGGAGAGGGTGGGGAGGAGTGTGGGTGATGGACAGATGGAGAAGGTGGGGAGGAGTGTGTGGGTGATGGACAGATGGAGAAGGTGGGGAGGAGTGTGTGGGTGATGGACAGATGGAGAGGGTGGGGAGGAGTGTGTGGAGGATGGGAAGATGGAGAGGGTGGGGAGGAGTGTGTGGGGTGATGGAGAGGGTGTGGAGGAGTGTGTGGGTGGAGGGAAGATGGAGAGGGTGGGGAGGAGTGTGTGGATGGTGGGCAGATGGAGAGGGTGGGGAGGAGTGTGTGGGGGATGTGCAGATGGAGAGTGGGGAGGAGTGTGTGGGTGGTGGGCACCTGGAGAGAGTGGGGAGGAGTGTGTGGGTGGTGGGCAGATGGAGACGGTGGGGAGGAATGTGTGGGTGGTGGGAAGATGGAGAGTATGGGGAGGAGTGTGTGGGTGGAGGGAAGATGGAGAGGGTGGGGAGGAGTGTGTGGGGGATGGGCAGATGGAGAGTGGGGAGGAGTGTGTGGGTGGTGGGCAGATGGAGAGAGTGGGGAGGAGTGTGTGGGTGGTGGGCAGATGGAGACGGTGGGGAGGAAAGTGTGGGTGGTGGGAAGATGGAGAGTATGGGGAGGAGTGTGTGGGTGGAGGGAAGATGGAGAGGGTGGGGAGGAGTGTGTGGATGGTGGGCAGATGGAGAGGGTGGGGAGGAGTGTGTGGGGGGATGGACAAATGGACAAGGTGAGGAGGAGTGTGTGGGGTGATGGACAGATGGAGAGGGTGGGGAGGAGTGTGTGGGTCGTGGGAAGATGGAGAGGGTAGGGAGGAGTTTGTGGGTGATGGGAAGAATGGGAGGGTGGGGAGGAGTGTGTGGGGTGATGGACAGCTGGAGAGGGTGGGGAGGAGTGTGTGGGTGATGGGAAGATGGAGAGAGTGCGGAGGAGTGTGTGGGGGGATGGACAGATGGAGAGGGTGGGGAGGAGTGTGTCGGGTGATGGACAGATGCAGAGGGTGGGGAGGAGTGTGTGGGTGATTGGCAGATGGAGAGTGTGGTTGGGGTGATGGACAGATGGAGAGTGTGAAGAGGAGTCTGTGGGGTGATGGACA
Organism: Hemitrygon akajei; assembly: GCF_048418815.1. Taxonomy (NCBI): domain Eukaryota; kingdom Metazoa; phylum Chordata; class Chondrichthyes; order Myliobatiformes; family Dasyatidae; genus Hemitrygon; species Hemitrygon akajei. Next base: position 199,653,603 of record NC_133125.1, read on the forward strand.
GATGGAGAGGGTGGGGAGGAGTGTGTGGGTGATGGACAGATGGAGATAGTGGGGAGGAGTGTGTGGGTGATGGGAAGATGGAGAGTGTGGGGAGGAGTGTGTGGGGATGGGCAGATGGAGAAGGTGGGGAGGAGTGTGTGGGGTGATGGACAGATGGAGAGAGTGGGGAGGAGTGTGTGGGTGGTGGGCAGATGGAGAGTGTGGTTGAGGTGATGGACAGATGGAGAGTGTGGGGAGGAGTGTGTGGGGGGATTGGGAGATGGAGAGGGTGGGGAGGAGTGTGTGGGGGATGGACAGATGGAGAGGGTGGGGAGGAGTGTGTGGGGGATGGGCAGATGGAGAGGGTGGGGAGGAGTGTGTGGGTGATGGACAGATGGAGAGGGTGGGGAGGAGAGTGTGGGGAATGGACAGATGGAGAGTGTGGGGAAGAGTGTGTGGGGGATGGGCAGATGGAGAGGGTGTGGAGGAGTGTGTGGGTGATGGACAGATGGAGAGGTTGGGGAGGAGTGTGTGGGGGATGGGCAGATGGAGAGAGTGGGGAGGAGTGTGTGGGGGATGGGAAGATGGAGAGTGTGCGGGATGGACAGATGGAGAGGGTGGGGAGGATTGTGTGGGATGGGAAGATGGAGAGGGTGGGGAGGAGTGTGTGGGGGATGGACAGATGGAGAGGGTGGGGAGGAGTGTGTGGAGGATGGACAGATGGAGAGGGTGGGGAGGAGTGTGTTGGTGGTGGGCTGATGGAGAGGGTGGGGAGGAGTGTGTGGGGGGGATGGACAGATGGAGAGTGTGGGGAGGAGTGTGTGGGGGATGGACGGATTGAGAGGGTGGGGAGGAGTGTGTGGAGGATGGGCAGATGGAAAGGGTGGTGAGGAGTGTGTGGGGGGATGGGCAGATGGAGAGTGTGGGGAGGAGTGTGTGGGTTGTGGGCAGATGGAGAGAGTGTGGAGGAGTGTGTGGGTGGTGGGCAGATGGAGACGGTGGGGAGGAGTGTGTCGGGTGATGGACAGATGCAGAGGGTGGGGAGGAGTGTGTGGGTGATTGGCAGATGGAGAGTGTGGTTGGGGTGATGGACAGATGGAGAGTGTGAAGAGGAGTCTGTGGGTTGATGGACAGATGGAGAGGGTGGGGAGGAGTGTGTGGGTGATGGACAGATGGAGATAGTGGGGAGGAGTGTGTGGGTGATGGGAAGATGGAGAGTGTGGGGAGGATTGTGTGGGGATGGGCAGATGGAGAAGGTGGGGAGGAGTGTGTGGGGTGATGGACAGATGGAGAGAGTGGGGAGGAGTGTGTGGGTGGTGGGCAGATGGAGAGTGTGGTTGAGGTGATGGACAGATGGAGAGTGTGGGGAGGAGTGTGTGGGGGGATGGGGAGATGGAGATGGTGGGGAGGAGTGTGTGGGGGATGGACAGATGGAGAGGGTGGGGAGGAGTGTGTGGGGGATGGGCAGATGGAGAGGGTGGGGTGGAGTGTGTGGGTGATGGACAGATGGAGAGGGTGGGGAGGAGTGTGTGGGGAATGGACAGATGGAGAGTATGGGGAAGAGTGTGTGGGGGATGGGCAGATGGAGAGGGTGTGGAGGAGTGTGTGGGTGATGGACAGATGGAGAGGTTGGGGAGCAGTGTGTGGGTGATGGGCAGATGGAGAGAGTGGGGAGGAGTGTGTGGGGGATGGGAAGATGGAGAGTGTGCGGGATGGACAGATGGAGAGGGTGGGGAGGATTGTGTGGGATGGGAAGATGGAGAGGGTGGGGAGGAGTGTGTGGGGGATGGACAGATGGAGAGGGTGGGGAGGAGTGTGTGGAGGATGGACAGATGGAGAGGGTGGGGAGGAGTGTGTTGGTGGTGGGCTGATGGAGAGGGTGGGGAGGAGTGTGTGGGGGGATGGACAGATTGAGAGTGTGGGGAGGAGTGTGTGGGGGATGGACGGATTGAGAGGGTGGGGAGGAGTGTGTGGAGGATGGGCAGATGGAAAGGGTGGGGAGGAGTGTGTGGGGGGATGGGCAGATGGAGAGTGTGGGGAGGAGTGTGTGGGTTGTGGGCAGATGGAGAGAGTGTGGAGGAGTGTGTGGGTGGTGGGCAGATGGAGACGGTGGGGAGGAATGTGTGGGTGGTGGGAAGATGGAGAGTGTGGGGAGGAGTGTGTGGATGGTGGGCAGATGGAGAGGGTGGGGAGGAGTGTGTGGGTGATGGACAGATGGAGAGGGTGGGGAGGAGTGTGTGGGTGATGGACAGATGGAGATAGTGGGGAGGAGTGTGTGGATGATGGGCAGATAGAGAAGCTGGGGAGGAGTGTGGGTGACGGGAAGATGGAGAGGGTGGGGAGGAGTGTGTGTGATGGGCAGATGGAGAGGGTGGCGTGTGGGGCATGGGAAGATGGAGAGGGTGGGGAGGAGTGTGTGGGGGATGGACAGATGGAGAGGGTGGGGAGGAGTGTGTGGGGGGTTGGGCAGATGGAGAGGGTGGGGAGGAGTGTGTGGGGGATGGACAGATGGAGAGGGTGGGGGGAGGGGTGTGTGGGGGATGGACAGATGGAGAGGGTGGGGAGGAGTGTGTGGGGGGATGGGCAGATGGAGAGGGTGGGGAGGAGTGTGTGGGGGATGGACAGATGGAGCGGGTGGGGGGAGGGGTGTGTGGGGGATGGACAGATGGAGAGGGTGGGGAGGAGTGTGTGGGGGATGGACAGATGTAGAGGGTGGGGAGGAGTGTGTGGGTGATGGACAGATGGAGAGGGTGGGGAGGAGTGTGTGGGGGATGGACAGATGGAGAGGGTGGGGAGGAGTGTGTGGGGGGATGGGCAGATGGAGAGGGTGGGGAGGAGTGTGTGGGTGATGGGCAGATGGAGAGGGTGGCGTGTGGGGCATGGGAAGATGGAGAGGGTGGGGAGGAGTGTGTGGGTGATGGACAGATAGAGAGGCTGGGGAGGAGTGTGGGTGACGGGAAGATGGAGAGGGTGGGGAGGAGTGTGTGTGATGGGCAGATGGAGAGGGTGGCGTGTGGGGCATGGGAAGATGGAGAGGGTGGGGAGGAGTGTGTGGGGGATGGACAGATGGAGAGGGTGGGGAGGAGTGTGTAGGGAATGGGCAGATGGAGAGGGTGGGGAGGAGTGTGTGGGGTGATGGACAGATGGAGAGAGTGGGGAGGAGTGTGTGGGTGATGGGGAGATGGAGAGGGTGGGGAGGAGTGTGTGGGTGATGGACAGATGGAGAGTGTGGGGAGGAGTGTGTGGGGGATGGACAGATGGAGAGGGTGGGGAGGAGTGTGAGGGTGATGGGCAGATGGAGAGGGTGGGGAGGAGTGTGTGGGGTGATGCGCAGATGGAGAGGGTGGGGAGGAGTGTGTGGGTGATGGGAAGATGGAGAGTGTGGGGAGGAGTGTGTGGGTGGTGGGCAGATGGAGAGTGTGGTTGGGGTGATGGACAGATGGAGAGGGTGGGGAGGAGTTTGTGTGGGATGGGAAGATGGAGAGTGTGGGGGATGGGCAGATGGAGAGGGTGGGGAGGAGTGTGTGGTGTGATGGAAAGATGGAGAGAGTGGGGTATGGGAAGATGGAGAGGGTGAGGAGGAGTGTGTGGGGGGGATGGACAGATGGAGAGGGTGGGGAGGAGTGTGTGGGGGATGGACAGATGGAGAGGGTGGGGAGGAGTGTGGGTGATGGACAGATGGAGAAGGTGGGGAGGAGTGTGTGGGTGATGGACAGATGGAGAAGGTGGGGAGGAGTGTGTGGGTGATGGACAGATGGAGAGGGTGGGGAGGAGTGTGTGGAGGATGGGAAGATGGAGAGGGTGGGGAGGAGTGTGTGGGGTGATGGAGAGGGTGTGGAGGAGTGTGTGGCTGGAGGGAAGATGGAGAGGGTGGGGAGGAGTGTGTGGATGGTGGGCAGATGGAGAGGGTGGGGAGGAGTGTGTGGGGGATGTGCAGATGGAGAGTGGGGAGGAGTGTGTGGGTGGTGGGCAGATGGAGAGAGTGGGGAGGAGTGTGTGGGTGGTGGGCAGATGGAGACGGTGGGGAGGAATGTGTGGGTGGTGGGAAGATGGAGAGTATGGGGAGGAGTGTGTGGGTGGAGGGAAGATGGAGAGGGTGGGGAGGAGTGTGTGGGTGGTGGGCAGATGGAGACGGTGGGGAGGAAAGTGTGGGTGGTGGGAACATGGAGAGTATGGGGAGGAGTGTGTGGGTGGAGGGAAGATGGAGAGGGTGGGGCGGAGTGTGTGGATGGTGGGCAGATGGAGAGGGTGGGGAGTAGTGTGTGGGGGGATGGACAAATGGACAAGGTGAGGAGGAGTGTGTGGGGTGATGGACAGATGGAGAGGGTGGGGAGGAGTGTGTGGGTCGTGGGAAGATGGAGAGGGTAGGGAGGAGTTTGTGGGTGATGGGAAGAATGGGAGGGTTGGGAGGAGTGTGTGGGGTGATGGACAGCTGGAGAGGGTGGGGAGGAGTGTGTGGGTGATGGGAAGATGGAGAGAGTGGGGAGGAGTGTGTGGGGGGATGGACAGATGGAGAGGGTGGGGAGGAGTGTGTCGGGTGATGGACAGATGCAGAGGGTGGGGAGGAGTGTGTGGGTGATTGGCAGATGGAGAGTGTGGTTGGGGTGATGGACAGATGGAGAGTGTGAAGAGGAGTCTGTGGGGTGATGGACAGATGGAAAGGGTGGGGAGGAGTGTGTGGGTGATGGACAGATGGAGATAGTGGGGAGGAGTGTGTGGGTGATGGGAAGATGGAGAGTGTGGGGAGGAGTGTGTGGGGATGGGCAGATGGAGAAGGTGGGGAGGAGTGTGTGGGGTGATGGACAGATGGATAGAGTGGGGAGGAGTGTGTGGGTGGTGGGCAGATGGAGAGTGTGGTTGAGGTGATGGACAGATGGAGAGTGTGGGGAGGAGTGTGTGGGGGGATGGGGAGATGGAGAGGGTGGGGAGGAGTGTGTGGGAGATGGACAGATGGAGAGGGTGGGGAGGAGTGTGTGGGGGATGGGCAGATGGAGAGGGTGGGGAGGAGTGTGTGGGTGATGGACAGATGGAGAGGGTGGGGAGGAGTGTGTGGGGAATGGACAGATGAAGAGTGTGGGGAAGAGTGTGTGGGGGATGGGCAGATGGAGAGGGTGGGGAGGAGTGTGTGGGTGATGGACAGATGGAGAGGGTGGGGAGGAGTGTGTGGGTGATGGGCAGATGGAGAGAGTGGGGAGGAGTGTGTGGGGGATGGGAAGATGGAGAGTGTGCGGGATGGACAGATGGAGAGGGTGGGGAGGATTGTGTGGGATGGGAAGATGGAGAGGGTGGGGAGGAGTGTGTGGGGGATGGACAGATGGAGAGGGTGGGGAGGAGTGTGTGGAGGATGGACAGATGGAGAGAGTGGGGAGGAGTGTGTTGGTGGTGGGCTGATGGAGAGGGTGGCAGGAGTGTGTGGGGGGGATGGACAGATGGAGAGGGTGGGGAGGAGTGTGTGGGGGATGGACGGATGGAGAGGGTGGGGAGTAGTGTGTGGAGGATGGGCAGATGGAAAGGGTGGGGAGGAGTGTGTGGGGGGATGGGCAGATGGAGAGTGTGGGGAGGAGTGTGTGGGTTGTGGGCAGATGGAGAGAGTGTGGAGGAGTGTGTGGGTGGTGGGCAGATGGAGACGGTGGGGAGGAATGTGTGGGTGGTGGGAAGATGGAGAGTGTGGGGAGGAGTGTGTGGGTGGAGGGAAGATGGAGAGGGTGGGGAGGAGTGTGTGGATGGTGGGCAGATGGAGAGGGTGGGGAGGAGTGTGTAGGGGATGGGCAGATGGAGAGGGTGGGGAGGAGTGTGTGGGGTGATGGACAGATGGAGAGAGTGGGGAGGAGTGTGTGGGTGATGGGCAGATGGAGAGGGTGGGGAGGAGTGTGTGGGTGATGGACAGATGGAGAGTGTGGGGAGGAGTGTGTGGGGGATGGACAGATGGAGAGGGTGGGGAGGAGTGTGAGGGTGATGGGCAGATGGAGAGGGTGGGGAGGAGTGTGTGGGTGATGGGAAGATGGAGAGTGTGGGGAGGAGTGTGTGGGTGGTGGGCAGATGGAGAGTGTGGTTGGGGTGATGGACAGATGGAGAGGGTGGGGAGGAGTTTGTGTGGGATGGGAAGATGGAGAGTGTGGGGGATGGGCAGATGGAGAGGGTGGGGAGGAGTGTGTGGTGTGATGGAAAGATGGAGAGAGTGGGGTATGGGAAGATGGAGAGGGTGAGGAGGAGTGTGTGGGGGGGATGGACAGATGGAGAGGGTGGGGAGGAGTGTGTGGGGGATGGACAGATGGAGAGGGTGGGGAGGAGTGTGGGTGATGGACAGATGGAGAAGGTGGGGAGGAGTGTGTGGGTGATGGACAGATGGAGAAGGTGGGGAGGAGTGTGTGGGTGATGGACAGATGGAGAGGGTGGGGAGGAGTGTGTGGAGGATGGGAAGATGGAGAGGGTGGGGAGGAGTGTGTGGGGTGATGGAGAGGGTGTGGAGGAGTGTGTGGCTGGAGTGAAGATGGAGAGGGTGGGGAGGAGTGTGTGGATGGTGGGCAGATGGAGAGGGTGGGGAGGAGTGTGTGGGGGATGTGCAGATGGAGAGTGGGGAGGAGTGTGTGGGTGGTGGGCAGATGGAGAGAGTGGGGAGGAGTGTGTGGGTGGTGGGCAGATGGAGACGGTGGGGAGGAATGTGTGGGTGGTGGGAAGATGGAGAGTATGGGGAGGAGTGTGTGGGTGGAGGGAAGATGGAGAGGGTGGGGAGGAGTGTGTGGGGGATGGGCAGATGGAGACTGGGGAGGAGTGTGTGGGTGGTGGGCAGATGGAGAGAGTGGGGAGGAGTGTGTGGGTGGTGGGCAGATGGAGAGGGTGGGGAGGAGTGTGTGGGGGATGGGCAGATGGAGAGAGTGGGGAGGAGTGTGTGGGTGGTGGGCAGATGGAGAGGGTGGGGAGGAGTGTGTGGGGGATGGGCAGATGGAGAGAGTGGGGAGGAGTGTGTGGGTGGTGGGCAGATGGAGACGGTGGGGAGGAAAGTGTGGGTGGTGGGAAGATGGAGAATATGGGGAGGAGTGTGTGGGTGGAGGGAAGATGGAGAGGGTGGGGAGGAGTGTGTGGATGGTGGGCAGATGGAGAGGGTGGGGAGTAGTGTGTGGGGGGATGGACAAATGGAGAGGGTGGGGAGGAGTGTGTGGGTGATGGACAGATGGAGAGGGTGGGGAGGAGTGTGTGGGGGATGGACAGATGGAGAGGGTGGGGAGGAGTGTGTGGGGGATGGACAGATGGAGAGGGTGAGGAGGAGTGTGTGGGGTGATGGACAGATGGAGAGGGTGGGGAGGAGTGTGTGGGTCGTGGGAAGATGGAGAGGGTAGGGAGGAGTTTGTGGGTGATGGGAAGAATGGGAGGGTGGGGAGGAGTGTGTGGGGTGATGGACAGCTGGAGAGGGTGGGGAGGAGTGTGTGGGTGATGGGAAGATGGAGAGAGTGGGGAGGAGTGTGTGGGGGGATGGACAGATGGAGAGGGTGGGGAGGAGTGTGTCGGGTGATGGACAGATGCAGAGGGTGGGGAAGAGTGTGTGGGTGATTGGCAGATGGAGAGTGTGGTTGGGGTGATGGACAGATGGAGAGTGTGAAGAGGAGTCTGTGGGGTGATGGACAGATGGAAAGGGTGGGGAGGAGTTTGTGGGTGATGGACAGATGGAGATAGTGGGGAGGAGTGTGTGGGTGATGGGAAGATGGAGAGTGTGGGGAGGAGTGTGTGGGGATGGGCAGATGGAGAAGGTGGGGAGGAGTGTGTGGGGTGATGGACAGATGGAGAGAGTGGGGAGGAGTGTGTGGGTGGTGGGCAGATGGAGAGTGTGGTTGAGGTGATGGACAGATGGAGAGTGTGGGGAGGAGTGTGTGGGGGGATGGGGAGATGGAGAGGGTGGGGAGGAGTGTGTGGGGGATGGACAGATGGAGAGGGTGGGGAGGAGTGTGTGGGGGATGGGCAGATGGAGAGGGTGGGGAGGAGTGTGTGGGTGATGGACAGATGGAGAGGGTGGGGAGGAGTGTGTGGGGAATGGACAGATGAAGAGTGTGGGGAAGAGTGTGTGGGGGATGGGCAGATGGAGAGGGTGGGGAGGAGTGTGTGGGTGATGGACAGATGGAGAGGGTGGGGAGGAGTGTGTGGGTGATGGGCAGATGGAGAGAGTGGGGAGGAGTGTGTGGGGGATGGGAAGATGGAGAGTGTGCGGGATGGACAGACGGAGAGGGTGGGGAGGATTGTGTGGGATGGGAAGATGGAGAGGGTGGGGAGGAGTGTGTGGGGGATGGACAGATGGAGAGGGTGGTGAGGAGTGTGTGGAGGATGGACAGATGGAGAGAGTGGGGAGGAGTGTGTTGGTGGTGGGCTGATGGAGAGGGTGGGGAGGAGTGTGTGGGGGGGATGGACAGATGGAGAGGATGGGGAGGAGTGTGTGGGGGATGGACGAATGGAGAGGGTGGGGAGGAGTGTGTGGAGGATGGGCAGATGGAAAGGGTGGGGAGGAGTGTGTGGGGGGATGGGCAGATGGAGAGTGTGGGGAGGAGTGTGTGGGTTGTGGGCAGATGGAGAGAGTGTGGAGGAGTGTGTGGGTGGTGGGCAGATGGAGACGGTGGGGAGGAATGTGTGGGTGGTGGGAAGATGGAGAGTGTGGGGAGGAGTGTGTGGGTGGAGGGAAGATGGAGAGGGTGGGGAGGAGTGTGTGGATGGTGGGCAGATGGAGAGGGTGGGGAGGAGTGTGTGGGGGGATGGACAGATGGAGAGGGTGGGGAGGAGTGTGTGGGGGATGGACAGATGGAGAGGGTGGGGAGGAGTGTGTGGGGTGATGGACAGATGGAGAGGGTGGGGAGGAGTGTGTGGGTCGTGGGAAGATGGAGAGTGTGGGGAGGAGTGTGTGGGTGGTGGGAAGATGGAGAGGGTGGGGAGGAGTGTGTGGGGTGATGGACAGATGGAGAGGGTGGGGAGGAGTGTGTGGGTCGTGGGAAGATGGAGAGTGTGGGGAGGAGTGTGTGTGTGGTGGGAAGATGTAGAGGGTGGGGAGGAGTGTGTGGGGGGATGGACAGATGGAGAGGGTGGGGAGGAGTGTGTGGGTGATGGACAGCTGGAGAGGGTGGGGAGGAGTGTGTGGGTGATGGGAAGATGGTGAGAGTGGGGAGGAGTGTGTGGGGGGATGGACAGATGGAGAGGGTGTGGAGGAGTGTGTGGGGTGATGGACAGATGCAGAGGGTGGGGAGGAGTGTGTGGGTGGTGGGAAGATGGAGAGTATGGGGAGGAGTGTGTGGGTGGAGGGAAGTTGGAGAGGGTGGGGAGGAGTGTGTGGATGGTGGGCAGATGGAGAGGGTGGGGAGGAGTGTGTGGGGTGATGGACAGATGGAGAGGGTGGGGAGGAGTGTGTGGGTCGTGGGAAGATGGAGAGGGTAGGGAGGAGTGTGTGGGTGATGGAAAGAATGGGAGGGTGGGGAGGAGTGTGTGGGGTGATGGACAGCTGGACAGGGTGGGGAGGAGTGTGTGGGTGATGGGAAGATGGAGAGAGTGGGGAGGAGTGTGTGGGGGGATGGACAGATGGAGAGGGTGGGGAGGAGTGTGTCGGGTGATGGACAGATGCAGAGGGTGGGGAGGAGTGTGTGGGTGGTTGGCAGATGGAGAGTGTGGTTGGGGTGATGGACAGATGGAGAGTGTGGGGAGGAGTCTGTGGGGTGATGGACAGATGGAGAGGGTGGGGAGGAGTGTGTGGGTGATGGACAGATGGAGAGGGTGGGGAGGAGTGTGTGGGTGATGGACAGATGGAGATAGTGGGGAGGAGTGTGTGGATGATGGGCAGATAGAGAAGCTGGGGAGGAGTGTGGGTGACGGGAAGATGGAGAGGGTGGGGAGGAGTGTGTGTGATGGGCAGATGTAGAGGGTGGCGTGTGGGGCATGGGAAGATGGAGAGGGTGGGGAGGAGTGTGTGGGGGATGGACAGATGGAGAGGGTGGGGAGGAGTGTGTGGGGGGATGGGCAGATGGAGAGGGTGGGGAGGAGTGTGTGGGGGATGGACAGATGGAGAGGGTGGGGAGGAGTGTGTGGGGGGATGGGCAGATGGAGAGGGTGGGGAGGAGTGTGTGGGTGATGGACAGATGGAGAGGGTGGGGAGGAGTGTGTGGGTGATGGGCAGATGGAGAGGGTGGCGTGTGGGGCATGGGAAGATGGAGAGGGTGGGGAGGAGTGTGTGGGTGATGGACAGATAGAGAGGCTGGGGAGGAGTGTGGGTGACGGGAAGATGGAGAGGGTGGGGAGGAGTGTGGGGTGATGGACAGATGGAGAGAGTGGGGAGGAGTGTGTGGGGCATGGGAAGATGGAGAGGGTGGGGAGGAGTGTGTGGGGGATGGACAGATGGAGAGGGTGGGGAGGAGTGTGTAGGGGATGGGCAGATGGAGAGGGTGGGGAGGAGTGTGTGGGGTGATGGACAGATGGAGAGAGTGGGGAGGAGTGTGTGGGTGATGGGAAGATGGAGAGTGTGGGGAGGAGTGTGTGGGTGGTGGGCAGATGGAGAGTGTGGTTGGGGTGAGGGACAGATGGAGAGGGTGGGGAGGAGTTTGTGTGGGATGGGAAGATGGAGAGTGTGGGGGATGGGCAGATGGAGAGGGTGGGGAGGAGTGTGTGGTGTGATGGAAAGATGGAGAGAGTGGGGTATGGGAAGATGGAGAGGGTGAGGAGGAGTGTGTGGGGGGGATGGACAGATGGAGAGGGTGGGGAGGAGTGTGTGGGGGATGTGCAGATGGAGAGTGGGGAGGAGTGTGTGGGTGGTGGGCAGATGGAGAGAGTGGGGAGGAGTGTGTGGGTGGTGGGCAGATGGAGACGGTGGGGAGGAATGTGTGGGTGGTGGGAAGATGGAGAGTATGGGGAGGAGTGTGTGGGTGGAGGGAAGATGGAGAGGGTGGGGAGGAGTGTGTGGGGGATGGGCAGATGGAGAGTGGGGAGGAGTGTGTGGGTGGTGGGCAGATGGAGAGAGTGGGGAGGAGTGTGTGGGTGGTGGGCAGATCGAGAGGGTGGGGAGGAGTGTGTGGGGGGATGGACAAATGGACAGGGTGAGGAGGAGTGTGTGGGGTGATGGACAGATGGAGAGGGTGGGGAGGAGTGTGTGGGTCGTGGGAAGATGGAGAGGGTAGGGAGGAGTTTGTGGGTGATGGGAAGAATGGGAGGGTGGGGAGGAGTGTGTGGGGTGATGGACAGCTGGAGAGGGTGGGGAGGAGTGTGTGGGTGATGGGAAGATGGAGAGAGTGGGGAGGAGTGTGTGGGGTGATGGACAGATGCAGAGGGTGGGGAGGAGTGTGTGGGTGATTGGCAGATGGAGAGTGTGGTTGGGGTGATGGACAGATGGAGAGTGTGAAGAGGAGTCTGTGGGGTGATGGACAGATGGAGAGGGTGGGGAGGAGTGTGTGGGTGATGGTCAGATGGAGATAGTGGGGAGGAGTGTGTGGGTGATGGGAAGATGGAGAGTGTGGGGAGGAGTGTGTGGGGATGGGCAGATGGAGAAGGTGGGGAGGAGTGTGTGGGGTGATGGACAGATGGAGAGAGTGGGGAGGAGTGTGTGGGTGGTGGGCAGATGGAGAGTGTGGTTGAGGTGATGGACAGATGGAGAGTGTGGGGAGGAGTGTGTGGGGGGATGGGGAGATGGAGAGGGTGGGGAGGAGTGTGTGGGGGATGGACAGATGGAGAGGGTGGGGAGGAGTGTGTGGGGGATGGGCAGATGGAGAGGGTGGGGAGGAGTGTGTGGGTGATGGACAGATGGAGAGGGTGGGGAGGAGTGTGTGGGGAATGGACAGATGGAGAGTGTGGGGAAGAGTGTGTGGGGGATGGGCAGATGGAGAGGGTGGGGAGGAGTGTGTGGGTGATGGACAGATGGAGAGGGTGGGGAGGAGTGTGTGGGTGATGGGCAGATGGAGAGAGTGGGGAGGAGTGTGTGGGGGATGGGAAGATGGAGAGTGTGCGGGATGGACAGATGGAGAGGGTGGGGAGGATTGTGTGGTATGGGAAGATGGAGAGGGTGGGGAGGAGTGTGTGGGGGATGGACAGATGGAGAGGGTGGGGAGGAGTGTGTGGAGGATGGACAGATGGAGAGAGTGGGGAGGAGTGTGTTGGTGGTGGGCTGATGGAGAGGGTGGGGAGGAGTGTGTGGGGGGGATGGACAGATGGAGAGGGTGGGGAGGAGTGTGTGGGGGATGGACGGATGGAGAGGGTGGGGAGGAGTGTGTGGAGGATGGGCAGATGGAGAGTGTGGGGAGGAGTGTGTGGGTTGTGGGCAGATGGAGAGAGTGTGGAGGAGTGTGTGGGTGGTGGGCAGATGGAGACGGTGGGGAGGAATGTGTGGGTGGTGGGAAGATGGAGAGTGTGGGGAGGAGTGTGTGGGTGGAGGGAAGATGGAGAGGGTGGGGAGGAGTGTGTGGATGGTGGGCAGATGGAGAGGGTGGGGAGGAGTGTGTGGGGGGATGGACAGATGGAGAGGGTGGGGAGGAGTGTGTGGGGGATGGACAGATGGAGAGGGTGGGGAGGAGTGTGTGGGGTGATGGACAGATGGAGAGGGTGGGGAGGAGTGTGTGGGTCGTGGGAAGATGGAGAGTGTGGGGAGGAGTGTGTGGTTGGTGGGAAGATGGATAGGGTGGGGAGGAGTGTTTGGGGGGATGGACAGATGGAGAGGGTGTGGAGGAGTTTGTTGGGTGATGGACAGCTGGAGAGGGTGGGGAGGAGTGTGTGGGTGATGGGAAGATGGTGAGAGTGGGGAGGAGTGTTTGGGGGGATGGACAGATGGAGAGGGTGTGGAGGAGTGTGTGGGGTGATGGACAGATGCAGAGGTTGGGGAGGAGTGTGTGGGTGGTGGGAAGATGGAGAGAGTGGGGAGGAGTGTGTGGGGGGATGGACAGATGGAGACGGTGGGGAGGAGTGTGTGGGGTGATGGACAGATGCAGAGGGTGGGGAGGAGTGTGTGGGTGGTTGGCAGATGGAGAGTGTGGTTGGGGTGATTGACAGATGGAGAGTGTGGGGAGGAGTGTGTGGGGGATGGGGCGATGGAGAGGGTGGGGAGGAGTGTGGGGGGACGGGCAGATGGAGAGGTTTGGGAAGGAGGGGAAAGAGATAGGGTGATGGTGCTGGTGGATCAGGAGGAGAGAGACAATTAAACAGGAAAAGTGACGGAGAGGGAGCGACCACCAGAAGTTTGAGAATTCGATGTTGATGCCGTCAGATTGCCGGCCACCCTGTCGGAACATGAGGAGCCGTTCCTCTAATTTACCAGACAAATAGAGCCGGGATCTCCACATTGAATCAGATATTCAGTTTAAGACCAGAAGATACAGAATCAGAAGAAGTTTGCTGCCTGACCTGCTGATTTCCTCCAGTCGTCCCCATCCACTGCCCTCTCTCCATTCCCTTTGATCTTCTGGCTAATTAAGAACCTATCGATCTCTGCCTCCACAGCCGCTCATGCTAACAGATTCCACAGATTTACCATGCAGATTTTCTCCGCATCTCAGTTCTGAATGGTCGTCCTTCAATCCTGAAGTCGTGCCCTCTTGTCGTAGACTCCCCTACCATGGGAAATAACTGCCATAACTAATCTGTTCAGGCCTTTTAACATTTTGAGTGTTTCCATGAGATCCCCCCTCATTCTCCTGAACTCCAGGGAATACAGCCCAAGAGCTGCCAGACATTCCTCATACGGTAACCCTTTCATTCCTGGAATCATTCTTGTGAATCTTCTCTGAGACCTCTCCAATGTCAGTATATCCTTTCTAAAATAAGGAGCCCAAAACTGCACACAATACTCCAAGTGTGATCTCACGAGAGCTTCAGAGCCTCAACATCACATCCCTGCTCTTATATTCTACACGTCTAGAAATGAATGTCAACATTGCATTGTACTTCTTCACCACTGACTCAACCTGGAGGTTAACCTTTAGGGTATCCTGCACAAGGACTCACAAGTCTCTTTGCATCTCTGTATTTTGAATTCTCTCCCCATCTACATAATAATCTGCCCATTTATTTCTTCCACCAAAGTGCATGACAATACACTTTCCAACATTGTATTTAATTTGCCACTTCTTTTCCCATTCCTCTAAACTATCTAAGGCTCTCTGTTTCCTCAACACTTTCCACTCCTCCACCTATCTTTGTATCATCGGCAAATTTAGTCAAATATCCATGATTTAGCCTAGTCCCTGTTTCTAGCAGTGTCATTGGTACAAACGTGTACCAAGACTTCTGGCTGGTCACACTCTGTCTTCAGAATCCTCTGCACCCGATCCGAGACATCCCGTAACCTGGCACCTGGGAGGCAACACACCATGCGGGTATCTCTATCAGGCTGACAGAACCTCCAGCCTGTTCCCCTTACTATGGAATCCCCCATGACAACTGCATTCCTCATCTTTTCTCCCTTCTGCACCACAGAACCAGGCTCCAATCGCTGTGGTCATCCCCCTCAACAGCATCCAAAATGGATCCAGAACAATAAGGAAATGCAGGAGAAACTCAGCAGGTTGGTCAGGATCTGTGGAGAGAGGAACAGGCTTCACGTTCCACGTCGGTGACCTGTCCCGGAATTGATTCAAACACTGCCCGCTCTGTTGCGGGTTTCAAGTAATTTCTGTTCTGTTTTAGTTCTTCCAGCATCTGACTGAAGAAAAAACGGGAGTGCAGTGTACTTTCCTCCGGAAGGGGGATAAAGGAGGAGGAATGTGATAGGAGGGGGGAGTGGACCATTAGGGAAACCGATGCTCAGGTTGGAACTACCCGGAGAGGTACGGTGAAGGTGAGAGAGACGGAAGGGGGATAAAGGAGGAGGAATGTGATAGGAGAGGGGAGTGGACCATTAGAGAAACCGATGCTCAGGTTGGAACTACCCGGAGAGGTACGGTGAAGGTGAGAGAGACGGGGACATGTTATTTTGGAGCCGGAAGTGTGGCAACACATGCCGGCTGATCCCAGCACAATCCTTGGGCAGACTGTGTTGGTCATTGACGCAATGGAGAAATGTAAATGGTGAAGCCCCCTGTGTGTATTTGTGTATGGCGGAGACAGAGAGAGAGACTGAGACTTGCTCCAGGCTCTCAGGTGATGTTTCTGGTAACGGGGGCGACAGGATGAGGAGACACAGTGAGAGGACGACCATTCAGAGGTGAGTAAATGTATTCACACAGCTCACAATCTAACAGGGCTCTGCACACTTTCACAGTAACTATGTTGAGGAGAGACGTGGATAGAGTTTTGGATACAAAGTGAATCAGTAGAAACAGCATGAGCACAGGGAAGTGGTATTGATCATGTCTAATGGGAAAGCAGGTGTGAGGGGCTGAATGGCCTCCTTGCTTCTGTTTCTGATGTTCTTCAGAGCAGTGTACAGACTGACCAGAGGGAGGATAGAAGGGTCCGGGGAATAAATAGAGATGTAAAGCAGGAGGGTGACAAGGTGATTAAATATCAATTATTTAAATTGTGTGGAAAATATCTTTGACACTGAAATGGGGGATCTTGATGCAGCAGAAGATTGTGAGGTGTTGGATACACCGGGATTACTCAAACACGGACGCAGGAAAACTTCCTGACTTCCCCCTGTACAGCCCTGCTCTGATGTGAGGTCCCACTCTTCCGAATGAGACTAATGGAGGTGACAGCACACACACCGGCCCTTCGATGTAACATGTCCCTGACAACCAAGGAGGCTTCCTCAGCACGTCCCATTTGGCCAGCATTCCTCTAAACGGTTTCAGTCAAGAACTTGTCTAAATGTCTTAAAAATGTTTCAGTTCTATCAGCGTCTACCATCTCCTCTGGCAGCTCGTCCCATTTACCGACTGTTGTGAGTGAGGAAACAGATTGGAAAGGTCTCACAGACAAGGACTCTGGACACACAGTCTTGGTAGTAAACGATTTTCTTTACAGAAGGCAAACGTGGAAAAATGGCAACAGGAGCAACACACACGCAATTTACAGCAGTCGTATCGGCAATAAAACACACGGACAATTAATAACAATCGTGGAACACACACACACACACACACACACACACACACACACACACACACACACACACACACACACACACACACACACACACACACACACACACACACACACACACACACACACACACACACACACAATACGATACCCACCCTCGTTGACTGCTCCAGGGAAACAATCCAGGTCGATCCAGATTCTCCTGAAGCCCTTGAGCCCCGGTAACATTCCTGTGAATCTTTTCTGCACACATTCCAGCTGAATGTCATCCTTTCTACAGCTCGGTGACCGGAACTGCACCCAGTACTCTGAGTGTGGTCTCCCCAATGTCTTGTACAGCTGTAACACGACAAACCATCTCATGTACTTAATCCCCGATCGATGAAGGCCAGCGTACCAGAAGGGGTGTGGAGAACACTGCAGAGAGAAAATCAGGACAGCAAAGGGATGGAATGAGATAGCTTTAGTAGGTCAGGTAAAGGTGATTCCAATCAGATTCTGAGAGTCTGTGGAAAACAAAAGGGTAAGTGGTGAGGGAAAATGTCCCTTGAAGGATCAGTGCGGTCTTCTATGTGTGGAGACACAGCAGATGGGTGAGGTCTGAAATAAATACTTCTGTATTTACTGTGGAGAAGGTGATGGAAGCTGGGGAATTCCGGGAGGAGAATACAAATGTCCTGAAACATACCAACATTACAAAGGAGGCTGGCCAGCTTAAACACAGACACATAGAAAATAGGTGCAGGAGTAGGCCATTCGGCCCTTCGAGCCTGCACCGGCATTCAGTATGATCATCGCTGATCATCCAACTCAGAACCCTGTACCTGCTTTCTCACCATACCCCCTGATCCCTTTAGCCACAAGGGCCATATCTAACTCCCTCTTAAATATAGCCAATGAACTGGCCTCAACTGTTTCCTGTGGCAGAGAATTCCACAGTTTCACCACTCTCTGTGTGAAGAAGTTTTTCCTCATCTCGGTCCTAAAAGGCTTCCCCTTTATCCTTAAACTGTGACCCTCGTTCTGGACTTCCCCAACATCGGAAACAATCTTCCTGCATCTAGCCTGTCCAATCCCTTTAGAATTTTATACGTTTCAATAAGATCCCCCCTCAGTCTTCTAAATTCCAGTGAGTATAAGCCTAGTCGATCCAGTCTTTCTTCATATGAAAGTCCTGCCATCCCAGGAATCAATCTGGTGAACCTTCTTTGTAGTCCTTCTATGGCAAGAATGTCTTTCCTCAGATAAGGGGACCAAAACTGCACACAATACTCAAGTTGTGGTCTCACCAAGGCCTTTTACAACTGCAGTAGTACCTTCCTGCTCCTGTACTCGAATCTTCTTGCTATGAATACCAACATACCATTCGCCTTTTTCACCGCCTGCTGTACCTGCATGCCCACCTTCAATGACTGGTGTACAATGACACCCAGGTCTCGTTGCACCTCCCCTTTTCCTAATCGGCCCCCATTCAGATAAAAATCTGTTTTCCTGTTCTTGCCACCAATGTGGATCACCTCACATTTATCCACATTAAATTGCATCTGCCAGAAATTTGCCCAATCACCTAACCTATCCAAGTCACCCTGCATCCTCTTAGCATCCTCCTCACAGCTAACACCGCCACCCAGCTTCATGTCATCCACAAACTTGGGGATGCTGCATTTAATTCCCTCATCTAAATCATTAATATATATTGTAAACAACTGGGGTCCCAGCACTGAGCCTTGCGGTACCCCCACTAGTCACCGCCTGCCATTCTGAAAAGGCCCCGTTTATTCCCACTCTTTGCTTCCTGTCTGCCAACCAATTCTCTATCCACATCAATACCATACCCCCAATACCGTGTGCTTTAAGTTTGCACACGAATCTCCATTGTGGGACCTTGTCAAAAGCGTTTTGAAAATCTAAATATAAATATATCACATCCACTGGCTCTCCCCTATCCACTCTACTAGTTACATCCTCAAAAAATTCTATAAGATTCGTCAGACATGATTTTCCTTTCACAAATCCATGCTGACTTTGTCCGATGATTTCACCACTTTCCAAATGTGCTGTTATCACATCTGTGATAACTGACTCTAGCATTTTCCCCACCACCAATGTCATGCTAACCGGTCTATAATTCCCCGGTTTCTCTCTCCCTCCTTTTTTTAAAAAAAGTGGGGTTACATTAGCCAACCTCCAATCCTCAGGAACTAATCCAGAATCTAAAGAATTTTGAAAAATTATCACTAATGCATCCACTATTTCTTGGGCTACTTCCTTAAGCGCTCTGGGATGCAGACCATCTGGCCCTGGGGATTTATCTGTCTTTAATCCCTTCAATTTACCTAACACCACTTCCCTACTAACATGTATTTCCCTCAGTTCCTCCATCTCACATGACCCTTGGTCCCCTACTATTTCCGGAAGATTATTTATGTCCTCCTTAGTCAAGACAGAACCAAAGTAGTTATTCAATTGGTCTGCCATGTCTTTGTTCCCTATGATCAATTCACCTGTTTCTGACTGTAAAGGACCTACATTTGTCTTGACCAATCTTTTTCTTTTCACATATCTATAAAAGCTTTTACAGTCAGTTTTTATGTTCCCTGCCAGCTTTCTCTCGTAATCTTTTTTCCCTTTCCTAATTAAGCCCTTTGTCCTCCTCTGCTGGTCTCTGAACTTCTCCCAGTCCTCAGGTGTGCCGCTTTTTTTTTTGCTAATTTATATGTTTCTTCTTTGGACTTGATACTATCCCTAATGTCCCTTGTCAGCCACGGTTGCACTACCTTCCCTGGTTTATTCTTTTGCCAAACTGGGATGAACAATTGTTGTAGTTTATCCATGCGATCTTTAAATGCGTATTGCTTTTCCAACATCAACCCTTTATGTATCATTTGCCAGTCCATCTTAGCTAATTTACGTCTCAAACCTTCAAAGTTACCCTTCTTTAAGTTCAGAACCTTTGTTTCTGAATTAACTATGTCACTCTCCATCTTAATGAAGCATTCCACCATATTATGGTCACTTTTACCTAAGGGGCCTTGCACGACAAGATTTCTAACTAACCCTTCCTCATTGCTCAATACCCAGTCTAGAACAACCTGCTCTCTAGTTGGTTCCTCGACATGTTGGGTCAGAAAACCATCCCACATACAAGCTGAATAAACCTGGGGGTCCGACCCAGTGTATCGTCTGACATGGTGGAAATCCAGGGAAGAAATTGCTGGGTCGCTGGCTGTGATATTTCAAACACTGAACACAGAACAGTACAGTACAGGAACAGGCCATTCTGCCCATGCTGTCTGTGCTGACCATGATGTAATCACATTTGCCCGCAAATGATCTATATCCTCCATTCCCTGTCCCTTCACTTCCCTGTTCGTGTGTCTGCTAAACATCACGATCGTATCTGATTCCACCACTCCCCATCCCGGCCGTGCATTCCAGGAAGATACCACACTCTGTCCAAAAACATTCCTTGAACATCCCGGTTCAACTTTGACGATCTTACTTTAAAGCTTTGCCCTTGACGGGAGATTACACTAAGTGAGACTGTCTCATAATTAGAAGAGGTGGTCTCACTGGTACAGACACAGTCTCACTGGGTATTGACAGGGTAGAGGTAGGAATGATGGGGTGTGGAACCAGGGGTCACAGATTCACAATCAGTGGTCGCCTCAACAGGACTGAGATGAGGAAAAAATCCTCTCCCAGTGTGTGGCGAATCTTTGGAATTCTCTACAAAAGATTTCTGGATTTAAGGGGCACAGCGATGATGGGATGGTGCAGGAAATTGACACTGAGGTCAATGATCAGCCATGATCTGAGTGAAGGGCAGAGCAGGAGTAAGGGGCCGAATGGCCACAACTGCTCCTGTGTCTCAATTTCTTGAAACACTAATCGATCTTTGTGTCTTTTAATGTTTTGGTCTTCAGTCTGTTGGATTACACAGGAGAGCGGTAACCAATGCACTCTGTGTAGAGCATCCTCTGTACCCCGTGTTGACTGTATTCACTCCACTGTCCCCAGTGTTTGTAACAGGATGCAGAGTTTGTTGTGTTCATTGTTTTTGTATCCAGTGAGAAACACGTCTGTGTAAACACCCGGGACACTTTACTGCATTTACACAGCGACTGTACCTAAATACCAGTTGTTGTTGTTGTTGTTGAATGCTGTGTCCACAACAGCTGTACATAGAACAATGAACAATACAACACAGGAACAGGCCATTCGGCCCACAAGTCTGTGCTGTTGTGCCAATTCAATCTCATCCCATCTGCCTGTACGTGGTCCACAACCCTCCATTCCCTGTCTGTTCATGTGCCTGTCTAAATGCCACTGAAATGTTGTTGTTATATCTGTTTCCACCACCTCCCCTGACAGCACGTTCCGGGCACCGACCACCCTCTGTGTAAAAAAAAAATCTGCCTCATTAAACTCCTTTAAACCTCTTTACATTTATTCCCTGGGGGAATTGACATTCCCACGCTGAGGATGAAGAGACTCCGACTGTCTATCATGTCTGTGTCAGTTGGTGAGCTGCTGAAGCACCGTGTTCCCAGACTTCTGTACCTTGTGATCCGCTCAGTCTGTGATGACCCCTCCCTGGTAAGGAGAGGGGGTGTGGACTGGACGAAGACTGCTGTAGCGTGTCAAACAACGTCTGCAGAGGCAAAGGGATGGCGGAGATTCACGGTGCACGATTCCCACCTGCTGCTCGAAGGCGGTACTGCAGGGGGAACTGAGAGTCAAGGTTAAATTTATCAAAGTGCATGTCACCATATAGTGTCTTGAGATTCATTTTCTTTCAGGAAAAAACGATACAATGGACTTTATGAAAGACAACTATTCTTAAACAAAGACAGGCAAACAACCAATGTGTAAAAGATGACAAATCGTGCAAACAACAGCAATAAAAATATAAATAACACAGAACATGAGATGTAAAGTCTTTGAAATCGAGTCTCTAGGTTGTGGAGACAGGTCAGTGTTGTTGTGAACAGATATCCACGCTGGTTCACCAATCTGATTGTTGTAGTGTAATAACTACCTGAAATATGATTTGTGGATAGGTGGGTTAATTGGAAACCGTGTATTGTTCCTTGTGTGTGTCTGTGGTAGAATCTGGAGAGAGTTAATGAAATCACAGACAGTATTTTAAAAAGATTCTCCCTATGTATTAATGTCAAATTCATGAAAATAGACACTCCCAAGTCCCTCTGCACAACAGCATGCTGCAATCTTTCACCATTTAAATAATAATAATAATAATAATAATAATAATAATAATAATAATAATAATAATAATAATAATAATAATAATAATAATAATAATCTGCTCTTCTAATATTCCTTCCAAAGTGGATGGTCCCACATTTACCAACATTGTAATCCATCTGCCAGACCTTGGTCCACTCACTTAACCTATCTATATCCCTCTGCAGACTCTCCACATCCTCTGTTCAAATTGCTTTTCCACTCGGTTTAATATCATCAGCAAATTTTGACAGACATACATCAGGACTTTGCATTATGGAATGCCCCAAAGCACAGTGTCCTGGTGGTGAGTGACGGGCATACATCAGGACTTTGCGTTGAGGATGCCCCAAAGCGCAGTGTCCTGGTGGTGTGTGACGGGCATACATCAGGACTTTGCATTGAGGGATGCCCCAAAGCACAGTGTCCTGGTGGTGTGTGACGGACATACATCAGGACTTTGCATTGAGGGATGCCCCAAAGCACAGTGTCCTGGTGGTGTGTGACGGGCATACATCAGGACTTTGCGTTGAAGATGCCCCAAAGCACAGTGTCCTGGTGGTGTGTGACGGGCATACATCAGGACTTTGCGTTGAGGGATGCCCCAAAGCGCAGTGTCCTGGTGGTGTGTGACGGGCATACATCAGGACTTTGCATTATGGAATGCCCCAAAGCACAGTGTCTTGGTGGTGTGTGACGGACATACATCAGGACTTTGCATTGAGGGATGCCCCAAAGCACAGTGTCCTGGTGGTGTGTGACGGGCATACATCAGGACTTTGCGTTGAAGATGCCCCAAAGCGCAGTGTCCTGGTGGTGTGTGACGGACATACATCAGGACTTTGCATTGAGGGATGCCCCAAAGCACAGTGTCCTGGTGGTGTGTGACGGGCATACATCAGGACTTTGCGTTGAAGATGCCCCAAAGCACAGTGTCCTGGTGGTGTGTGACGGACATACATCAGGACTTTGCATTGAGGGATGCCCCAAAGCACAGTGTCCTGGTGGTGTGTGACGGACATACATCAGGACTTTGCATTGAGGGATGCCCCAAAGCACAGTGTCTTGGTGGTGTGTGACGGGCATACATCAGGACTTTGCATTGAGGGATGCCCCAAAGCGCAGTGTCCTGGTGAATTCTGACAGGCATACATCAGGACTTTGCATTGAGGGATGCCCCAAAGCGCAGTGTCCTGGTGGTGTGTGACGGGCATACATCAGGACTTTGCGTTGAAGATGCCCCAAAGCACAGTGTCCTGGTGGTGTGTGACGGGCATACATCAGGACTTTGCGTTGAAGATGCCCCAAAGCACAGTGTCCTGGTGGTGTGTGACGGACATACATCAGGACTTTGCGTTGAAGATGCCCCAAAGCACAGTGTCTTGGTGGTGTGTGACGGACATACATCAGGACTTTGCATTATGGGATGCCCCAAAGCGCAGTGTCCTGGTGGTGTGTGACGGGCATGCATCAGGACTTTGCATTGAGTGATGCCCCAAAGCGCAGTGTCCTGGTGGTGTGTGACGGACATACATCAGGACTTTGCATTATGGGATGCCCCAAAGCGCAGTGTCCTGGTGGTGTGTGACGGACATACATCAGGACTTTGCATTGAGGGATGCCCCAAAATGCAGTGTCCTGGTGGTGTGTGACGGACATACATCAGGACTTTGCATTATGGGATGCCCCAAAGCACAGTGTCCTGGTGGTGTGTGACGGACATACATCAGGACTTTGCATTGAGGGATGCCCCAAAGCACAGTGTCCTGGTGAATTCTGACAGGCATACATCAGGACTTTGCATTGAGGGATGCCCCAAAGCGCAGTGTCCTGGTGGTGTGTGACGGACATACATCAGGACTTTGCATTATGGGATGCCCCAAAGCGCAGTGTCCTGGTGGTGTGTGACGGACATACATCAGGACTTTGCATTGAGGGATGCCCCAAAGCGCAGTGTCCTGGTGGTGTGTGAGCTCAGGCTCCTGTACATCTTGCCCACAGCAGCCTTTGCCTCAGAACGTCAAGACTCAGGTTATATCCTGACATAGTTTGCTGTTTATGTGGAGTTTGCTCGTACACCATGTGACTACCTGTGTATCCCTTGACGCTCGACTTTTTTCCCACTTCTCAAAGACACGTGGGTTGTTGTCAGAGAAACTAATTCATTCACATAAACACTCTAGTCAGTCAGAAGTAATAGAGACGCGATATCGTGTGGGGGCCCGATCCTTTAACTTTGGGATCCCCACCTGCGAAGACCAAGACAAGCACACCTCTATTTATACAGAAAGAGGAGTCACATTAGGCATGAACAGTTCTACAAACATCCCTGATGTTTAGTTCTAACTCACTGTCGCACGAATACATCTGTTATCGTGCATAGATTGACTTGTCTCCGCAGGCATGCCTGTCCCGTTTTCAGAGCCCAGCTAAAGAATTTATCACAGACGAAAAGCTTCATTAAATCCTTAGATACAGTAAGTCATTTAAGTACAAAGATACATTTTGTTTTTAAGTTAATAGCTAACAGGTGAAGAACAAAGCAGGATAATTTTTAATTATCAGAAACTTGACAGCCGACAGGGTCCTCCCAACAATCTATGCCCTTCACTGTCTTTATATTATGTATGCAGCTGTGTTAAGCACGAACGCCAGCACTAGACGTGTTGCTAATTAAGTGAAGGTACAGGGGTTAACAATTCAGGTATTTTAACCCTTTCTTCAAAATCTTCTTCCACAATTGTTGATTTTTTTGGATGCCATTGATTACAGCTTGATTGTGTGGTAGAATCTTGATGGAGTTGATGAGAATGCAGGAGGACTCTTCTTAACAAACCTCTATTGTTAGTAATGTAGACGGACAGTTGAGGACTTCTGATATACTGGCTGTTACCAGAGACTCGAGCGTTAACAGCCATCTGCTGTAAGGCATGGTCAGACCACATTGACAGTAGGCTTGGTAATATTGAGTCCCTTGTCTGAGAAGGGTTGTGTTGGCACTGGAGAGAGTCCAGAGGATGTTCACGAGAATGCTTCCAGCTATGAAAGAGTTAAGGCATGAGTAGTGTTTTTATAGCTCTGGGCCTGTGTTCAATGGAGCTTCGAAGAATTTTGAGGGACTTCGTTGAAATCTATTGAATGTTGAAAGGCCTAGATAGTGTGGAGTGGAGAAGAGAGGAAGTGTGTGTGTGTGTGTGTGTGTGTGTGTGTGTGTGTGTGTGTGTGTGTGTGTGTGTGTGTGTGTGTGTGTGTGTGTGTGTGTGTGTGTGTGTGTGTGTTAGTGTGAGTGTGTGTGTGTGTGTGTGTGTGTGTGTGTGTGTGTGTGTGTGTGAGTGTGTGTGTATGTGTGTGTGTGAGCCCGTGCGCACGCGTGGGGGGTGGTGGTGGCGTGCAGAAGTTATGTAGTTCTAGAGCCAGAGACACGTTCCTGTAGTACAGTGATGAAGAATTTCTTCAGCCAGATGGTGGAGAATCTGTGGAACTCATTGCCACAGTCGATAAGTTCCTGATTAGCAAGGACATCAAAGGTTACAGAGAGAAGACGGAAGAATGGGGTTAAGAGGGAAAACAAGCCATGATCGGGATGGTCGAAAAGCATCATTCTGTTCCTATGGTTTATGATCTATGTGAGATTATCAGCGTACTTTCGATTGCCAAGAAATCTTGTTGGTCTCCTTTGTACTGATTTATGCCACAAGTTTATTGAATTTGTGTTGAATACTACGGACATTCAGATAAAGAGCCCTTACACTAATTGAGCTTTATAAATCCTGTAATCTTCTCTTTTCCACTTGACTTTTCTTCACTCTTACTTTTCTCCTTTTTATCTTTTGCTTTCACTTTATCTTTATCCACACTTTTCTTTTTTACTTTATCCATACTTCTTCAATCGGTTTAACCCTCCCCACCCCCACTATTTAGTGCTGGACAAGCTGAAGGGCTGAGGCTCCTCCAGCCCTGTCTCTTGGATCCTCACTACCGCCTCACTCACAGTCACACCCTCTTGTCCCTGACCACAGGCGACTATGAGACAGCTGACCTCCTGAAGCGGAGAATCCAGGTAACTCTCCCCCTCCCTGATGTGCCACAGTGTTTGAAGCTCAGATTCCAGGTTTGAAACTAAAGTCAATGAACAGCATTCTGACGTAAGAGTTGGGGCTGTCCAGGTGGGTCAGGGCAGAGTGAAGTGCTGTGGAGATGGCGTCCTCTGTTGAGCTGTTGGTGCGATAGGCAAATTGCTGGGGGTCCAGGGTAGTGGGCAGACAGGATTTCAGATGTGATAGAGCCAGTCTCTCAAAGCACTTTGCAATGATGGGGGTGAGTGCAACTGGGCAGAAGTCTCAGTCCCGTGGCAGTGGAATGCTTCGGCACTGGGATCCGGGTGCTCTGATTTCCAAAGGTGAGTTGATAGGTGAATTGGCCACTGTCCTTTGCCTCCTATGTAGGTGAGTGGCAGAACCGCACGATGTGTGGGTCTATTACAGTGCCAGTAACCTGGGTTCATTTCCCACTGCTGTCTGTACACTCTCCCAGTGATCCACATGGGCTTCCTTCACCTGCTCCAGTTTCCTCCTGCACTCCAAATATACATGGGTGAGTAGGTTGGTTGGTCACGTGGGGGTAATTGGGCAGCACGGGGTTCATGTGCCAGAAGGGCCTGTTATCCTGCTGTAACTCTAACTAAAATAAACTGACAATTGGGGTACGTATGAGAGATTATAGGTTACAGAGAAATATGTTAAGGAATGGGAAAATGGGATTGTTGTGGTGCCAACGTAGATTCAGAGAACTGAAAGACATATTCCTGCATTGTAACAAAATATTTACCTTCTTAAAAGAGTCAGTCAGAGCTTTCAAAAATGAAATGGAAAATGAAGGGTAATAATGTGTTGCTCTGGGGAAAGAATTGTTGGGCTGAGATTGGTGCCTCTCAGCACCACATTCTCACACTATTCCTGTTCTGACTTAGCTGAACATAAATTCATACCAGGGCACAGCCATAATAGAAGAGGCAATTGTTGTCAGCCTTTCAGTTAAGAAGCTTGTCTTCCTTCTGTAGATCGGATCTGATCACCTCACAACTGATAAAGTGTATTTTCAAATGCTGTGAGGTTTGGCAGCAACAACGTAGAGACACATTTTAATAAGGGCCAATAATAAGATCAGAGTTTGGAATGCTGTGCCATAGGGTATGAAAACGTAGCCTCTGACACATCGAATCCATGCCACCATCAAGCACCCAACCATACTAATCCTACTGTCATCAGCAGGTAACTGGACTCCGAAAACTTGCAGCCGATCCTCAATCTTACTTGATTTTACTTGTGTAGCAGGAAAACAACATGGCCCT
Source organism: Hemitrygon akajei (assembly GCF_048418815.1). Taxonomy (NCBI): domain Eukaryota; kingdom Metazoa; phylum Chordata; class Chondrichthyes; order Myliobatiformes; family Dasyatidae; genus Hemitrygon; species Hemitrygon akajei. The sequence continues at coordinate 199,680,163 of NC_133125.1, forward strand.
TGTCAGCACACGGTTCTGAAGCTCGAACACAGAAAATACCATCTTTATACAAAATTGACTAGCTAGATACAGATATCAATCAATTGGCAACCTTGTGTTGTGCATTTGATTAATCAAACACCAATCACACTATAAAAATACATGTATTAACAGCCAATAGAAACTCCACATTAAAGGCCAATAATATATCAGAGTATGTAAAGTAACTGACCAATAGTAAGTGTCGCCCTAGCATCCTTCATTTACATCCTCATCTTGTCTTGGTATGCCAAATAGAACTGGTCCCTTGCTATGCAGAGGGAAGCTATGCTCTTCAACTGCCTCACTTACCTAGGCTGGCTGCACACCCTCTGTAAACTACCCTTGCCTGGGCATCAGAATCAGGTTTATTATCACCGGCATGTGACGTGAAATTTGTTAACTTAACAGCATTATCTTAATCCTTGCCTCAATGGACCTTCCTCACTACAAAAACAAACCCTACACTTTTATAAACCCGTCTAAGCTCTCTATACTACTACAGGAGGAATTGACACCAGCCAAATAGCCGACCCACAGGAATGCCTCTGGGATGTGGGAGGGAAGTGGAACACCCTGAGGAAACCCGCACATTCAGAGGGAGAAGAAATTCAACACGAGCAGCACTCAGGGTCAGGACTGAACCAAGGTCGCTGGAGCCGCGAGGTAGCGTCACTCTGCCACCTTGAAATAACCAGGTATTCTCAGTCAGTGACCCTGCTGAGAGAGCTTCAGAAGGCATGAAGGCAGGTGACCAAAAAGCGGCCGAATGATAACTCTGTGCGTCTGAGACACTGAGAGGCAGAGATGGCTAGGAATAAAATCCCAGAAATCCTGTCTGCCAGGGAAATGGAAATCTGAGAGGGCACAAAAGTATCTGGGCCAGTGCCGTTGTGGATGCTGTCTGTTGGATACAGAGCAGAAATAGACTCTCGGCACACTGAGTTCTCACTAACTGCAAACTCCCATCAACTCCCTGCAGAAAACAAAAAGCCCTGACGAAGGGTCTCGTCCTGAACCGTTGACTGCTCCGTTCAACGGATGCTGACCGACCTGCTGAGTTCCTCCAGCTTGTTTCTACGTGTTGAACTCCCTGCAGAATCTGCCATCACTGATGCTCTGTCCTACACACCAGGGGCAATTTACCGTTGTCAAACCGTCACCTGCATATCCATAGGACCATGTGATATACGAGCAGAATTAGGCCATTTGGCCCATCGAGCCTGCTCCTCCATTTCATCAAGGCTGATCCATATTTCCTCTCAGCACTAATCTCCAGCCTTCCCCATTATCCTTCCATGGCCTGACCCATCGAGAATCTGTCAAACTCTGCCTTAAATATACAGAAATTCTTGGCCTCCACAGCTGCCTGTGGCAATGAATTCCACAGATTCACCCCTCCCTGGCTAAAGAAATGCCTCCTCATCTCCATTCTAAAAGGACGTCCCTCTATTCTGAGGCTGTGTCATTTGTTCTAGCTGAAGAGGCAGGTTTGTGGATTTTGGGTAGGAGGTAGAAACGGGTGGTGCGGGGTGAGGGAACTGTGAGGTTGGTGGCAGTGGATAGGAGACCCTCAGGGCTAACAAGGTTGGTGATGGTGTGGGAGACAAAGGACTGGTGCTCCTTAGTGGGATCTTGTTCGAGGGGTAAATAAGAGGAGGAGTCTGGGAGCTGGAGCTCGGCAAGATAGAGGCCAGTCCGCCAGCACCCCCTTATCAGCGGGTTTGATGGTGATATAAAACCAAATCCCAGTGTGTCTTTTGGTTTCCAATCGCTGTTAAAGTAGTTGGGGTGGTTGCGACCCTTAGCCATGTCGGCAGCTCATCGCATTGTTTACTCTTTCAGGCTGAGACCCACGTGGGGTGGTTTAAAACTAGAACACGAATGAAACTGAGCAAACCCCGCTGACTGGTGTCCTGCTTTTCAGAGGTTTTCAGGTCATGTCAGGACCACCATCCGTGGAGTGTGTGAACAGCCCCTCAGTGGATGTGATGCATCATCAAGTAGGCCCACAGTTAGTCACCTTTCCAGTACAGCTGTACACGCTGGATTTACTGCTGGACTCTTCCCCCTTCATTCATTTCCTGCCACAGTGACACCGGCCTCCAGCTGTGGGAAATGGTCCATATCCAGAGCAGTGGTCAGTCTCATGGCCAGATGTGGACTGTTCCTACCTCAGCAATGTCACCTGCTTTTCCATTCCTCTGGCACACGCTGCGGCCATTCAAACTCAGTGGAGAATTCTTTAAATCGGGTGGCACAGTATCGTAGCCGTCAGCACAAGACTTCTCAGTGCCAGCTGGAAGATGGTGTTCATATCCTGCCTCTGTTTTGTAAGGAGTTTGTACCTTTTCCCTGTGACTACGTGTGTTTCCTTCAGATGTTCCGGTTTCTTCCCATATTCCAAAGATGGATTAGCAAGAGTTAGTAATTCATGGGTAGGTTATGTTGGCGTCGGATGCCTGGCAACATTTACAGGCTGCCCCCAAACATCCTCAATGCAAAGTTCGCAATTCTCTGTGTCTTTTGATGTACACGTGACAAATAAAGCTAATCTTAATCTCATCTTTAAAAACACTCTGAACCATTTATTTAGAGATATAGCCTAATAACAGGCCCTTCTGCCCAACGAACCGGTGCCAGCCAATTGCACCCATGTGACAAATTAACCTGCTCACCCTTAAGTCTTTGGAATGTGGGAGGAAACGGGAACGCTCGGAGGAAACCCGCGCAATCACGGGGGGGGGGGGGGGGGGAACGGGGGGGGGCGTACATGCACCTTACAGACTGCGGCAGAATGGCCTCATTCTGCTCCAGTGTCTTATCGTCTTAACTGCGGAAGGTCATCAGCTCTCTTCAGCAGAGGTGCTAGTGAGCTTCCTCCACTACGGAGGTTACGTTCGGGGACCATGAGAGGTTGTGTAAGATGTGCTCTCCCAGGAGTTTGAAACTGCTTGTCGTTCCCACCGATGAGCCAGCGATGTAAAAATGTGTGTTACTGGTACAGGTTCACATGACATTAATCACCATCTCCTTTGTCTTGATAACGCTAAGGAAGAGGTAGTTTGCCTGAATTGAACCCGGATCACTGGCACTGTAATAGTGATCTACTAACCCCTACGCTACCATGCTCCCCATCAGGAATGAGCATTAATTGCTCATTTCAGTCTGATGGCAGAAAGGTATCCAAGGAACACTGAGGCAGGAAAAGCAGACTTTAGTCCTCCCCCCACTTCACTGACAAGCCCGGCGTTTATTGTCCGTCCCTTACTGCCCTCGAGGACATGGTGTCTTTCTGAACCAGTACAGTTCTTCTGGCAATCCTATGGTGTGTCGGGGAGAGAAGAAGTTCAAGGAGTTAGATGCAGTGCAGCTGAAAGAAAAGTGACACCTTTCAGAATTAGATGCGTGACTTAGAGGGGAACCTGCAAGTGGTGCTGTTCCCATTCATGGTCCATGGTAGAGGCTTGGGGTTTGAAAAGGTGTTATCAAAGAGCCCTTGCTGAGTAACTGCAGTACCTTGTGCAGATGTTATACGCTGACGATACCCTCAGTGGCCACATCGTGTATATCTGTATGTTTGTGGACTTCTGCTGCAGCCCATGCGTTTCCAGGTTTGACATGTTGAGCATTCGAAGGTGCACCGCTGTTGTAATGTGCGGTTATTTGGGTTACTGTCACCTTCCTGTCAGCTTGAACCAGTCTGGCTATTGTCCTCTGACCTCTGTCATTAAGAAGGCATTTTCACTGTTTTCTGTGTTTGCACAGTTCTCTGTGAACTCTCGAGTCTGTTGTGTGTGAAAATCAGCAGCTTCGGAGATTCTCAAATGACCCCGTCTGGCGCCAACATGGTCAGACTGACTCCGATCGCATTTCTTCCCCATTCTGATATTTCAACAAGAAATGGAGCTTTTCACCACGTCTGTAAGCAGTTGCTGCCACCTGGTCGTCTGATTGGGTATTTGCATTAACGAGCAGGTGTACAGGTGTCACTGATACTGAGTGTATGAGCTGCTGTCGGAGGAACTCAACATTCAGATCCCGAGCACGTGGGCTTTCGCAGTCTGCATGGTGTTATGTTGAAAGTGGTTGGGCTTGCAATCTACCAAGGGTGCAGCGAGTATTCCATTACATCCTCTCTGGATAGGAAAATTCTGAGGGGATGGGGTCAAAACCGGGCAAATGGGGACTAGCTTAGACAGGCATCTTGATCAGCGTGGGCAAGCTGGTCTGAAGGGCCTGTTTCTGTGTTGTATCACTCAATGACCTTCCTTGAAATGGGAATGCAGCTGGACAGTGCAGTGAAGAAGGCTTTTAGCAGACTGTAAGTGTAAAAGTTGAGGTTGTGCAAGATGCTAGTGAGGTTGCACTTGGAGTACTGTGTTCAGTGTTTGTCCCTGGTCCATTCCGGTCAGTCTATGCACTTTCTCCAGTTCATTAAACTGCAGGAAAGACCTACGAGGATGTTGCCAGGACTTGAGAGACTGAGTCTCAGGGAGAGATTGGGCAGGCTAGGGCTTTTATCTTTGCAGCAGAGGAGACTGAGAAGATGATCATATAGAGGTGAACAAGGTCAGTCTTTTCAACTACAAGTTTAATTACCATTCAACTATACACAAATTCCCATGAATACAGCCAATGGAAAAGCCCGGCACCAAGACCAATGTGCAAAACGCATTACCAACAGTGATACTCTACATAGCACAAGGCACATATAAGGTAGCAGTTAACATGCAGTCACACAGCAAAAAAATACATAGCCCAAGTCTGAGTGACTGTAAATTGATGGTGATCAGCAAAAAGAAGCAGCTCCCAGCAGTCTGCAGGTGGAAGTGTGCACACGTTCCTGTATTAGAGCTTGGCTTCCGCCGAGCGTTCCCTGGAGGGCAGCACCAACGGAAGGGGCCTGCCTCCAGTCCAGCATGGTCACCACCCCACACTGCCTCCGGTATCTCTCCTTGTGGGAGCACCAACGGAAGGAGCCTGCCTCCAGCCCAGCATGGTTACCGCCCCACACTGTCTCCGGTATCTCTCCTTGTGGGAGCACCAACGGAAGGGGCCTGACTCCAGCCCAGCATGGTCACCACCCCACACTGCCTCCGGTATCTCTCCTTGTGGGAGCACCAACGGAAGGAGCCTGCCTCCAGCCCAGCATGGTTACCGCCCCACACTGCCTCCGGTATCTCTCCTTGTGGGCAGCACCAACGGAAGGGGCCTGCCTCCAGTCCACACTGCCTCCGGTATCTCTCCTTGTGGGAGCACCAACGGAAGGAGCCTGCCTCCAGCCCAGCATGGTTACCGCCCCACACTGTCTCCGGTATCTCTCCTTGTTGGCAGCACCAACGGAAGGAGCCTGCCTCCAGCCCAGCATGGTCACCGCCCCACACTGTCTCCGGTATCTCTCCTTGTGGGCAGCACCAACGGAAGGAGCCTGCCTCCAGCCCAGCATGGTCACCGCCCCACACTGTCTCCGGTATCTCTCCTTGTGGGCAGCACCAACGGAAGGAGCCTGCCTCCAGCCCAGCATGGTCACCGCCCCACACAGCCTCCGGTATCTCTCCTTGTGGACTGCTGCAAAAGGAAAGCCCACAGCATGGGGCCTCCCAGTTCCCTACCATGCATCTCACCAGTAAATCAGTCAGCTGGACTTGCAGTATTGTACGTGACCAGTGTCCAACAGGGTCTTATGATTGCAAGAAGAATGTCCAAAACTGTCACTCGCTGTTATCAACACATCACCTTCGTGCCTCAACTCTGATGGCTTTCTGTCCCAGTCAGCAACACGGTCCACACCAAGTCCAGCTCCTCCACCAACGAGCAATTCGCCAGTGGAGTAGACCTGCGCTACATGAAGTTCTTAATGTCCAGTATTGTCCTGCAATCGTAAAAAAGACCCTAAAAAAGGACAAGAACACCTTCCCAGAGAGGCCATTGCGTCTGAGCGTGCTACCATTTTAAGGGAAGCTCAGGATTTGGCAATTCAGAACGAGAGGGCATATGCTGAAGACGAGAGAGGAAAGATTTAACAGAAGAGGGTCAACTTTTTTTTTACACAGAGTGGTGTGTATGAGCTGCCCGAGGAAATGATTGAGACAGGTACAACAACAAATTTTGCAAGACAGTTGACCAGGAACGTTGATGGGAAAGACTTAGGGGGTAAAGGCCAAACATGGGCTGAGAATTTACTTCATTTACAGAAATATTGTGGGCAAAATATTGCACTAGGGTGCAATAACATTGAAGACCAGTTTCCAGTCAACATCTTGGGATGTTGCCACCCTGGAAGATCTGTCCTTTTCCGTCCTGGACCCAACACATTGATGAAATCACAAAGAAGGCACACCAGCAGCTCCAATTCATTAGGCTAATAAATCGATTCTCATTCTGACTGTTGTTAATGACGATGGCACCGTTTGCGTCCACCTCAGAGGATAAGTACTCACTTTACGGTCTCATCTGGTAACAATGCTTCCCTGACAGTGGAACACACCCAGAATGCCTCACTGACGTGTCAGTTTGAATTTCCTTACACAAGCTGCTGGAGTGGGATTTAAACTTGATTTTCTGACATTCATCGAGTATTCATGTAAAATTCTTTACTTGATTATTCTGGCAGATGCCACGGATGTATTATAAAACTAAGAAACCTCACAGAAAAATGTGAAGTGTTCGTATGCCAATAGTTCTATTGATTCAGTGAGTAGCCTCGGATATATGCCAATTATACTTAGTACTGAGAAGGTTAATCTATCACATATTGGCTAACAAGAAAGAACTGCATATGAAACATAAAAAACATGTTATTCATGTAAATTAGCAAAGTTAAATCGAGGTAGTGGGAGGATGAACAGCTAAACATCGTGGTCCACATCGGGATGAATGACATGGGTAGGTTGAGTGACAGGGTTCTGCATAGGGAGTTAAAGGACAGGACCTCCAGGGTTGTGATCTCAGTATTGCTACCCATGTCACGTACCAGTGAGGCCAGAACAAGGAAGATTAAACAGTTTAATGCGTGGCTAAGACGTTAATGTAAGAGGGAGGGTGTAAGATGTTTGAAAGACTTCAGACAGAGTCAGGAATGAAAAGGTTGAGCCTGGTGCGATGAGTGTCCTGAGCTCATATATTTCAATGTAAGAAGTGTCACAGGAAAGGTGGATGCGCTCAGGGAATGGAGTTACGACGCTGTAACCATTGGAGAGATTTGGCTGCACCAGAGGCAGGACTGGCAGCTCAATATTCTGGGGTTCAGGTGTTCAAGGTGTGACAGAGCGGGAAGTATTAAGGGGGTGTGGGTGGCATCACTAGTCAGGGAAAATATCACAATAGTGCTTCATCGGGACAGACTAGTGAACTTGACCAGTGAGGCATTATAAATGGAACTGAGAAATAAGAAAGGTACGATAACGTTAGTGAAGCAGCAGTGGGAAGAGAGCATGAGCCGGGTGGTGGGGGTTAGGGTGAATCTGAACTGGATCATGTGCGTCCTGATGGCAGCAGTGGGAAGAGAGCATGGGCCGGGTGGTGGGGGTTAGGGTTAGGGTGAATCTGAACTGGATCATGTGGGTCCTGATGGCAGCAGTGGGAAGAGAGCATGGGTCGGGTGGTGGGGGTTAGGGTTAGGGTGAATCTGAACTGGATCATGTGGGTCCTGATGGCAGCAGTGGGAAGAGAGCATGGGCCGGGTGGTGGGGGTGTGCAGCTTTCCTGCAACAATGGTCTGTGTAGATGTGCTCAGTGCTGGGGTATTGGTGATTCCAGACCAGACTGTGATGCAGCCAGTCAATATGCTCTCCACCACGCACCTATATAAGTTTGTCAAGGTTTTACATGTTGTGCTGAATCTTGGCAAACCCCGGAGGAAGCAGAAACGCTGTCTGCTTTCTTCGTAATTGTACTGAATCGTTCCGGGCCCTGGTCAGTTCCTCCGAAATGACAACACCGAGGAATTTAAAGTGGCCGACCCTCTCCACCTCCGATCCTCCAGTGTGGACTGGCTCATGGAACTCTAGTTTCCTCTTCCCGAAGTCAATAATCAGCTCCTCAGTTTTGCTGACATTAGGAGGTTGTTGTTCTGGTGCCTCTCAGCCAGATTTTCAATCTCCCTCCGATACGCTGATTCATCACCATCTTTGACTGGCCTGAGAGAGTGATGTCACCAGCAAACTTAACCCTGGCATTGGAGCTGTGCTCAGCCACACGGTCAGGAGAGTAAATCGAGTTGAGCAGGGTCCGAGAACACAGTCTTGTGATGCATCTGAGCTGATGGAGATTGTGGAGCAGACGTTGCCAATCTGAAATGACAAGGGTGTGCAAGTGCAGAAATGGAGGATCCAATTGCACAAGGAGTTATTGAGGCCAAAATCTTGCAGCTTAGTGATTAGTTTTGACCGGATTGAATGCTGAGCTGGCTTTGATAAAGAGCATCCTGATGTGTCCAGGTGTGGCCTGTATCTGGCCACAACCCGCCATTCCCTGACTGTTCATGTGTCTGTCTGAATGCCACTGAAATGTTGTTCAATCTGCTTCCACCCCCTCCCCTGACAGAACGTTCCGGGCACCGACCATTCCCTGTGTAAAAAAAATCTTGCCTCATCAATCTCCTTTAAACCTTCTCCTCTCACCTTATATCCACTCCCTGTAGTATTTGACTTTCCCACACTGAGGATAAAGAGACTCTGACTGTCTATGATGCCTGTGTCAGCTCTTGCTGACTTTTCCCTCAACAGCTGCTGCGTCACCGTGTTCCCAGACTTCTGTACCTTGTGTAACGCCCTGGGTCGCGTTTTTCCTGTTCTGCGGTAGGTATTTCATTCAGCAGCTCTGTGAGATCAGTCTGTTCTGCTCTCAGCCTGTTCGGCTCATTGTTCAAGATAAGGGATGATGAGGAATGTGTGTCATCCAGTCAGGATGGTGGAACTAGGGGAGGTTTCTCTGGTGAGGGACACTGAAGTTGGGCTTGGGGCTTTTGTCCGGCGGTAGATGAAGAGAGAAGATGCTGGAGAGAACAGGTCGTGAGATTCGATTCGGTGTGGGACCGTGATCCGATGGTCCGGTGCCGAGACCGATTGAGGATCGGTGAATATGGTGAAATGTTGAGTTCCAACTTGTGAACATTTGACTGTTTAATTAAAATGGCCCTTCTCTTTTTGTTTTTCTTTACTGACCCTTTAGTTCAGATTCATAAATATATTTCCTCTATTCGAATGCAGTGTCCTGTCTGTTACTCCGTGGCACTAATATCTAACAGGGTAGCAAATTACACAGCATCAACACTTCCCTAGACTCACACTGCCAAGGAAACCAGAGGGTTTCGCTTGTGATCACCTCGGTCTGTGATGCTCCCTCCCTGGTAAGGACCAGTGGGGTGGGGTGGGGGGGGCACCAGAGTAAATCCCCACAACCCCTGCTGGACAGTGGGGAGCAGCGGGTGTGCACTTGGCATCTGCTGACACACTCCGTCCCGACAGGGTGGGAGCAGAGTGTGAGAGCGAATAACTGGAGCAATTCCCCCACCTGCTGGTCACACAGGGTATAAAGAAAATGATATTTAAGATTCATTGTGTTATTTTCTGACGCAAGTCAAGTCACTTTTTATTGTCATTTCGACCATAACTGCTGCTACAGTACACAATAAAAACGAGACAACGTTTTCAGGACCATGGTGCTGCATGAAACAATACAAAACTCCACTGAACTACGTGAAAAACACAACAACTACACTAGACTACAGACCTCCCCAGGACTGCGTAAAGTGCACAAAACAGTGCAGGCATTACAATATATAATAAACAGGACAATAGGCACAGTAGAGGGCAGTAGGTTGGTGTCAGTCCGGGCTCTGGGTATTGAAGAGTCTGATGGTTTGGGGCAAATGCTTCAGTGCCTTTTCCCAGACGGCAGGAGGGAGCAGCGATTGTATGAGGGGTGTGTGGGGTCCTTCACAATGCTGTTTCCTTTGCGGATGCAGCGTGTGGTGTAAATGTCCGTGATGGCAGGAAGAGAGACCCCGATGATCTTCTCAGCTGACCTCACTATTCTCAGGATGCTCTCAATACAACCCTGTAGAATGTGATGAGGATTCGGTGTGGGAGATGGACTTTCCTCAGCCTTCGCAGAAAGTAGAGACGCTGCTGGGCTTTCTTTGCTATGGAGCTGGTGTTGAGCGACCAGGTGAGATTCTCTGTCAGGTGAACAGCAAGAAATTTGGTGCTCTTTACGATGTCTACCGAGGAGCCGTTGATGTTCAGCGGGGAGTGGTCGCTCCGTGCCCAACTGAAGTCAACAACCATCTCTTTTGTTTTGTTCACATTCAGAGACAGGTTGTTGGCTCTGCACCAGTCCGTTAGCCGCTGCACCTCCTCTCTGTAAGCGGACTCATCGTTCTTGCTGATGAGACCCACCACGGTCGGGTCATCGGCGAACTTGATGATGTGGTTCGAGCTGTGTGTTGCAGCACAGTCGTGGGTCAGCAGAGTGAACAGCAGTGGACTGAGCACACAGCCCTGGGGAGCCCCCGTGCTCAGTGTGATGGTGTTGGAGATGCTGCTCCCGATCCGGACTGACTGAGATCTCCCAGTCAGGAAGTCTAGGATCCAGTTGCAGAGGGAGGTGCTCAGGCCCAGTAGGATCAGCTTCCCAATCAGTTTCTGAGGGATGATTGTGTTGAATGCTGAACTGAAGTCTATGAACAGGATCCGAACGTATGTGTCTTTTTTGTGCAGGTGGGTTAGGGCCAGGTGGAGGGTGATGGGAATGGCATCGTCTGTTGAGTGGCTGGGACGGTACGTGAACTGCAGGGGTTCAGTGAGGGGGGCAGCAGGGTCTTGATGTGCCTCATGGTGAGCTCAGCTCAGGGTATTCACAAACAAAGGAGATGCTGCACACATGTTCAAGGCCACGAGAAAACACCTTATTAGAACCAGCACAAATGCAATACAGACAGAAAAATCAAAAGTCTGCAGTAGCTGCAGTACAGAATCAAAATAGTTCTTATCATTCACTGAGCCGATCTCCGCAATGTCAGTAGGGCGTCACAGATCCAACAATTTTTCTCACAGCTCCCCATCCCTAGTCCCCATCCCCTCGTCCCGATCTTTTCTAAATCTCAGCACTAACACTGGTGGTGATCTAGCCTCAGACAAAACTGTCCCATTGTACAAAGAAAATGCCCCTTTTTATACCATTTAACATTCCATCAAAACATAACATAATCATCGCCACAGTATTTCTCCGTAGCTTGGTGGTTCCAACGAAACCCTCTTATCTATAACGACCTGCAGCCCAGACACAACATTTCAGAAGAAGGTAACAACATCAGTCTCCTCACAGCAGATTCCCTCCACATCCCGGGTCAGGCAGCATCTGTCCATCTTCCTCATCGCCACAGTATCAGTCTCCTCACAGCAGCTTCCCTCCACATCCCGTGTTCCATACCATTAACTGTTTTAATAGTTGCCTCCATTGCCTTCTGGGGCAGAGCATTCCACATATCCACCACTCTCTGGGCGAAAAAAGGTATTTCCACATCTCTGTTCTCAATGGCCTACCCCTTATTCTTAAACTGTGGCCTCTAGTTCTGGACTCACCCATCAGCGGGAACATGCTTCCTGCCTCCAGCGTGTCCAATCCCTTAATAAGCTTATATGTTTCAATCTGATCCCCTCTCATCCTTCTAAATTCCAGTGTGTACAAGCCCAGTCGCTCCAATCTTTCAACATATGACAGTCCCGCTATCCCGGGAATTAACCTTGTGAACCTACGCTGCACTCCCTCAATAGCAAGAATCTCTTGCATTTACAGTCCCTTGTGCCCCTCTTTTCAGGACTTGCCCCTTCAGTTCTGCCGTAGACTGAACCAAGCTCTTCTCTCCGGCTTTATCTATGTTAAACTTGTTTAATGTGTTTCTCATCGCTGCTGTGGGAATGAACACGATTTCTGCTTCACGGAAATGGAACATTCATTCCCGAGACCGCAGCGCCTCTAGTGGACAACCGCGGTACTGCAGGGTTGAGCAGCTCCCCGAAAGTGAATGGACCTTGAACCGGGAAGTACCGGGAGTTAACATGGCTTCGAAAGGAAAGGTCGAGAGTTTAACCGAGGAGGTAACTTGTCCCATCTGCCTGGATTTCTTCACCGATCCGGTTATACTGGAGTGTGGACACAACTTCTGCCGCTCCTGCATCACACGGTGTTGGGAAAGGGAGGAGAGAAACTCCTGCCCGGAATGTAGAGTGGAGATTGCAGACCGCACCCTCAAGGTCAATTGGGCCTTGGCAAATCTGTCTGAGAAAGCTCGAAAACTAAACCTGAATCCCAAAGGGAAGGAAAGTAAACTTCACTGCGAGGAACATGAGGAAGAACTGAAGCTGTTTTGTGAGACGGACAAGACACTGATCTGCCAGATCTGTAGAGATGCGCGGGAACACAAGTCTCACAACGTCATGCCGATTAACGAAGCCGCTGAAATCTACAAGGTAAAACTAACCAGGTTTTGATCAGCTGTTTACTTGGTTGTATATTTTGATCTAATGTCTTCACTCTCTGATTCAGAGAGATTGAGAGATTTCAGTTTGGCTCTGTGAATATGCAGAGTCACACACTGATGCATTTTATCACAAATACTGTAGTTGTAAACTGATTTCCACCATGTAGAACTGTTCAGAATTGTCATTGTCCCAAACCGGCCTCCCAAAACATCTGTACATCACAGGAGAGTCTGCAACCTCCTCGGGAATAAGTTACTCTGATCAGAGCACTGAGCTGGTGATTGTTTCTGTGATTCCCACCTATAATATCCCCGATACTCAGAGTAACGCCCAGTTACAGTCACAGGCTGTGAGTGTGGTTCTGATATTCTCTTCACCACATTTCTTGTGGGATTTATTAACAACCAAATGATGTTTTATCTTTGACTTTTGATCTTACACAAGGAGAAATATTTTCTCCACTCCCACCCCATCAAATCCATTCGGAATGTCAAATTCCTCCATCTGATCCTCCCTGACATCGTATCAGGATAACAATGCACAACCTGTCCAGTCTCTCCTGTACGTTCCATCTTCTCAGTTATGGTATAAATTTCATAAACACTCCTGATACTTTCTCCCGTGGTTCTGTGTCCCTCTTTCTCCATTCGTTTCAATGGGAGAGAGTTAAGTGGGAATTTTCAGCAGCTTGTAATAACTTGGCTCAGATTCCTGCTGTTCGGATGCCGACAGTCAGTCTCAGACAATTGAGATCTGTGTTTTATTTATTTCAGGAGGAAGCTCGGAAGAGGAGGTAGGACATGGTCCTGACTGAAACTCTGGATGGATTTGTAAAATAGTTCAAATATCACTGATGTTCAGTTTATAACCAGATATATAATATTTACAGGGTCAGAGATGAGGCCCAGACATTGTCAGTGACAGATGTCTATCACCCCTATTTGCTCGACACAGCATTGGAAGAAAGGTTGGACAGCATTAATCGAGGTAAAACATACAGATTCACTCCGGCACCAGCCCCACCTGCCGGGAGGCATCACTACCACATGGTCAGCTGGAGATGTCAGACCCTTGAACACACCAAACCACGGGCAAAAATACAACCAATTCACTGGTCTGTTAGGTGGATCACTGCATCCTGATCCCATTTGGACTGGACAAACAAGCCAATGCACGAGTTTGAATCCTGACGTGGTAGCTCTGGAATTAATATTCCATTAATGGCATTAAAGAGGATAAAATCTGGTATCACTGTGGTGACAGGGATTGTCAGAAAAATACACCAGTCCTTCGTGCCCCTCCCCCTGTCTGACCTGTCCGTGACCGCAGTCTGATTGACTCAGCTCTGCCCCCTGCTGGACTCGCCAGTCTCACTGTTGTCATCAAACCACCACATTGAGACTGAGCCCGGACACACCAACCAGCACTAACACTGGTGGACACAGCATAACTGATCTGGCAAATCTCCCTCACACACATTCACAAGAAGGTTCAGCAGATTGTAGTCAGAGCCTCAGCATTGCACATTGTTAGTCCCCTCAGTAACCTGGAAACTATTCTCTTCAGACACAGTGAATGGTTTCTATTTGAACAATTCACACACGTGTCACACATTGTCAACACACACTGGACACGTGAAGACACACTGTAGCATACAAATAGTTCAATGTGCACACTCACCTTCATTGTGCACACACACTCACTGATATTTACCACAACCAACACACACGCACACATTGATACATTTATATATTGATAATATCCAAATGCACCATCAGAGTGGGGCACGTCGTCAGAGACACAGACACTTTTCCGTGTGTTTGTCCCATATCCTTCTAAACACTGCCTATTGTTGTACCTGTCTAAATAGATTTTATAATATTTTAATTTTACCTCTTTCTACGGCTTCCTTTGGCAGCAAATTCCACACGTACCCACTTCCCTCACAGTGGGAATGTTGTCCTGCAGATCCCTTGAAAAACGTTCCCCTCTCACCTTCAGTCTCTGCCCTCTAGTTCTGGACTCCCCTGGAGTTCCCTGGTGTGACCTTTCAGCCCTTCTTACGGCAGCACCTGAGCCACCCTCCAGTCTTCCAGCAGCTCACCTGTGGGGAAATGTGAAGCAAATATATCTGCCAGAGTCTCTGCAAATTCACCCTCTGTCCTAATGTGGGGAGAGGGTTTGTGGGAAAGGAGACCCTTATCACCCATATTCATCCCCCTTCACCTTCTGTTTCCATCTACACACACAGTTCACCACAGGCTTTCCACCCCTCCCCATCTGGTCCTGGTTCCATCTGCCATTCATCTCTCCCCTAATGGTTCCCATTGTCATAAACAGAAAAAAGTCTGCAGATGCTGGAAATCCAAATCACCACACACAAAATGCTGTAGGATCTCAGAAGGTCAGACAGCATGTATTGTAATGAATAAACAGTTGATGTTTTGGGCTGTGATCCTTCTTCAGGACTGAAATTGAAAGGGGGGTGGGAATGCCAGAATAAAAAGGTGGGGAGAGGGGAGAGAGGCTAGCTGGAAGGTGATAGGTGAAGCCGGGGGTGGGAAAGTAGAAGGGCTGGAGAGGAAAGAATCTGATCGAAGAGGAGAGTGGACCATAAGAGAAAGGGAAGGAGGAGGGGACCCGGGGAGAAGTGATAGGGAGGTGGGAAGACATTATATGCCAGAGTGGGGAATAGAAGAAGAGGGGAGAGGATGAGGAAAATTTTACCTGAAGAAGAAATCAATATTCATGCCATCAGGTCAGAGGATACCCAGGCAGAATACAAGGTGTTCTCCTCCATCCTGAGGATGGCCCCATCTTGGTGCAAGGGGCGGCCATGGACTGACATTTTGGAATGAGAATTAAAATGTTTGGTCACTGGGAAGTTCCCCTTTGGGCGGATAGAGTGGAACCTCCTTTACTGATCAGATTCCAGCACAGGTTGGCCTTTGAGCTCCTGTTTTTCACCCTCCCACAGCAGTCTCCCTCCTTCCCATCTCCCAACCTTCCCTGCAACCCCGCTCCGACTAGCGATCAAAAGTTTCATTGTGTTGGTCTCTACCTGTCATTCATTTCCCAGTGTCTCCCACCTCCACAGTCTGCACTCCCCACCCTTCCGCTACCTGGAGCATCGTGCCTGCCATCTTTCACCAATCTTCAGTCCACAGTCACTTCAGACTCCTGTCTCATCACTCCCCTTCTCCTCTGCTCAATCTAACCCCTCATAACCTTATGTATCTCTGTCAGATCACCTCCCAGTCCATTTACCTGCATTTTGCCCGTATCCTTCTAAATCCTCCCTGTCATCATTTCTCAGTCCCGGGCTTCAACGCCTCTTCTGTGCCAGTTCCACGGGGCCCTCAATTCCCCCGTGTTACAGAAGATGATCGACCTCATTTTCTACCACATTACAGAAGCAAATGTGCTTCAGGTCCTAAAATGCAGAAAGGGAGACAAATCCCCAGGTCCTGATCAAGTGTTTCCCAGGACATTCTGGAAAGCTTAGGAGGAGAGTGTGGAGCCCATTTTGGAGATATGTGTGTCATTGATAACTACGTGTGAGGGGCCAGAAGACTGGAGGGAGACTAATGTTGAACATTTATTGAAGACAGACTGTCGGGAAAAGCCTGGGAAGTACAGACCGGTGAGCCTAACGTCAGTGGTGGGGATTCTGTGAGACAGGATCTACATTCATTTGGAAAGGCGAGGACTAATCAGTGATAGTCAACTTGGATTTCTGTATGGACGTTACGGTAGCATAGTGGTTAACACAACGCTTTACAGTACCAGCGACCCGGGTTCATGTCCCGTCACTGACTGTAAGGAGTTTGTACGTTCTCCCCGTGACCATGTAGATTCCCTCTGGGTTCTCCGGTTTCACAGCCCAAACCCATACCGGTTGGTAGGTGAATTGGTCATTGTAACTTGTCCCGTGGTCAGGCTCGGATTAAATCAGGGGTTGTTGGGTGGTGGGGGGGTCATTGCAGAGATCGTCTCCATTGAGTTTAGCGAGGGATTTGACAAGGTAGCAGAGAGTTAGATCACGTGGGATACTGTACGATCTGAAATAGGATACAGAGTTGTCTGGGTGGAGTCCTGTGACCAGTGGTTGTGCTGCAGGGATCGGTGCTGGGTCCACTGTTTTTCATCATTCATATGAATGATTTGGAGAGAATGTAGGTGACGTGTTTAGTAGGTTTGTGAAGGACCTCAAAACTGGTGGTTTCATGGATAGTGAAGAGGTTATTTATTTATTTGGAGACAGTTTGAAACAGGTCTTCCCAGACCAACGACCCGCTAACCCAGCACCCCAACTATTTAAAACCAGCCTAATCACGGGTCAATATACAATGACCATTTAACCTACAAACCGTTATGTCTTTGTACGAGCGTCACAGAGTGATAGAAACAAACAGCACAGGCCCTTCAGCCCATCTGGTCTATACTGAAGCATTTAAACTACCTGCTCCCATCGACCTGCACCGGGACCATGGTCCTCCAACTCCGACCATCCCTGGTCCTCCAACTCCGACCATCCATGGTCCTCCAACTCCGACTATCCATGTACCATCCAAACTCTCTTACATGTTTAAATCGAGCTTGCATGCACCATTTGCAATGGCAGCTTGTTCCACACTCTCACAACCCTCTGAATGAAGAAGTTTCCCCTCATGTTCCCCTTAAACTTTTCATCTTTCACCCTTAACCCATGACCTCTGGTTGTAATTCCATACGCCTTCGGTGGAAAAAGCCTGCTTGCATTTACCCCATCTATACCCCTCATAATTTTGTATACCTCTATCAAATCTCACCTCAGTCTTCAATGTTACAGGAATAAAGTCCGAGACTATTCAATCTTTCCGTCTGACTCAGGTCCTTCAGACCCAGCTACATCCCTGTAAATTTTCTCTGTACTCTTTCTAACTTGTTTACATCTCTCCTGTAGGTCGGTGACCGAAATTGCACACAATATTCCAAATTAGGCCTCACCAACATCTCATACAACTTCAACATAACTTCCATCTCCTGTACACAATACTTTGATTTAGGAAGGCCAAAGAAAAGCTTTTATTATGTCCCTATCAACCTGTAACACCACTTTCGAGGTATTCTGGACGTGTGGAAATGCACAAGATCACGGGGAGAAAGTACAAACTCCTTACAGATGGTGTTGGAATTGAACTCTGAACTCCGGAATGCCCCGAGGTGCAATAGTATTGTGTTATCCACTACATAACCCTCTTGCTCATGGTTTATCCAGGATTACAACGAGATCTTGATTAATTGGGTCTCTGGGCCGTTGGATGGAAATCGATTTTAATTCAGAGAGATGAGGGTGTTGTATTTTGGAAGGCAAACCAGCACAGGATTTCCACAGGAATCAGTGGGGCCCTGGAGAGTGTTGTGGGCAGAGAGACCAGGAGGTGATTGCCTTCATCAGTCAGAATACTGAGTACAGGAGCTGGGACGTCACGTTATGAGTGTACAAGACATTGGGAAGGCCACATTTGGAGCAGAGTAACACACACAAACTGCTGGAGGAGCTCAGGCTTTAAATGCCTCTAGTGTTTACTCACCCCATCCACATTGGATCCAGTTGTTGCTGCACCCCTTGCTCATACCCGTTTCACTACTATCTCCCGTCTTTCTTTCCGATCTTGAGGTAAGGTCTCGGCTGAAACATCGACTGTACATCTCCCTTAACACATGCCGCTTGACCCGCTGAGATCCTCCGGAATTTCATGTGTGTTGATCGGGAAAATCCGCTCTCCAGGGCGATGAAAAACCTCGGGAAAATGCTGGTTGGCCATCAGCTGTGTTTGGGTGAAACCCCGGGAAAGGGTCGTGACGCCACCCGACTGCCCGAGTCTCCCCGCCCCCCCCCACCCCAGGTCCCGGGGCCGCGCTGCCCGAGTCTCCCCCCGGTCCCGGGGCCGCGCTTCCCGAGTCTCCCCCCGATCCCCGGAGCCGCGCTGCCCGATTCTCCCCCGGTCCCGGGGCCGCGCTGCCCGAGTCTCCCCCCGGTCCCCGGGGACTATCTAATTCTCTGCTACTCCCCCAGTCTCTGTCACCCTGGATGTGGAAACGGCGAGTCCGGAGCTCGAGGTGTCCGAGGATCGGAAGAGTGTGAGATGGACCGGGAACCGGATGAATCTCCCTGACACCGGGAAGAAGTTCACAGACCGGCCTTGTGTGCTGGGATCGGAGGGATTCACATTGGGGAGACATTTCTGGGAGGTGGAGGTGATGGGGAATCGGCGCTGGTATCTGGGGGTCGCCGCAGAGTCTGTCGAGAGGAAGGGACGGGTCAGACCGAGTCCGGAGACCGGATTCTGGATCATCGCTCGGCGTGATGACGAGATATGGGTTTACACCTCTCGTTACTCCCGTCTCCGGGCCGATCCCATCCCCGGGAGGGTGGGAGTTTATCTCAGTTACGAGTCCGGGACAGTTTCATTTTACAACGCGGAGACCAAGTCCCTTCTCCACACCTTCACTGGGAATAAATTCACGGGGAAACTTTATCCTTTCTTCTGGACTTGGGATAAAAACCAGTGGCTGAGAATCTGCTCTGGTTCCACTCCGGGTCTGTAAACGGGTCGTGTCCGGGACCAGAGTCAGGAGTAAGTCAGTGTAAATATAAATGTGCGGAGAGTGAAATAAACACGATGTGAGAATTATCGATCCATTAATTTTAACTCGTTCACCGCATCCGTCAACGGAACAGAAACACTGCGGATTCAGCAGCAGCCGCGGGCGGCGGGTCCTGAGCTCCCCGGCTCCCCCGGGTGCTAAATCCACCGGGGCTGACAGGGTAACTGGGGCAAGTGGTGGTGGTGCTGACTGGGAGAGGGAGGTCAGGGCGAATCTTGGTAACACACAAAGCGCCTGGGTCTCCCACCGTGTCAGGTAACATCTGTGTAGGCAAATGGCTAGGTGATGGGTGGATCCAGGTAGATGAGGGAGGGGTGGAGTGTGGAAATGTCAGATACGGGGAGGTGAGAGGTGTCAGTGACAAAGGGCTGAAGATTTTGGAATCTGAGGGGAAAGTGGAGCCTGGAGTAAAGGGAGGGATGTGGGGATGAGTGAGTGGGGGATGGGCAGATGGAGAGGGTGGGGAGGAGGGGAAAGAGATGGGGAGCAACTACCAGAAGTTTGAGAAATGGATGTTGATGCCGTCAGGTTGCCGGCCACCCTGGCGGAACATGAGGAGCTGTTCCTCTAATTTACGAGACAAGTAGAGCCGGGATCTCCACATTGAATCAGATATTTATTTTAAGACCAGAAGATACAGAAGCAGAAGTAGGCCATTCGGTCCATCGCGTCTGCTCTGCCATTTAATCATGGGCAGATCCAATTTTTCCAGTCATCCCCATCCCCTGCCATCTCCCGATACCCTTTGATGCCCTGGCTAATCAAGAACATATCTATCTCTGCCTTTAATACACCCAATGACTTGGCCTCCACAGCGGCTCGTGGCAACAAATTCCACAGATTTACCACCCTCTGGCTGAAGTAATTTCTCCGCATCTCAGCTCTAAAAAGATGTCCTTCAATCCTGAAGTCGTGCCCTCTTGTCCTAGAATCCCCTACCATGGGAAATAACTTTGCCAAATCTAATCTGTTCAGGCCTTTTAACACTTGGAATGTTTCTATGAGATTCCCCCTCATTCTCCTGAACTCCAGGGAATACAGCCCAAGAGCTGCCAGACATTCCTCATATGGTAACCCTTTCATTCCTGGAATCATTCTTGTGAATCTTCACTGGACCTTCTCCAATGTCAGTATATCCTTTCTAAAATAAGGAGTCCAAAATTGCACACAATACTCCAAGTGTGATCTCACGAGAGCTTCAGAGCCTCAACATCACATCCCTGCTCTTATATTCTACACGTCCAGAAATGAATGTCAACATTGCATTGGCCTTCTTCACCACCGACTCAACCTGGAGGTTAACCTGTAGGGTATCCTGCACAAGGACTCTCAAGTCCCTTTGCATCTCTGCATTTTGCATTCTCTCCCCATCTACATAATAGTCTGCCCATTTATTTCTTCCACAGAAGTGCATGACCATACACTTTCCAACATTGTATTTAATTTGCCACTTCTTTTCCCATTCCTCTAAACTATCTAAGTCTCTCTGCAGGCTCTCTGTTTCCTCAACACTTTCCACTCCTCCACCTATCTTTGTATCATCGGCAGATTTAGCCAAATATCCATGAATCCCATAGTCCAAATCATTTACGTACATCGTAAAAAGCAGAGGTCCCAGCATCGACCCCTGTGGAACTCCACTGGTAACTGGCAGGCAGACAGAATAGGATCCCTTTATTCCCACTCTCTGTTTTCCGTCAATCAGCCATTGCTCCACCCACGCTAGTAACTTCCCTGTAATTCCATCGGCTCTTATCTTGCTAAGCAGCCTCATGTGCGGCACCTTGTCAAAAGCCTTCTGAAAATCCAAGTACATTACATCTATTACATCTACCCTGCTTGTAATTTCCTCAAAGATTTGCAGTAGGTTAGTCAGGCAGGATTTTCAGGTGTAACCCGTCCTTTTTGTACAGGTCGTTCCTCCCCTAGTGATCCAGGAACCCAAAACCCTGCCCGCTACACCAGTCTCCCAGCCACACATTAATATGCCTGTTCATGCTATTGTGCTCGTTAGCACTTGGCACAGGCAGCAATCCTGAGATTACTACCCTGCTTTTCAGCTCCCTACCCAACTCCCTGAATTGTCTCTTCAGGACCTCCTCCCTGTTTCTACCAGTGTCATTGGTACGAACGTGTACCAAGACTTCTGGCTGGTCACACTTTGTCTTCAGAATCCTCTGGACCCGATCCGAGACATCCTGTACCTTGGCACCTGGGAGGCAACACACCATGCGGGTATCTCTAACAGGCTGAAAGACCCTCCAGCCTGTTCCCCTCACTATGGAATCCTCCATGACAACCGCATTCCTCATCTTTTCTCCCTTCTGCACCACAGAACCAGGCTCCAATCGCTGTGGTCATCCCCCTCAACAACATCCAAAATGGATCCAGAACAATCAGGAAATGCAGGAAACAAACAAGAGGTTGGTCAGGATCTGTGGAGAGAGGAACAGGCTTCACGTTCCACGTCGGTGACCTGTCCCAGAATTGATTCAAACACTGCCTGCTCTGTTGTCGGTTTCAACTAATTTCTGTTTTGTTTTAATTCTTCCAGCATCTGATTGAAGAAAAAACGGGAGTGCAGTGTAATTTCCTCCGGAAGGGGGATAAAGGAGGAGGAATGTGATAGGAGGGGGGAGTGGACCATTAGGGAAACCGATGCTCAGGTTGGAACTACCCGGAGAGGTACGGTGAAGGTGAGAGAGACGTGGACATGATATTTTGGAGCCGGAAGTGTGGCAACACATGCCGGCTATTCCCAGCACAATCCTCGGGCAGACTGTGTTGGTCATTGACGCAATGGAGAAATGTAAATGGTGAAGCCCCCTGTGTGTATTTGTGTATGGCGGAGACAGAGAGAGAGACTGAGACTTGCTCCGGGCTCCCAGGCGATGTTTCTGGTAACGGGGGCGACAGGATGAGGAGACACAGTGAGGGGACGACCTTTCAGAGGTGAATAAATGTATTTACACAGCTCACAATCTAACAGGGCTCTGCACACTTTCACAGTAACTATGTTGAGGAGAGACGTGGATAGAGTTTTGGATACAAAGTGAATCAGTAGAAACATCATGAGCACAGGGAAGTGGTATTGATCATGTCTAATGGGAGAGCAGGTGCGAGGGGCTGAATGGCCTCCTTGCTTCTGTTTCTGATGTTCTTCAGAGCAGTGTACAGACTGACCAGAGGGAGGATAGAACGGTCCGGAGAATAAATAGAGGTGTAAAGCCGGAGGGTGAAAAGGTGATTAAATTTAAATTATTTAAATTGTCAGGAAAATATCTTTGACACTGAAATGGGGGATCTTGATACAGCAGAAGATTGTGAGGTGTTGGATACACCGGGATTACTCAAACGCGGATGCAGGAAAACTTCCTGACTTCCCCCCTGTACAGCCCTGCTCTGATGTGAGGTCCCACTCTTCCGAATGAGACTAATGGAGGTGACAGCACACACACCGGCCCTTCGACGTAACATGTCCCTGACAACCAAGGAGGCTTCCTCAGCACGTCCCACTTGGCCAGCATCCCTCTAAACGTTTTCAGTCAAGAACTTGTCTAAATGTCTTAAAAATGTTTCAGTTCTATCAGCGTCTACCATCTCCTCTGGCAGCTCGTCCCATTTACCGACTGTTGTGAGTGAGGAAACAGATTCGAAAGGTCTCACTGACAAGGACTCTGGACACACAGTCTTGGTAGTAAACGATTTTCTTTACAGAAGACAAACGTGGAAAAATGGCAACAGGAGCAACACACACGCAATTTACAGCAGTCGTATCGGCAATAAAACACACGGACAATTAATAACAATCGTGGACACACACACACACACACACACACACACACACACACACACACACACACACACACACACACACACACACACACACACACACACACACACACACACACACACACACACACACAATACGATACCCACCCTCGTTGACTTTGCTCCAGGGAAACAATCCAGGTCGATCCAGATTCTCCTGAAGCCCTTGAGCCCCGGTAATATTCCTGTGAATCTTTTCTGCACACATTCCAGCTGAATGTCATCCTTTCTACAGCTCGGTGACCGGAACTGCACCCAGTACTCTGAGTGTGGTCTCCCCAATGTCTTGTACAGCTGTAACACGACAAACCATCTCATGTACTTAATCCCCGATCGATGAAGGCCAGCGTACCAGACCCCTTCTTCACTACACTGTCTATCTGTGTCTCTACTCTCAGGAACTATGTACTTGTTCCCCTGGGTATTTCTATTCGACAAAACTCCATACCCTCTATTCCCTGCCTGTTCGTTACCCTGTTTAAATGCCTGTTTAAACCGAAGAAATTCAGAGTTGTAAACTTTGATAATACAATGAACCTTTGACTCTCTTAAACATCACGTTGTGTCTGTTTCCACCACTCCCTATTCTGGCCGTCATTCCAGGAACAAACCACTCATTGTGTCAGGAAACATTCCTTCAACATCCCGATTCCATTTTGAACCTTTACCCTTCACGTGGTGTCCTCAGAGAGATGACACTGATGGGCCGGTCTCAAAATTAGAAGAACAGTACACGTTGGGCTGAATGGCCTGTTCCTGTGCTGTACTGTTCCATGTTCAGTGTTGGAAATATCACAGCCAGGGTCCCAGCAATTTCTTCCCCGATTCCCACCCTGTCAGACGATACACTGGGTCAGACCCCCAGGTTTATTCAGCTTTCTATGTTTAAGCTGGCCAGCCGCCTTTGTAATGTCGGCTTGTTTCAGGACATTCGTATTCTCCTCCCGGAATTCCCCAGCTTCCATCACCTTCTCCACAGCAAATACAGATGAGGCAGGATCTATGAGCATTTGGAAAGACTTAATCTGATTAGAGATGGTCATGGCTTTGTCAAGGGCAGGTCTTGCTTTGCGAGTCTGATTGAGTTCTTTGAAGATGTAACAAAACACGTTGATGATGGTAGAGCAGTGGATGTAGTGTGTATGGATTTCAGTAAAGGATGATGGAGCTGGCTGAGTTTACAACTTTCTGCAGCTTTGTGTGCCTTGACCTGTGAACAGCCTCGACCAAACAACCATCACGTTCCTGTCTGATCCCATCAGCATTCACCTCGATCCAATTCAGGATCCAATACACGTCCAATACAGGCATTTCACATTCCCGTCTGATCCCATCAGCATTCACCTCGATCCAATTCAGGATCCAATACACATCCAATACAGGCATTTCACATTCCCGTCTGATCCATTCAGCATTCACCTCGATCCAATTCAGGATCCAATACACAGCCAATACAGGCATTTCACATTCCAGTCTGATCGCATCAGCATTCACCTCGATCCAATTCAGGATCCAATACACGTCCAATACAGGCATTTCCATAGCCATTTAATGTCTAGCAGAATGATGGTCACTGGTCCCAATGTGCCCTCCCCCCACAGTCACGTCAACCACTTGCCCAGAGAGGGGGTCAAGTGTGACCCCTTCTCTGGTTGGGAATCTGAACGCTGCTTGTGAAACCATTCCAGACACACTCACAAATCCTTCCCTGTCAAATTATTATTATTACTATTATTAATGCTTTTTGAGATAGTGATTTAGATGCATATCATATTTTTTACTGAGTTAAGTATTGTATGTAATTAGTTTTGCTACAACAAGTGTATGGGACATTGGAAAAAAAGTTGAATTTCCCCATGGGGATGAATAAAGTATCTATCTATCTATCTATCTATCTATCTATCTATCTATCTATCTATCTATCTATCTATCTATCTATATATCTAAACCCCTCGGAACTGTGTCTGTCCCAGTCAATGTTAGGGAAGCTGAAGTCCCTGACTATTACAACCCTGATATTCCAACAGTTATCTGCATTCTCCCTACACATGGGCTCTTCTGATTCTCACTGACATTTGGCATCCTATAGTACAATCCCAGCAAAGTGACCATCTCCATATTTCTAACTCCTACCAATAAACTCTCACTGGCCGTTCCCAACAAGGATCTCTCTGAGTGCTGTGGTGATGTTCTCCCTGATCAGCATCACAACTCCCCCTCCTCTCTGACCCCCCCCCCTTCTGTCACGTCCTTTGCATCTGTAGCACAGTGAGGTGGTTTTGATCTTATTCAATGGGAGAGCAGGTGTGAGGGGCTGAATGGCACCTTGCTGCTATTTCTGATATTCAGAGCAGTGAACAGACCGAACTGAGGGAGGATAGAAGGGGTCGGGGAATAAACAGAGGTGTAGAACCAGAGGATGGTCCCTAGTAAACAGACATCTGGCAAGTGAGCGGCTTTAAAACAGTTTGGAAGGGTCCAAGATTAGCCTGTCCTTGTTAGAGTGAATAGCGGGACTGGAGGGATGAGGGAACCCTGGCTGACGAGGGTCATTGAGGCTCTCGTTCGGATGGAGTCGTAATTCAGGTGAAACCAGCTGGGGTTCTCGACGGGTAGAAGGGGTGTGGAGAACACTGCAGAGAGAAAATCAGGACAGCAAAGGGATGGAATGAGATAGCTTTAGTAGGTCAGGTAAAGGTGATTCCAAACAGATTCTGAGAGTCTGTGGAAAACAAAAGGGTAACTGGTGAGTGAAAATGTCCCTTGAAGGATCAGTGCGGTCTTCTATGTGTGGAGACACAGCAGATGGGTGAGGTCTGAAATAAATACTTCTCATCTGTATGGTGATGGAAGCTGGGGAATTCCGGGAGGAGAATACAAATGTCCTGAAACATACCAACATTACAAAGGAGGCTGGCCAGCTTAAACACAGAGACATAGAAAATAGGTGCAGGAGTAGGCCATTCGGCCCTTCGAGCCTGCACCGGCATTCAGTATGATCATGGCTGATCATCCAACTCAGAACCCTGTACCTGCTTTCTCTCCATAACCCCTGATCCTTTTAGCCACAAGGGCCATATCTAACTCCCTCTTAAATATAGCCAATGAACCGGCCTCAACTGTTTCCTGTGGCAGAGAATTCCACAGATTCACAACTCTCTGTGTGAAGAGGTTTTTCCTCATCTCGGTCCTAAAAGGCTTCCCCTTTATCCTTAAACTGTGACCCCTTGTTCTGGACTTCCCCAACATCGGAAACAATCTTCCTGCATCTAGCCTGTCCAATCCCTTTAGAATTTTATACGTTTCAATAAGATCCCCCCTCAGTCTTCTAAATTCCAGTGTGTATAAGCCTAGTCAATCCAGTCTTTCTTCATATGAAAGTCCTGCCAACCCAGGAATCAATCTGGTGAACCTTCTTTGTAGTCCCTCTATGGCAAGAATGTCTTTCCTCAGATTAGGGGACCAAAACTGAACACAATACTCAAGTTGTGGTCTCACCAAGGCCTTGTACAACTGCAGTAGAGCCTCCCTGCTCCTGTACTCGAATCTTCTTGCTATGAATGCCAACATACCATTTGCCTTTTTCACCGCCTGCTGTACCTGCATGCCCACCTTCAATGACTGGTGTACAATGACACCCAGGTCTCGTTGCATCTCCCCTTTTCCTAATCGGTCACCGTTCAGATAATAAACTGTTTTCCTGTTCTTGCAACCAAAGTGGATAACCTCACATTTATCCACATTAAATTGCATCTGCCAGAAATTTGCCCAATCACCTAAACTATCCAAGTCACCCTGCATCCTCTTAGCATCCTCCTCACAGCTAACACCGCCACCCAGATTCGTGTCATCCGCAAACTTGGAGATGCTGTATTTAATTCCCTCATCTAAATCATTAATAACTATTGTAAACAACTGGGGTCCCATCACTGAGCCTTGCGGTACCCCACTAGTCACTGCCTGCCATTCTGAAAAGGTCCCGTTTACTCCCACTCTTTGCTTCCTGTCTGCCAACCAATTCTCTATCCACATCAATACCATACCCCCAATACCGTGTGCTTTAAGTTTGCACACGAATCTCCTGTGTGGGACCTTGTCAAAAGCGTTTTGAAAATCTAAATATACCACATCCACTGGCTCTCCCCTATCCACTCTACTAGTTACATCCTCAAAAAATTCTATAAGATTCGTCAGACATGATTTTCCTTTCACAAATCCATGCTGACTTTGTCCGATGATTTCACCACTTTCCAAATGTGCTGTTATCACATCTGTGATAACTGACTCTAGCATTTTCCCCACCACCAATGTCATGCTAACCGGTCTATAATTCCCCGGTTTCTCTCTCCCTCCTTTTTAAAAAAAAAAGTGGGGTTACATTAGCCAACCTCCAATCCTCAGGAACTAATCCAGAATCTAAAGAATTTTGAAAAATTATCACTAATGCATCCACTATTTCTTGGGCTACTTCCTTAAGCACTCTGGGATGCAGACCATCTGGCCCTGGGGATTTATCTGTCTTTAATCCCTTCAATTTACCTAACACCACTTCCCTACTAACATGTATTTCCCTCAGTTCCTCCATCTCACTTGACCCTTGGTCCCCTACTATTTCCGGAAGATTATTTATGTCCTCCTTAGTCAAGACAGAACCAAAGTAGTTATTCAATTGGTCTGCCATGTCTTTGTTCCCTATGATCAATTCACCTGTTTCTGACTGTAAAGGACCTACATTTGTCTTGACCAATCTTTTTCTTTTCACATATCTATAAAAGCTTTTACAGTCAGTTTTTATGTTCCCTGCCAGCTTTCTCTCGTAATCATTTTTCCCTTTCCTAATTAAGCCCTTTGTCCTCCTCTGCTGGTCTCTGAACTTCTCCCAGTCCTCAGGTGTGCCGCTTTTTTTTTTTGCTAATTTATATGTTTCTTCTTTGGACTTGATACTATCCCTAATGTCCCTTGTCAGTCACGGTTGCACTACCTTCCCTGGTTTATTCTTTTGCCAAACTGGGATGAACAATTGTTGTAGTTTATCCATGCGATCTTTAAATGCGTATTGCTTTTCCAACATCAACCCTTTATGTATCATTTGCCAGTCCATCTTAGCTAATTTACGTCTCAAACCTTCAAAGTTACCCTTCTTTAAGTTCAGAACCTTTGTTTCTGAATTAACTATGTCACTCTCCATCTTAATGAAGCATTCCACCATATTATGGTCACTTTTACCTAAGGGGCCTTGCACGACAAGATTTCTAACTAACCCTTCCTCATTGCTCAATACCCAGTCTAGAACAACCTGCTCTCTAGTTGGTTCCTCGACATGTTGGGTCAGAAAACCATCCCACATACAAGCTGAATAAACCTGGGGGTCCGACCCAGTGTATCGTCTGACATGGTGGAAATCCAGGGAAGAAATTGCTGGGTCGCTGGCTGTGATATTTCAAACACTGAACACAGAACAGTACAGTACAGGAACAGGCCATTCTGCCCACGCTGTCTGTGCTGACCATGATGTAATCACATTTGCCCGCAAATGATCCATATCCTCCATTCCCTGTCCCTTCACTTCCCTGTTCGTGTGTCTGCTAAACATCACGATCGTATCTGATTCCACCACTCCCCATCCCGGCCGTGCATTCCAGGAAGATACCACACTCTGTCCAAAAACATTCCTTGAACATCCCGGTTCAACTTTGACGATCTTACTTTAAAGCTTTGCCCTTGACGGAAGATTACACTAAGTGAGACTGTCTCATAATTAGAAGAGGTGGTCTCACTGGTACAGACACAGTCTCACTGGGTATTGACAGGGTAGAGGTAGGAATGATGGGGTGTGGAACCAGGGGTCACAGATTCACAATCAGTGGTCGCCTCAACAGGACTGAGATGAGGAAAAAATCCTCTCCCAGTGTGTGGCGAATCTTTGGAATTCTCTACAAAAGATTTCTGGATTTAAGGGGCACAGCGATGATGGGATGGTGCAGGAAATTGACACTGAGGTCAATGATCAGCCATGATCTGAGTGAAGGGCAGAGCAGGAGTAAGGGGCCGAATGGCCACAACTGCTCCTGTGTCTCAATTTCTTGAAACACTAATCGATCTTTGTGTCTTTTAATGTTTTGGTCTTCAGTCTGTTGGATTACACAGGAGAGCGGTAACCAATGCACTCTGTGTAGAGCATCCTCTGTACCCCGTGTTGACTGTATTCACTCCACTGTCCCCAGTGTTTGTAACAGGATGCAGAGTTTGTTGTGTTCATTGTTTTTGTATCCAGTGAGAAACACGTCTGTGTAAACACCCGGGACACTTTACTGCATTTACACAGCGACTGTACCTAAATACCAGTTGTTGTTGTTGTTGTTGTTGAATGCTGTGTCCACAACAGCTGTACATAGAACATTGAACAATACAGCACAGGAACAGGCCATTCGGCCCACAAGTCTGTGCTGTTGTGCCAATTCAATCTCATCCCATCTGCCTGTACGTGGTCCACAACCCTCCATTCCCTGTCTGTTCATGTGCCTGTCTAAATGCCACTGAAATGTTGTTGTTATATCTGTTTCCACCACCTCCCCTGACAGCACGTTCCGGGCACCGACCACCCTCTGTGTAAAAAAAAATCTGCCTCATTAAACTCCTTTAAACCTCTTTACATTTATTCCCTGGGGGAATTGACATTCCCACGCTGAGGATGAAGAGACTCCGACTGTCTATCATGTCTGTGTCAGTTGGTGAGCTGCTGAAGCACCGTGTTCCCAGACTTCTGTACCTTGTGATCCCCTCAGTGTGTGATGACCCCTCCCTGGTAAGGAGAGGGGGTGTGGACTGGACGAAGACTGCTGTAGCGTGTCAAACAACGTCTGCAGAGGCAAAGGGATGGCGGAGATTCACGGTGCACGATTCCCACCTGCTGCTCGAAGCCGGTACTGCAGGGGGAACTGAGAGTCAAGGTTAAATTTATCAAAGTGCATGTCACCATATAGTGTCTTGAGATTCATTTTCTTTCAGGAAAAAACGATACAATGGACTTTATGAAAGACAACTATTCTTAAACAAAGACAGGCAAACAACCAATGTGTAAAAGATGACAAATCGTGCAAACAATAACAATAAAAATATAAATAACACAGAACATGAGATGTAAAGTCTTTGAAAGCGAGTCTCTAGGTTGTGGAGACAGGTCAGTGTTGTTGTGAACAGATATCCACGCTGGTTCACCAATCTGATTGTTGTAGTGTAATAGCTACCTGAAATATGACTTGTGGATAGGTGGGTTAATTGGAAACCGTGTATTGTTCCTTGTGTGTGTCTGTGGTAGAATCTGGAGAGAGTTAATGAAATCACAGACAGTATTTTAAAAAGATTCTCCCTATGTATTAATGTCAAATTTATGAAAATAGACACACCCAAGTCCCTCTGCACAACAGCATGCTGCAATCTTTCACCATTTAAATAATAATAATAATGATAATAATAATAATAATAATAATAATAATAATAATAATAATAATCTGCTCTTCTAATATTCCTTCCAAAGTGGATGGTCCCACATTTACCAACATTGTATTCCATCTGCCAGACCTTGGTCCACTCACTTAACCTATCTATATCCCTCTGCAGACTCTCCACATCCTCTGTTCAAATTGCTTTTCCACTCGGTTTAATATCATCAGCAAATTTTGACAGGCATACATCAGGACTTTGCATTATGGAATGCCCCAAAGCGCAGTGTCCTGGTGGTGTGTGACGGACATACATCAGGACTTTGCATTGAGGGATGCCCCAAAGCACAGTGTCCTGGTGGTGTGTGACGGACATACATCAGGACTTTGCATTATGGGATGCCCCAAAGCGCAGTGTGCTGGTGGTGTGTGACGGACATACATCAGGACTTTGCATTATGGGATGCCCCAAAGCGCAGTGTCCTGGTGGTGTGTGACAGACATTCATCAGGACTTTGCATTATGGGATGCCCCAAAGCACAGTGTCCTGGTGGTGTGTGACGGGCATACATCAGGACTTTGCGTTGAGGATGCCCCAAAGCACAGTGTCTTGGTGGTGTGTGACGGGCATACATCAGGACTTTGCGTTGAGGGATGCCCCAAAGCGGAGTGTCCTGGTGAATTCTGACAGGCAT
This sequence comes from Hemitrygon akajei, assembly GCF_048418815.1. Taxonomy (NCBI): domain Eukaryota; kingdom Metazoa; phylum Chordata; class Chondrichthyes; order Myliobatiformes; family Dasyatidae; genus Hemitrygon; species Hemitrygon akajei. The sequence continues at coordinate 199,711,291 of NC_133125.1, forward strand.
ACATCAGGACTTTGCATTGAGGGATGCCCCAAAGCGCAGTGTGCTGGTGGTGTGTGACGGGCATACATCAGGACTTTGCATTGAGGGATGCCCCAAAGCGCAGTGTCCTGGTGGTGTGTGACGGACATACATCAGGACTTTGCATTGAGGGATGCCCCAAAGCGCAGTGTCCTGGTGGTGTGTGACGGACATACATCAGGACTTTGCATTGAGGGATGCCCCAAAGCGCAGTGTCCTGGTGGTGTGTGAGCTCAGGCTCCTGTACATCTTGCCCACAGCAGCCTTTGCCTCAGAACGTCAAGACTCAGGTTATATCCTGACATAGTTTGCTGTTTATGTGGAGTTTGCTCGTACACCATGTGACTACCTGTGTATCCCTTGACGCTCGATTTTTTTCCCACTTCTCAAAGACACGTGGGTTGTTGTCAGAGAAACTAATTCATTCACATAAACACTCTAGTCAGTCAGAAGTAATAGAGACGCGATATCGTGTGGGGGCCCGATCCTTTAACTTTGGGATCCCCACCTGCGAAGACCAAGACAAGCACACCTCTATTTATACAGAAAGAGGAGTCACATTAGGCATGAACAGTTCTACAAACATCCCTGATGTTTAGTTCTAACTCACTGTCGCACGAATACATCTGTTATCGTGCATAGATTGACTTGTCTCCGCAGGCATGCCTGTCCCGTTTTCAGAGCCCAGCTAAAGAATTTATCACAGACGAAAAGCTTCATTAAATCCTTAGATACAGTAAGTCATTTAAGTACAAAGATACATTTTGTTTTTAAGTTAATAGCTAACAGGTGAAGAACAAAGCAGGATAATTTTTAATTCTCAGAAACTTGACAGCCGACAGGGTCCTCCCAACAATCTATGCCCTTCACTGTCTTTATATTATGTATGCAGCTGTGTTAAGCACGAACGCCAGCACTAGACGTGTTGCTAATTAAGTGAAGGTACAGGGGTTAACAATTCAGGTATTTTAACCCTTTCTTCAAAATCTTCTTCCACAATTGTTGATTTTTTTGGATGCCATTGATTACAGCTTGATTGTGTGGTAGAATCTTGATGGAGTTGATGAGAATGCAGGAGGACTCTTCTTAACAAACCTCTATTGTTAGTAATGTAGATGGACAGTTGAGGACTTCTGATATACTGGCTGTTACCAGAGACTCGAGCGTTAACAGCCATCTGCTGTAAGGCATGGTCAGACCACACTGACAGTAGGCTCGGTAATATTGAGTCCCTTGTCTGAGAAGGGTTGTGTTGGCACTGGAGAGAGTCCAGAGGATGTTCACGAGAATGCTTCCAGCTATGAAAGAGTTAAGGCATGAGTAGTGTTTTTATAGCTCTGGGCCTGTGTTCAATGGAGCTTCGAAGAATTTTGAGGGACTTCATTGAAATCTATTGAATGTTGAAAGGCCTAGATAGTGTGGAGTGGAGAAGAGAGGAAGTGTGTGTGTGTGTGTGTGTGTGTGTGTGTGTGTGTGTGTGTGTGTGTGTGTGTGTGTGTGTGTGTGTGTGTGTGTGTGTGTGTGTGTGTGTGTGTGTGTGTGTGTGTGAGCCCGTGCGCACGCGTGGGGGGTGGTGGTGGCGTGCAGAAGTTATGTAGTTCTAGAGCCAGAGACACGTTCCTGTAGTACAGTGATGAAGAATTTCTTCAGCCAGATGGTGGAGAATCTGTGGAACTCATTGCCACAGTCGATAAGTTCCTGATTAGCAAGGACATCAAAGGTTACAGAGAGAAAACGGAAGAATGGGGTTAAGAGGGAAAACAAGCCATGATCGGGATGGTCGAAAAGCCTCATTCTGTTCCTATGGTTTATGATCTATGTGAGATTATCAGCGTACTTTCGATTGCCAAGAAATCTTGTTGGTCTCCTTTGTACTGATTTATGCCACAAGTTTATTGAATTTGTGTTGAATACTACGGACATTCAGATAAAGAGCCCTTACACTAATTGAGCTTTATAAATCCTGTAATCTTCTCTTTTCCACTTGACTTTTCTTCACTCTTACTTTTCTCCTTTTTATCTTTTGCTTTCACTTTATCTTTATCCACACTTTTCTTTTTTACTTTATCCATACTTCTTCAATCGGTTTAACCCTCCCCACCCCCACCATTTAGTGCTGGACAAGCTGAAGGGCTGAGGCTCCTCCAACCCTGTCTCTTGGATCCTCACTACCGCCTCACTCACAGTCACACCCTCTTGTCCCTGACCACAGGCGACTATGAGACAGCTGACCTCCTGAAGCGGAGAATCCAGGTAACTCTCCCCCTCCCTGATGTGCCACAGTGTTTGAAGCTCAGATTCCAGGCCATCAACTTTGAGCCTGAGTTCCTCGAGCAGCCAACACTCGCTGCAGATGTGGACACATCAGGAACCACAGCGGAGTCCTCCGGCTCCCATGTCATGCAGCCACAGCACATCACCTGACCCTGCTTATTCCGACTTTATTTAATCAGTGACTTTTTTATTCAACCACAACAAAAGCTTTACCCGCTACTTACCTGTGCCTCTTCTCCGAAGCCACTTGAGCCAAAGCCTCGAAGTTCCCACTCCTACACTGGTCCACTCACAGAACAGCCACTCCGCTTTGCCCCTGCTTTACTTTCATTTGCTCCTGCTGATGTATGGCGCACCGATTGGTGAGCCGCAATTGCGCCAAGCCCGCGAAACGCTCCTTTAAAAACACATATTGAACCTTGATTAATGTCTCATCACTCGTCTGAGATGAGCTGGAAACAGCCGGGGACGCTTTAGCACAAACAATGAAAGAAAATCTTATTGTTTAGTGCGGCATTCAGCCCCAGGTATTGCAGCACCCCTACTGGACAATGACGGTACTGCGGAGGCTCCGCGATCACTGTCAGCTCAACCCTGGAGTAAGCAATGGATCCGTCTGCCGTTTCTGCTGGGACAGACAGGCGTAGCAAAAAACATCTCGAGGGCGGCAAAAGCCATAAAAACCCTGCTGAAACCGTTTCGTTAAACCGAAACTCACTTCAAACCAAACTAAATATTTATACTAAACAGAAAACACTACGAACAGCAAAAGCGCATGATGGAAACCGGCAAAAATACAGGGAACAACCTGACTGGCTGCAGGCTCCTGACGGCGCCGGTTGCAGAGGAATCAAACGTTAACTAGAACAGATGAGTTTTGGCCGTCTCGTCCCAGGAAGAACGTGATGGTCCTGAGGGGGTGCTAAAGATTTCAGAGATGTAGCTATGAGCAAAGGGTGAACGACTCTGGCTTCCAAAGAGTTTTATCCAACATCACGCCACCTCTCCTCCCTCTCCTTTCCACGAAGGCTCTCTCCACGAATCTGCTCTGACAAGTAACCTCGGAAGAAGTTTATCGCGCACGGCATGCAGTTGGTTGTCACACAGGAGAAGATTCTAATTGACCGCTCAACTGTTCCCGTGGCCAAGAGAACCCTCCCCTGCGCTACGCGAGATTCGCCCGGATCCCCGGGGACTCTAATTCTCCGCTTCTCCCCACATCCCCCCACCCCCCAGTCTGTCACCCTGGATGTGGAAACGGCGCATCCCGACCGCGAAGTGATTGGAAGAGTGTGAGGTGGACCCGGACACGGAAAGATCGACCTGGCCCCGAGAGGAGTTCGCACTGGAATCGGCTGGATTTCCGTCGGGGAGAAATTACTGGAAAGTGGCGGTGGCGGGAAATCAGAAATGGAACCTGCTTGTCTCCAGAGTCTGTGCAGAGAAAGACAGCGGGAGGACTGATACACGAGACCGGAGTTTGGGCCCTTGAACTGGCGGGTAGCGAGCTCTGTCCTGAATTGCATCTCCCTGCCAGTCCGCTCCCCGGGAAGGTGGGAGTTCATCTCAGTTAGGAGTCCGGGATGGCTTTAGTTTACAACGCGGAGACCAAGCCCCATCCCCATACCTTCACTGCGAATAAATTCAGAGATAAACGTTATCCTGTGGCGACCCACTTCCCAGCGCACTCGAACCGGTTTACAGAGCGGCGCACTCGAACCGGCTCACAGCCGCTACAATCCTTTCTTTTCCTGGACTGTTGATGAAAACAGGTGGCTGAGACTGTAGACATTGGGGGGTGTATCGCCGGTTCTGGGGGCGGGGGGTGTTATGTAGCGACCCAGCAAGGGGAAAAGCCCGCGCACGGGACGGGACCGAGAATACGCGCCCTCTACAGCATTCCTGCACACCGCTACAATCCTTTCTTCTCCTGGACTGTTGATGAAAACAGGTGGCTGAGAATCTGCTCCGATGCTACTCCGGCTCTGGAAACGGGTCGGGTCCCAGGACCGAGACGGTGGGTCAGGAGACACCATTGACAACAAGCTAGCATTGAACGGGTCTCATGTGATCCCCAAACCGGGCAGAGTGAATCAACACGTTTATGCAGGTTGAATGAATGAAATAAAAACTAATTGAATCCAATACTCTCGACTAAATGATTTAATCATGTCATTTGCATCTGTCCGCGAAACCGTAATACTTCAGTGAAAACTTGAAGATCTCACTTTCCGCGGGCTCTGCGAGTTCAGCACCACTGGGGCCTCGCGTCCTACATGCAGAGGAATCGTTGCAATAAGTCAGACGCACTGTACCTTCAAACAGAGTTTTCTTGAAACTAGAAGCGCCGTGCACGCTTACCTGGCCAGACAGAATCTGTGGACCGAGAAAAAGGTGGACATCTCAGGTCAATGTCTTTCCGGCGAAGAGTTGGGATTTGGCAGGAGAGATTATGCGGAAATCGGATAATATAGAGCAACACACACAAAATGCTGGGGGAATTCAGCGGTGGAGGCAGCATCTGTGGAAATGAATAAGCCGTCGACGTTCAGCGCCTAGAGGCTTCAACAGGACACCCGAAAAGACGACAGTTTATTCATTTCTACGGCGAGTTTTGCGTTTCGGGAGAGCGCAGGGAGTGGCGGAGTGAACGTGAGGAAGCTCCGTGCCCGGTGGAGCCCTGTGGCATGCGGTTGACTGACACAAGTAGTCAGTCACAAGAAGAACTGACTCGGGGAGGCATGTGGTGCAGCAGTCAGCGTAACGCTCCGAGAGCGCCAGCAAACTAGATCAACCCTCGCCGCTCCCTGAAAGGAGTTTGTACGGTCTCGGCCTCTCCGTGACCACCTGGAATGCGGGCGGAAGCTGCGATTTCCCGCGCATTCTAAGCTGCGGCATGGTCGGCTCGGGCTTGTTGGTCCAACAGGCCCGTGAGTGTAGTATTTCTATTTCTGATTCAACTGAACACAGATTCACACAGACATTGTAAAATACGAAACAGAAACAGGCCATCGGTCCCTAAAGTCCGTATCAAGCCCTTTACTCTCACTGCGGCCAACGGCATACACAGAGCCCATAACCCTCCATCATCCATGTACCTATCCAAACTTCTCTCAAACGTTGAAATCGAGCTCGCATGCACCACCTGCGCTGACACTCTCACTCTCCTCTCAGGGAAGAAGTTACCCCCTCCTGTTCTCCTTAAACTTTCCACCTTTCACACTTCTCCCATGACCCCTACTTGTAGTCTCACCCAACCACAGTACGAAAAGCTCGCTTGTATGTCCCCATCTACACCTCCCGTAATGGTGTATAGCTCTATCAAAAATTCTCTCAATCCAAGGAAGCATTCAATCTTTCACTCTGCCTCTAACTTTCCAGACCCCGCAACATCCCTGTGGGTTTTATCAGTACTCTTCCAACCTCACTTACATGTTTCCACAGTTAACTAGACACAATACTCCAACTGGGAATCGCCATCTTCAACGTCCCATCTCTTCCACTCGGTACTGTGATTCATGAAGACCAATGCGCCAAAGGCTTTCTTCAAAAGTTTTTACCTGTGACGTCCCTTTCAATGAATTGAGGACCTGTATTCCATAAGGATGCCTAAGGCTGTGTCCTCTGGTCTTAGACACCCCCACCATAGGAAACATTCTCTACACGTCCACTCTATCAAGCCCTTTACACCATTCGATAGTGTTCAATGAGGTCACCCCTCATTCTTCGGAATTTGAGTGAAAACAGGCCCAGAGCCATCAAACGCTCTTCCAATGACAAGCCAGTCAATTGTGGAATCATTTCCGTAAAACTCCTGAACCCTGATCAGTTTCGGCTCACTCTTTCTAAGATAAAGGACCCAAAGCTACTCACAATACTCCAGGTGAGGCCTCACCAGTGTTTTATGAATTTTCAATATTACATCCTTGCTTTCATATCCTAGTACTCTTAAAATGAGTGTTAACATCGCATTTGCCTTCCTCAACACAGACTCGTACTGCAAACTAATCTGCAGGGAATCGTGCACAAGGACTCCCTTGCACTTTGTATTTTCTCTCCATCTAGAAAAAACGTCAACCATTTCTACCAAAGTGCATGACCATACAATTTCCGACACTGTATTCCATTTGACATCTCTTTGTCCACTCTCCTAATCTGTGAGTCTTATGAAGCCTCTCTACTTCCTCAAAACTACTTGCCCCTCAACTGATCTTCACATCGGCTGAACGTAACAACACAGCTATCAATTCTATCTTTGACATGGAACGTAAAAGGTATCAGTCCTAACACAGGCCCGTCTGGAACACCCCGAGACACAGGCAGCCAAACAGAAAACGCTCCCTTTATTCCCACCTTTTGCCACCTGCCAAGCAGCCACTGCTTTATCCAGAATGGAAACTTCCCTCGAAACATAGAAAACCTACAGCACAGTCAGGCCCTTCGCCCACAATGCTGAGCCGAACATGTACTTACTTTAGAAATTACCTCGGGTTACCTATAGCCCTCTATTCTTCTAAGCTCCATGTACCTATCCAGGAGTCTATTAAAACACCCTATTTTACCCAGCTCCACCACCGGCACTGGCTCCCTATTCCACATATGCACCACTCTTTGCGTAAAAAAAAACTTACCCCTGACATCTCCTCTGTACCTACTTCCAAACGCCATAAAACTGAGCCCTCTCATGTTAGCCATTTCTGCCCTGGGAAAAAAGCCTCTGACTATCCACACGATCAATTCCTCTCATTATAGACCTCTATCAGGTCACCTCTCATCCTCCGTCGCTCCAAGGAGAAAAGGCCACTTTCAGTAAGACTTTCCTCATAAGGCATGCTCCCCAATCCAGGTAACTTCCTTGTATATCTTCTCTGCACCCTTTCTAGTGTTTCCACATCCTTCCTGTAGTGAGGTGACCAGGACTGAGCACAGTACTCCAAGTGGGGTCTGACCAGGGTCCTATATAGCTGTAACATTCTTTCTGCTCTTGAACTCAATCCCATGATTAATGAAGGCCAATGCACCGTAGCCACAGTCAACCTGCGCAGCAGCTTTGAGTGTCCTATTGACTCAGACTCCAAGATCCCTCTGATCTTCCCCACTGCCAAGAGTCTTAACATTAATACTATATTTTACCATCATATTTGACCTACCAAAATGAGCCATCTCACACTTATCTGGGGTCAAGTCCATCTGCCACTTCTCAGCCCAGTTTTGTATCCTGTCGATGCCCAGCAGTAAACTGACAGCCGGCCACACTATCCACAACATCCTCAACCTTTGCGTCGTTAGCAGATTTACTAACCCATCCCTCCACTTCCTCATCAGGTCATTTATAAAAATCACAAGGGAAGGTGACCCAGAGCAGATTCCTGAGGCACACCACTGGTCACTGTCCTCTAATAGAATATGACCCGTCTACCACCATGCTTTGCCTTCTGTGTGCAAGCCAGTTCTAGATCCACAAAGCAAGGTCCACTTGGATCCCAATCAAGACTCACTGGCCTATAATTTCCTGGGCTATCTCTGCTCCCTTCCTTGAATAAGAGAACAACACCTGCAGCCCTCCAATCCTCTGCATTGATGATGCAAAGATGATTGCCAGAGGCTCAGCAATCTGTTCCCTTGACTCCCACAGTAGCCTGGGGTACATCTCGTCCGGTTCCAGTGACTTATCCAACTTGTTGCTTTCCAAAAGCACCAGCGCATCCTCTTTCTTCATGTCTATTTGCTCAAGCATTTCAGTCTGCTGTAAGGCAATCCTACAATCGTCAAGCTCCTTTTCCGTAGAGAATACTGAAGCAATAGAGAATACTTAAGTACCTCTGCTGTGAGGTGGAGGATGTATGAATAGCTGAGGGATTGGAGCACAGGACAAGGATTCAGATTTCTGGATCATTGAGACCTTCTTTGGGGCAGGTGTGACCTGTACAAAAAGGGCGGTTTGCACTTGAATCCGAGTGGGGGTAGTATCCTGGCAGGGAGGTTTGCTGAGACCATTGAGGAGAGTTTAAACTAGAATTGCTGTGGGGTGGGATCCAAAATGAAGAGACGGAGGTAGGGGCTGTTGACTCACTTATAGGGAAAGCTTGTAGACAGTGCGAGAGGGAAGATAAGCAGGTGATAGAGGAGGGATACACTCAGACTGATGGTTTGAGATGTGTCTGTTTTAACGCAAGAAGCACCATGAACACCCGACCTGCTGAGTTCCTTTTTGTGTGTTTGACGTTGGATTTTCAGCATCTGCAAATTCTATCATGCTTATTATTCTATTACTGCACTGCGAAGTCTCTTCCAGGGATGCCTATGCTGAAGAAGTTTAAACCTTTCAATCGATGGGAATTCAATGAAACACTCTTTCACAGTTCCTCCTTGATGCCCTCCATCCTAATGAAGTGTCTCGGCCCGAAACAGTCACTGTTTATTCAGCTCCATAGATGCTGCCGGACGTGCTGAGTTAATCCAGCATATTCCGTGCTTTGCCTTGGAATTCCGGCATCTGCAGAGTTTGTCGTGTTTGTGCTATCACAACCTCACGTTTCTTGCAACTCTATCTGAGCACTCTACAAATCTGCCCCTCTATATCCGTGGACTGTTTGATGTTCTGCAATACAGCCCCATTAATGTGGTCATACATTTCTTGTTCCTCAGTTCAACCTGTAACGACTCATTAGGCGAGTTCTCCAGTCCATCCTGACTGACCATTGTTGTGACATTTTCTCTGACTAGTAATGCCTCGCCTCCTTTAATCCCTCACACTCTATTGCGTCTAGAACAACTGAATTAAGGAATATTGAGCTGCCAATCCTGCCCTTCCTGCAATCAAGTCTGACTAATGGCTATAATACCACAATTCCATGTGTTGATTCATGTCCTGCGCTCATCTGCCTTTCCTACGATAGTTCTTCCATTGAAATATTCGCAGCACAGGACATTCCTCACATCATGCTCAATGTCTTGATTCCGGAAATTGTCCGAGGTCTTAACAACATCTGTCACCTCAACCTCTCTACTGTATGTTCTGGCACTCTGGTTCCATTTCAGGTGCAAACCGTCTGTTCTTACAAGGCCCACTTTTTCTGGAAGAGAGCCCAACCAATTGATCAAAAATCTGACGCCGTCCATCCCAAGCCAAATCCTTAGCCACATGTTAAACTGTAAAACCTTCCTATTTCTGACCTCACCAGCACTTGGTACAGTACTAATCGTGATATCACGACCCTGGAAGTTCTTGTAACGTAGCACCTAACTCACTGATCTTACTTTGCAGAACCTCGTCACTGTTGCTGCCTGTGTCTTTCATCCATCATTGGATCATGACCTCTATCTACTCCCCCTCCCACTGAAGAACGCTGAGGACTCGGTCCGAAAATGGCCTATCTGGGACGTGGCAACAACGGGGACGATTAAATTGGAAGTTAAAATATGAATTAAGGAAATAGAATTTCAGGACTGTAGGGTATGAAGAATGCATGGTAACCTGAATGATTACATTTCAATGTTGGGCCCAAGAGCAGCCAGATAAATCCAGATAAAGTTCTCGAAGGTCCATTCAGTTTTACCATAAAAAGTGGTCCAACTCTCTTTTGGCATCTGAAATGCAAAAAAAAAACCCCGAAAAAAAACAGGGAGAGAACTGAATGCAGAGATTGATATTAAAAGGGATACAGTGAAATGGGCGATTCAACTGAAAGGACTGTCCGGGCACTAAATTTTATGGGAGAATCTAGGACCCGAAATGGCTGTGAAAAGTTGTGCTCCAAACACTGCTCCCTGCTGAACTCCGATGTGAACTGGAAATTTCCCGTAAAGGACCCTTTATTATCGCTCGCTACCATTTGCCAGTCAGCCAATCATCTGGCCACGGCAGTGCCTTGCTTCTAACCCACGTCACGTCATTGTCCTCAGCAGCAGATGTGCGATATCTTGTCCGAGGCCCTTTGAAATTTAAGTGAATAATGTTGGCTGGTGTCGGATCGAAAGAGAGAGAATTTGAGCATTTCGATATTAAGAAAGAAGATGTGCTAGAGCTTTTGGAAAGCATCAAGTTGGATAAGTCACCGGGACTGGATGAGATATACCTCAGGGTACCGTGGGAGGCGAGGGAGGAGATTGCTGAGCTTCTGGGGATGATCTTTGCATCATCAATGGGGATGGGAGAGGTTGCGGACGATTGGAGGGTTGCAGATGTTGTTCCTTTATTAAAGAAAGGGAGTAAAGATAGCCCAGGAAATTATAGACAAGTGAGTCTTACCTCAGTGGTTGGTAAGTCGATGGAGAAGACCCTGACAGGAAGGATTTATGAACATTCGGAGAGGTATAATATGATTAGGAGTAGTCAGCATGGCTTTGTCAAGGGCAGTTCGTGCCTTACTAGCCTGATTGAATTTTTTGAGGATGTGACTAAACACATTGATGAAGGAAGAGCAATAGTGTATATGGATTTAAGCAAGGCATTTGATAAGGTAACACATGCAAGGCTTATTGAGAAAGTAAGGAGGCATGGGATCCAAGGGGACATTGCTTTGTGGATCCAGACTGGCTTGCCCACAGAAGGCAAGGAGTGGCTGCAGATGGGTCATATACTGCATGGAGGTCGGTCACCAGTGGTGTGCCTCAGGGATCTGTTCTGGGACCCTTACTTTTTATGATTTTTATAAATGACCTGGATGAGAAAGTGGAAATATGGGTTAGTAAGTTTGCTGATGACACAACGGTTGGGGGTGTTGTGGACAGTGTGGAGGGCTGTCAGAGGTTACAGCTGGACATCGATAGGATGCAGAACTGGGCTGAGAAGTGGCAGATGGAGTTCAACCCAGATAAGTGTGAAGTGGTTCATTTTGGTAGGTCAAATATGATGACAGAATATAGTATTAATGTCCTGAAGTTGTGCCTTCTTGACCTGGACTCCTCTACCATGGGATATAACTTTGTCATATCTAAACTGTTCAGACATTTTAATATTTGGAATATTTCTATGAGATCACCTCTCATTCCCCTGAACTCCAGGGAATACAGCCCAAGAGCTGACAGACATTCCTCATATGGTAAACCTTTCATTCCTAGAATCGTTCTTCTGAATCTTCTCTAAACCCTCTCCAATGCCAGTATATCCTTTCTAAAATAAAGAGCCCAAAACTGCACACAACACTCCAAGTGTGATCTCACGAGAGCTTCAGAGCTTCAACATCATATCCCTGTTCTTATATTCTACACCTCCAGAAATTAAAGTCAACATTGCATTTGCCTTCTTCACCACCGACTCAATCTGGAGGTTAACCTTTAGGGTATCCTGCACAAGTTCTCCCAAGTCTCTTTGCATTTCTGCATTTTGAATTCTCTCCCCATCTAAATAATAGTCTCCCGTTTATTTTTTCCACCAAAGTGCATGACCATACTTTTTCCAACATTGCATTTAATTTGCCACTTCTTTTCCCATTCCTCTAAACTATCTAAGTCTCTCTGCAGGCTCTCTGTTTGCTCAACACTACCCACTCCTCCACCTATCTTTGTATCATCGGCAAACTTAGCCACTAATCCATTAATTCCGTAGCCCAGATCATCGACATACATATAGTTATATAGTATGTCTATATATTATATAATATAGTTAATAATGGATTGAGAGGGAAGTGTTCAGCTCTGCACTGTGTACTAGTCTTTTGTACGTCACCTTCCAGATCGCTACCCCTCATACATTGAGCTCCACCTGCCATTTCTCGACTCCCGTTTCCAACTGTTCTACACATTGTTTTTATTGTCACCCCCCCCCCCCCCAGTATCCACAAATCTGTCGCATTCTTCTGTCGAGTTCAAGCTTACAAATATCCCACATTTCTGTGCATATTCTGTAGGTATAATTTCTATTCTATTTAAAACACACACACATATATAGATGTACTATATAGTATTTAATATGTGGTATTTACATATACATATGATATTAAGATATGATCGACCCGGTATAGCGCATTGCTGCCTCGGTTATGTCTACTACGATGATAAATCTAGAGTTGATCCCTTCCCCTAAGAACCTCCTCCGGTTCCGGGGCCGCGCTGCCTTGCTGTCCTCTGGGTCACCGATAAGTAACAAATTCTCCGCTTCTCTCCCCAGTTTCTGTCACCCTGGATGTAGAAACAGCCTCTCGGGAGCTTGAGGTGTCTGAGGATCGGAAGCGGGTCAGATGGTCCCAATACGAGCCGGTACACAGATCGACCTGGAGTCTGTTCGGTTTTCTGAATGACCGGAAGTAGTTCACTGCTCAGCCTTGTGTGCTGGGATCGGAGGGATTCACATCGGGGAGACAGTACTGGGAGGTGGAGGTGGCGAGGAGTCAGAGATGGGGACTGGGAGTCGCCGCAGAGTCTGTGGAGAGGGAGGGAGGGGTCAGACAGAGTCCGGAGACCGGATTCTGGTCATCGGGCGGCGTGATGACGAGATGCGGGTTTACACCTCCCCTGAGGCCCGACTCCCTGCCGGTCCCATCCCCAGGAGGTTGGGAGTTTATCTGCGTTATGAGTCCGGGACAGTTTCATTTTACAATGCGGAGACCAAGTCCCATCTCCACACCTTCACTGGGAATAAATTCACGAGGGAACTTTATCCTTTCTTCTGGACTCTGGGTGAAAAGCACTGGCTGAGAATCTGCTGCCATTACAATTAGGATCGGGAAAACGGCGTGGTCCTGGGACTGGCGTGAGGAGCGCAGCTCATCGGCTGTGGGACGGAAACTGTGCTGAGAACAGGCGCTGAACAGGTTCCATTTAATCCCCAAAGACTGTGCTGTGAGTCTGAAAAGGGTCCGAAGATGACGGGAAGAATTGCATCAGCCATGATCGAATGACTTAATTAAAATAATCGCCATGTCCGCGAATATTGCATTGTGATATAACGAAAATAAAAATGTGATACAGCAACACCCAGAATATATAATTAAATCAGTAGTGTAAAAAGGAAGATAAAATAATCAAAATAGTGAGGTTGTGATATGTAAGATGATATACAGATGGAGGGCTATGTAGGAGGGAAGGTTTAGTCAATCTTGGAGCAGGTTAAAAGGTTCCTACAGTAAATTGGGCAGAATGGCCTGTTCTGAGTTGTGTTGATCTATGCTCCTAACAGCAGAAAGGACTAGAACTGATTGGCATGTCAGAAATGATCTATAAACCGAGAGCAAGGTCAGCATTTCATGTCAATGACCCTTCGTTGGCGATGGGAAGAGTTGGCAATGAAGCACAATTTTCGTTACAGAACAACATGAGAGAGCCAATGAGAAGATCTGCGATTTGGGGAGATCTGAGAGCTGATGGTGCCGATTGGAAGAAGGAGGCAACAATGAGCCGGGGGGTGGGGGGAGGTGTCAGTGATAAGAGGAAGGGGATGAAATCAGAAATGATCAGGCAGACAATGCAGAGAGACAGAGAAAGTTGTATTCACCATTGGGACTGCAACCTGTACGGGCCTGAGATGAAGTTCTGGAAGTGGAATAAATATTGTGGAGCTAGAAATGCAAGGAAAATACAGTGGAGTTTGCAAGAAGCATGGTGGGGGAAGTTCATTTGTGAAATTACAGGAGTCCGGAGGTTTATAGTGACGACAGTTTGCTGGCTAAAGTTCAAAGTAAATTTTATTAACAAAGTACATACGTCACCATATATAATCTCAAGATTCATTGTCTTGCGGGCATTCTCAGCAAATAAGAAGAAACACAATGGATCCAATGAAAGACCTCAATAAACAGGTCGGTCAAACAACTAATTTGCAAAACCCAATAGAGAATATGCAAATAAAAAAAACAACACAATAATATTAAGTAACGGAGCTATAACTCTAGAGATCATGAGATAAAGAGACCCTGAAAGTGAGTCCATAGGTACTGGGAACATTTCAGTGACGGGGTGGTTCAGGAGCCTGATGGCTGAGGGTTAGTTAGATAGTGAGGGGGACGGCAGAAATAGTGCATACGACATTGAGAACGTGTTGGAACTGGAGAGAAATGGGCGAAGAAATATGCTACTCCTGTCAGAGGACAACATCAGCACAGCTATTGATGTATCCAGAATATGATTTGAGACCTGAGACCATTCATCGCGAGCTTGATCCAATCTCCGGCCGTCCTGGTGGTGCATCTCTGTACTTCGTTCGAAGGAACAGGCTCGTCACTGCAAATTGAGAATAATGCTAATCGCTTACATCATTCACAGTAGGAAGCAGGTGCAGTGAGTATAGAACTGTTGATCAGGTCTGGCACTGCTTGGAGTAGGGTGGAAAACAGATGGGCAGGGGCTATCACTGTATTCTACGGTGCAGGCATCACTGGGCACAAGTCTGTCTCCCTATAAGAGTAGGGTACATTACATGTAACCTTCGTGCTGTCAGAGGGGTGTGGGTCAAGATGGAGCCAACAGGCAGAAAGAGGTACAAGAACTCCAAAAACTGCGTCCTTGAACATAACTGAGATGCTAGGCTCATTTCTACGTGTAGTTACGCTGCCTGAGATGGTTGCGGATCAAAATTAAAATGATTGCAGTATCTCATGGTAGCATAAGGTAACACATATGTATTGTGATAATAAATTTTATCTTGAACTTTGAACCTTGACTTTTCTGCCTTTGAAGACTTTCACATCATCAGCATCTTCATTTACAGTATTAGACCATCAGAAATGGGAGAAGCAACTTTCCATCGGAGCTATATTAGTCGTCTACTGTTCGCAAGTGCCAATAAAACCCTGATTTAGATCATCTTTCGGAAGCTCGTGAGACCACACTTGTGAGTACGTACACGATGCTGGAAGAACTCAGCAGGTCAGGCAGCATCCGTGAGAAAGGAGTAGCCAACGTTTCAGGCCGAGACCCTTCATCAGGAATGGAGAGTATTGTGTGCAGTTTTGGGCTCCCTATTTTATAAAGGCTATACTGACATTGGAGAGGACTCAGAGAAGATTCACAAGAATGATTCCAGGAATGAAAGGGTTACCATATGAGGAATGTCTGGAAGCTCTTGGGCTGTATTCCCTGGAGTTCAGGAGAATGAGGGGGATCTCATAGAAACATTCCGAACGTTAAAAGGCCTGGACAGATTAGATTTGGAAAAGTTATTTCCCATGGTAGAGGATACTAGGACAAGTGGGCATGACTTCAAGATTGAAGGACGTTCTTTTAGAACTGAGATGCGGAGAAATTACTTTAGTCAGAGGTGGTAAATCTGTGGAATTTGTTGCCACGAGTGGCTGTGGAGGCCGAGTCATTGGGTGCATTTAAGGGAGAGATAGATAGGTTCTTGATTATAACCATATAACGTATAACCATATAACAATTACAGCACAGAAACAGGCCATTTCGGCCCTCCAAGTCCGAGCCGAATGCTTACTCTCACCTAGTCCCACCGACATGCACTCAGCCTATAACTCTCCATTCATTTCCTGCCCATATACCTATCCAATTTTTTTCTTAAATGACAATATCAAAACTGTCTCTACCACTTCTACTGGAACCTCGTTCCACACAGCTACCACTCTCTGAGTAAAGAAATTCCCCCTCGTGTTACCCCTAAACTTTTGCCCCTTAACTCTCAACTATGTCCTCTTGTTTGAATCTCCCCTACTCTCAATGGAAAAAACCTATCCATGTCAACTCTATCCATCCCCCTCATAATTTTAAATACCTCTATCAAGTCCCCCCTCAACCTTCTACGCTCCAAAGAATAAAGACCTAACTTGTTCAACCTTTCTCTGTAACTTATGTGCTGAAACCAAGGTACCATTCTCGTAAACTCCTCTGTACTCTCTCTATTTTGTTGACATCTTTCCTATAATTCGGTGACCAGAACTGTACACAATACTCCATAATTGGCCTCACCATTGCCTTGTACAATTTTAACATTACATCCCAACTCCTATACTCAATGCTCTGATTTATAAAGGCCAACATAACATAAGCTTTCTTTATCGCCCTATCCACATGAGATTCCACCTTCAGGGAACTATGCACCATTAGGCAGGGCATCAAAGGGTAGGGGTGAAAACAGGGGAGTGGGGTTGACTGGAAGAATTGGATCGGCCCATGATTGAATGGCGGAGCAGACTCGATGGGCTGAATGGCCTAATTCTGCCCTTATATCTTATGGTCTTATTGTGCATACATTTGTCTAAACGTCCTTTAAATGGTGTAGTTACCTGCCGCGGTCACCTCCTGTGGCAGCTCGTTCGATACACTCACCACCTTCTGTATGTAAACATTGCCCTCAGGGCCCCTTTCATTTCTTTCCCTCTTGCCTCACTTCCACAAACTTACTAACGACGCTCCTACACTCTCATCAAATTCATTAACATGAATAACAAACAGAATGGAGGCAGCAACGATGCCCGTGGTTCAGCACTGGTCACGGACATCCAGTGTGAAAAACAGCCCTCCACTACTACCCTCTGCCTCCAACCACAAACCAATTTAGTATCAGCTCACCCAGGACCTCATGTCACAGGGGCTGATGGTGTGGGGTAAAGTTCAGTATTTGATGTTCAAATTATCTCAACAAAGCCCCAGCAACTTCTTCCTTGGTTTCCCCACAAGGTCTGAGGATGGACTTGATCAGCCCCAGGAGTTCATCCAGCTTTACGTGTTTAAGGCTTCCAGCATCACCTCGTTTGTCGTGTTTCAAGACAATACTATTTATCCTCCTCCCTACATTCACCAGCTTCCATTCCCTTCTCCACAGTAAGCACAGAGGAGGGGAACCAGACCTCACTCGTTCCTCTTTGCTCCACACACAAACAGTGAGGGGAACTCTTCTCTCACTATTTCTCTTCAGATCAATGGACAGACTGAACTGAGGGAGGATAGAAAGGGCCGGGGGTAAGAGGTGTGGAACAGGAGGGTGTTCCCAAGTAAACAGACATCTTGTGAGTGAGGATCCTGAACAGAGTTTGGAGGGGTTCGGGATCAGCATGTTCCTGTTGGAGTGAAGGTCAGCACTGATGGGATGAGGGAACCCTGGCTGACGAGGGTTATCCAGACGCTGATCAAGAAAATGATGGAGTTGTTTGTCAGGTGAAAGTAACTGGGATGAAGCGATTCCCTTGCGAAACAGAAGGAATGTTGGAGTACACTGAAGAGGGGAATCGGGAGGGCAAAAAGAAGACACAAGATTATTTAGCAGATTCTGTGAATCTGTTGGAAGAAAGAATAGTTAGTGATATGTCCATTGATGGATCAGTTTGAACCTGGGGATTTCAGTGAGGAGAATAGTAATGTCCTGAAACAAAACATCCTGTTTCAACTTTGTCCCTCCACTTTAAAGCTTTATCCTCTACGTAGTGTCCTCGGAGAGATTACACTGCTGGGCCTGTCTCAAAGTTAGAAGAATGAGAGGTGGTGTGACTGAGACAGACACAGTGTAACGGGGGTACTGACAGAGCAGAGGCAAGAATGATGTTTCACCTGGCTCACCCAGAACGCAGTGAAACTCTGGAATTCTCTCCACAAGGTTTCTCAATTTCTGGGGCTCCGTGATGATGGGGATGGCGCAGGAAAGTGGCTCTGAGGTCAAAGGTCAGACGTTCTGAGTGAAGGACAGGACAGACACAAAGGGCCAAATAGCCACATCTGTTGCTATTTCTTAATACGCGTATCTACATTTGTGCTATTTAATATTTTGGCCTTCGGTCTGTTGGATTACACAATGGGAACCAATGCACTCTGCGCAGAACATCCTCTGTCCCCCATGTTCACTGTATTCAGTCCAATGTTCACAGTAAATTTCTTATCAAACTACATATATTTCACCATATACAAACAGAGATTCACTTTCTTGTGGGCATTCTTAATAAATCCAACAACCACAATGGAATCAATGAAAGATTGCACAAACAGGGCAGACAACCAGTGTGCAAAAGACAACAAACTGTAAGTACAAGGAGAACGAAAAACAAGAAATAGTGATAGATAAATAAATAAATAAATAAATAAATAAATAAATAAATAAATAAATAAATATGCAATAAATATCAAGAACATGAGATGAGGTGACTTGAAAGTGAGTCCATAGGTTGTGGGGACAGTTCAGTGCTGGGGCGAGTGAATTTGAAGTTATCTGAACTGGATCATGTGGGTCCTGATGGCAGCAGTGGGAAGAGAGCATGGGCCGGGTGGTGGGGGTTAGGGTTAGGGTGAATCTGAACTGGATCATGTGGGTCCTGATGACAGCAGTGGGAAGAGAGCATGGGCCGGGTGGTGGGGGTTAGGGTGAATCTGAACTGGATCATGTGGGTCCTGATGGCAGCAGTGGGAAGAGAGCATGGGCCGGGTGGTGGGGGTTAGGGTGAATCTGAACTGGATCCTGTGGGTCCTGATGGCAGCAGTGGGAAGAGAGCATGGGCCGGGTGGTGGGGGTTAGGGTGAATCTGAACTGGATCATGTGGGTCCTGATGACAGCAGTGGGAAGAGAGCATGGGCCGGGTGGTGGGGGTTAGGGTTAGGGTGAATCTGAACTGGATCATGTGGGTCCTGATGACAGCAGTGGGAAGAGAGCATGGGCCGGGTGGTGGGGGTTAGGGTGAATCTGAACTGGATCATGTGGGTCCTGATGGCAGCAGTGGGAAGAGAGCATGGGCCGGGTGGTGGGGGTTAGGGTTAGGGTGAATCTGAACTGGATCATGTGGGTCCTGATGGCAGCAGTGGGAAGAGAGCATGGGCCGGGTGGTGGGGGTTAGGGTTAGGGTGAATCTGAACTGGATCATGTGGGTCCTGATGGCAGCAGTGGGAAGAGAGCATGGGCCGGGTGGTGGGGGTGTGCAGCTTTCCTGCAACAATGGTCTGTGTAGATGTGCTCAGTGCTGGGGTATTGGTGATTCCAGACCAGACTGTGATGCAGCCAGTCAATATGCTCTCCACCACGCACCTATATAAGTTTGTCAAGGTTTTACATGTTGTGCTGAATCTTGGCAAACCCCGGAGGAAGCAGAAACGCTGTCTGCTTTCTTCAAAATTGTACTGAATCGTTCCGGGCCCCGGTCAGTTCCTCCGAAATGACAACACCGAGGAATTTAAAGTGGCCGAACCTCTCCACCTCCGATCCTCCAGTGTGGACTGGCTCATGGAGCTCTAGTTTCCTCTTCCCGAAGTCAATAATCAGCTTCTCAGTCTTGCTGACATTAGGAGGTTGTTGTTCTGGTGCCTCTCAGCCAGATTTTCAGTCTCCTCCGATACGCTGATTCATCACCACCTTTGACTGGCCTGAGAGAGTGGTGTCACCAGCAAACTTAACCCTGGCATTGGAGCTGTGCTCAGCCACACGGTCAGGAGAGTAAATCGAGTTGAGCAGGGTCCGAGAACACAGTGTTGTGGTGCATCTGAGCTGATGGAGATTGTGGAGCAGACGTTGCCAATCTGAAATGACAAGGGTGTGCAAGTGCAGAAATTGAGGATCCAATTGCACAAGGAGTTATTGAGGCCAAGATCTTGCAGCTTAGTGATTAGTTTTGACAGTATTGAAAGCTGAGCTGGCTTTGATAAAGAGCATCCTGATGTGTCCAGGTGTGGCCTGTATCTGGCCACAACCCGCCATTCCCTGACTGTTCATGTGTCTGTCTGAATGCCACTGAAATGTTGTTCAATCTGCTTCCACCCCCTCCCCTGACAGAACGTTCCGGGCACCGACCATTCTCTGTGTAAAAAAAAATCTTGCCTCATCAATCTCCTTTAAACCTGCTCCTCTCACCTTATATCCACTCCCTGTAGTATTTGACTTTCCCACACTGAGGATAAAGAGACTCTGACTGTCTATAATGTCTGTGTCAGCTCTTGCTGACTTTTGCCTCGACAGCTGCTGCGTCACCGTGTTCCCAGACTTCTGTACCTTGTGTAACGCCCTGGGTCGCGTTTTTCCTGTTCTGCGGTAGGTATTTCATTCAGCAGCTCTGTGAGATCAGTCTGTTCTGCTCTCAGCCTGTTCGGCTCATTGTTCAAGATAAGGGATGATGAGGAATGTGTGTCATCCAGTCAGGATGGTGGAACTAGGGGAGGTTTCTCTGGTGAGGGACACTGAAGTTGGGCTTGGGGCTTTTGTTCGGGGGTAGATGAAGGGAGAAGACACTGGAGAGAACAGGTCGTGAGATTCGATTCGGTGTGGGACCGTGATCCGATGGTCCGGTGCCGAGACCGATTGAGGTTCGGTGAATATGGTGAAATGTTGAGCTCCAACTTGTGAATATTTAACTGTTTAATTAAAATGGCCCTTCTCTTTTTGTTTTTCTTTACTGACCCTTTAGTTCAGATTCATAAATATATTTCCTCTATTCGAATGCAGTGTCCTGTCTGTTACTCCGTGGCACTAATATCTAACAGGGCAGCAAATTACACGGCATCCACACAAACCGGGGTTCGGGATGGAGAACCGTCTCGATCTCACAAGTTTGACGGGACCAGACAGTATCTTCCCGAGACTCACACAGCCAAGGAAACCAGAGGGTTTCGCTTGTGATCCCCTCAGTCTGCAATGCTCCCTCCCTGGTAAGGACCAGTGGTGGGGGGGGGGTGTATCAGAGTAAATCCCCACAACCCCTGCTGGACAGTGGGGAGCAGCGGGTGTGCACTTGGCATCTGCTGACACACTCCGTCCCGACAGGGTGGGAGCAGAGTGTGAGAGCGAATAACTGGAGCAATCCCGCCACGTGCTGGCCGCACCGGGTATAAAGAAAATGATATTTAAGATTCATTGCGTTATTTTCTGACGCAAGTCAAGTCACTTTTATTGTCATTTCGACCATAACTGCTGGTACAGTACACAATAAAAACGAGACAACGTTTTCAGGACCATGGTGCTGCATGAAACAATACAAAAACTACACTGAACTATGTAAAAAACACAAAAACTACACTAGACTACAGTCCTCCCCAGGACTGCGTAAAGTGCACAAGACAGTGCAGGCACTACAATAAATAATAAACAGGACCATAGGCACAGTAGAGGGCAGTAGGTTGGTGTCAGTCCAGGCTCTGGGTATTGAAGAGTCTGATGGTTTGGGGGAAGAAACTGTTACACAGTCTGGTCGTGAGAGCCCGAATGCTTCGGAGCCTTTACCCAGACGGCAGGAGGGAGAAGAGATTGCATGATGGGGTGTGTGGGGTCCTTCATAATGCTGTTTGCTTTGCGGAAGCAGCGTGTGGTGTAAATGTCCGTGACGGCAGGAAGAGAGACCCCGATGATCTTCTCAGCTGACCTCACTATCTGCTGATCGGAGATGGTGCAATTTCTGAACCAGGAGTTGATGCAGCTGCTCAGGATGCTCTCAATACAACCCCTGTAGAATGTGATGAGGATGGGGGGTGGGAGATGGACTTTCCTCAGCCTTCGCAGAAAGTAGAGACACTGCTGGGCTTTCCTTGCTCTGGAGTTGGTGTTGAGTGACCAGGTGAGATTCTCCGCCAGGTGAAAACCAAGAAATTTGGTGCTCTTAACGATCTCTACCGAGGAGCCGTCGATGTTCAGCGGGGAGTGGTCGCTCCGTGCCCTCCTGAAGTCAACAACCATCTGTTTTGTTTTGCTCACATTCAGAGACAGGTTGTTGGCTCTGCACCAGTCCGTCAGCTGCTGCATCTCCTCTCTGTAAGCTGACTCGTCGTTCTTACTGATGAGACTCACCACGGTTGTGTCATCAGTGAACTTGATGATGTGGCTCAAGCTGTGTGTTAGAGCACAGTCATGGTCAGCAGACTGAACAGCAGTGGACTGAGCACACAGCCTTGTTGGGCCCCCGTGCTCAGTGTGATGGTGTTGGAGATGCTGCTCCCGATCCGCACTGACTGAGGTCTCCCAGTCAGGAAGTCTAGGATCCAGTTGCAGAGGGAGGTGTTCAGGCCCAGTAGGCTCAGCTTTCCAATCAGTTTCTGAGGAATGATTGTGTTGAATGCTGAACTGAAGTCTATGAACAGCATCTGAACGTACGTGTCTTTCTTGTCCAGGTGGGTTAGGACCAGGTGGAGGGTGATGGGAATGGCATCGTCTGTTGAGCGTTTGGGACGGTACGTGAACTGCAGGGGGTCCAGTGAGGGGGGCAGCAGGGTCTTGATGTGCCTCATGGTGAGCTCAGCTCAGGGTATTCACAAACAAAGGAGATGCTGCACACGTGTTCAAGGCCACGAGAAAACAGCTCATTAGAACCAGCACAAATGCAATACAGACAGAAAAATCAAAAGTCTGCAGTAGCTGCAGTACAGAATCAAAATAGTTCTTATCATTCACTGAGCCGATCTCCGCAATGTCAGAAGGGCGTCACAGCTCCCCATCCCTAGTCCCCATCCCCTCGTCCCGATCTTTTCTAAATCTCAGCACTAACACTGGTGGTGATCTAGCCTCAGACAAAACTCTCCCATTGTACAAAGAAAATGCCCCTTTTTATACCATTTAACATTCCATCAAAGCATAACATAATCATCGCCCCAGTATTTCTCCGTAGCTTGGTGGTTCCAGCTAAACCCTCTTATCTATAACGACCTGCAGCCCAGACACAAAATTACAGAAGAAGCTAACAACGGGGATGTAAGGAGGAAAACATTCTTCATCGGTATTTCATCCTCATGATGTGCATCCAAAATAGGGACAAGACATTGGTGAATCAGAGGGAAAACAGACCATTGACACATCCCAACCTGACACCATTTTGCCTTTGAACTTCCATTTTATTTTGGCATGTCCCAAGGAGGAATCACAATTAACTCTTTCCTCACACAGGGAGGTGTACCTTCTCCAGTGTCTCCCGGAGTTGAGACAGGGGTGTAGTGCACCCGTAAGATCATTGACTCAGTGGAGTATCTCTGAGATCACACTTGAAGTGTTCCCCGATGTTCACGGTAACAGGGTCTGAATAAACTGACTTGTTCCCGAAACTCACCACTGCTGTCTGGCAGGTTCTTTCTGTGCTGTTCCATCTGAACCGTGTTTAAGTGGGAGACGGGTCCCCACACCCACAATCCAACCCCCAGTCCCTCTGTCCCTCGAGCTGCTGTTGTGGACGCTGCCTGATGAAGACTGTCAGACTCAGCGACGTGGAGATTGCAGAGCAACACTCAGGCATTCCACATATCTACCACTCTGTGGGTGAAAAAAGCTTTTCCTCATCTCTGTTCTAAATGGCCTACCCCTTATTCTTAAACTGTGGCCTCTAGTTCTGGACTCACCCATCAGCGGGAACATGTTTCCTGCCTCCAGCGTGTCCAATCCCTTAATAATCTTATATGTTTCAATCAGGTCCCCTCTCATCCTTCTAAATTCCAGTGTAGACAAGCCCAGTCGCTCCAATCTTTCAACATATGACAGTCCCGCCATCCCGGGAATTAACCTTGTGAACCTACGCTGCACTCCCTCAATAGCAAGAATCTCGTGCATTTACAGTCCCTTGTGCCCCTCTTTTCAGGACTTGTCCCTTCAGTTCTGCCGTAATCTGAACAAGCTCTTCTCTCCGGCTTTATCTATGTTAGACTTGTTTAGTGTGTTTCTGATCGCTGCTGTGGAAATGAATGAACACGATTCCTGCTTCACTGAAAAGGAACGTTCATTCCCCAGACTGCAGCGCCCCTAGTGGACAGTCCCGGTACCGCAGCGCCCCGGTGGACAGTCCCGGTACCGCAGGGTTCGGCAGCTCCCAGGAAGTGAAAGGACCCTGAACCCGGAAGTACCGGGAGTTAACATGGCTTCGAAAGGACAGGTCGAGAGTTTAACCGAGGAGGTAACTTGTCCCATCTGCCTGGATTTCTTCACCGATCCGGTTATACTGGAGTGTGGACACAACTTCTGCCGCTCCTGTATCACACGGTATTGGGAAAGGGAGGAGAGAAACTCCTGCCCGGAATGT